>NC_084762.1:86076932-86406005 GCF_028858725.1 Colius striatus
GTATCTCTCTTCTTTGATTTACAACCCTGCAGTCTCTCTTTTTCTCGTTGATGGCTGATGGATGCATTGTGAAGGTTTACTTTCATAGTGGCAGTGCCATCTAGCCAGATCCCAGCTTGAGATGTTCTTCCTAGAAGGTCCTTTCATTCAGAAACAGCCTGGTACTAGTTTGTCCTCACTGAGGATTTAGATATTCAATGTCCTTGTGGTGTGTCACAAAGTACATCAAGTGTCATGCAAAAGTGTTGAGTTACATTGGGAGATCTCTAAAGACAAGCTCTAGAACCTTGCTCTTCCTGCCTGCTGTTGAAGTAAGAACAGGAGATGTGTTCTGGGTGATTTCTGCTCATTCAGTTGACAATCCAGCAGAGCTTTTTAACTCTTCTGTATGAAGCCTACAGTAAAAGCTGTTTAATATGCAGTCTGGCTTGTATGATAGTGAATGAATCAAACTACTTTGACAGTGTATTGTGATTGCATTGGTTTAGGAGAAAAACAAAATGACAAAGTGGATTCAAAATACCTGCTTTAAAAGTTAGGAAATTAAACCACCAAAAAAAAGCCTTTGCTGCTATTTTTATAAATTATGTATTCTTGGTTTACTTCTGTGAAATAATTTTCCTGGAAATAGATTTTGTGTTAAATCTTTTTGCCCACCACCACTTATGATTGTTTTTAACTTGTTTTGATTAAGCCATATTCTGATGAGTATTAGCTGTTCAAAGATTGCATAGTGAGGCTGCCCCAGCATGAGGCACATGTACTAGCATAGGTGCTTTTATTTCACCAGGCCCTAGACATCCTTGCCAGTGCTTTGCTGTGTCTCAGTTTCCCTTCATTTTCATTTCCTTCATTTCCATTGTTTTCAAGAGTAGTCTTAATTTTCTGTTTTCAGTTTCACTCAGCTGGTGTTCATCCTTGATCAGTATTTTTGGTTTTGAAATGCTGCAAATGCAGACACAGAGCTGTGATAGCTGTGAATTTCCACCAGATTTAGTGTAAAATACAGCAAATCTGCTGCTGTCAGTGCCTACTGTAAGACTGTGGTTATCTGTTGCTTCCTCCGGGATAATGGTTGCAGTTGTATTTTGCAGCTGCTCAGGATACCCACCCGTAATGTGGGCAAGTAGCATGACTTTCATTTCAAGAGCTGACTTAACCTCACAGAATTTTGCAATATTGAGACCTCAAGTTTAGTGAGATGATTTTCCTGTCCTAGTAGAAACTGAAAATGACTTTCATTTCCAGAAAGAAGGGACCATGTAATTGTGTAAAAGACTGTATTTACAGAAAATGTCATGGAACCTGGCAAGTACTATTTTTACATCTTTATATTCAATAGATATGTTGCAATGCTCTAAGAACTGTTTTTGCTAAACATGAGTCTCATGACTATTTAATCCATAGTCCCTCTTCATATAATGGAGTGATTTATCAGAATTCATTGAAAATGAAATTTTAAGTGCTTCACTTCAGAATTGAAGGGCACAAACCTAGATAGACTGAATAAGTTCCGAATCTACAGATTTTGGAGGTTTGAAAGTGATTTGTGTATGAGTATTTTATTTCAACTGTTTAAAATAGCAATTGCTAGAGTAGTTGAAAGCAGCAGTTAACATGTTCTGCTTTCCTGTCCTGAGAGAGACAGGCATACTTTTTTGGAAGAAAGGATAGACATCCTTGCAGAGATCATAATGTCTAGTGAAAAAACAAAATATTCTTGACTTCCTCATTTAAAGAGATTCATGTATAACCCTGAAGAAACATATTTCCAGTTCTTTTAAATCACTCTCTTGATGTTCACACTTCCAATAAAGACGTTTTCATTTCACTGCAAATGATCTCAGTGCATTCTAAGTATAAAGCAACTGTTCACTGCCAACAAGTAAAGGTTATACCCTTTCAACTAAGATAGTGTAACTGGAAATAGCAGTTTCCAGTCCATTGTAAATGAGAAGTAAAACCAGTTAGTTTAAACCACCGTGAAGGTGACTTTTAAAGAATGTTCTGACTATGTGAGCAAAACCTAAACAAGCAGAATATACTTTTCTGACCATTTATCCCTTTCAGTCTGTGACCTGTTATCTCACTAAGTCCTTGACACCTGCTTTTGTTGCTGGTCTCAATCTTCTACTTCTCCTTGGGCATTTTATCGTTTCTCTCCTGACACATTACTAAGCATAGGAAAAGCTCGAAGACAAAGTCCTCTCTTCCTCTAAGTGTCTCTTCAAAACTGCACTGCTGTACTCTGTAGAGAGAACTCTAATTATGGTTGGGCAGATGGCATGTTGTGATTATTCTTCCTCATTGGCTGCAAATCCTGTGCATCCTATTATATGTTACTCCATCTTTGCTACCACCTCCAGACCAACCCACTTGTTTGTCTCCTCCACCTGGTTTATTTTGCCTTTTAGGTTGCATGCTTCTGAGCAGAGATTGTCATTTACCTATTATAATGCTGCTGCTCTGACCAGGTTGGTACATAGACACTACAGCAATATTGATATTATATAGTTGCAGTGCTTCTGCAGAGGTGGAACAAGGGGTTCATATTAAAAAAGCCTCATTCTCTTCCAAGATGCACCACATGCAAATATGTTGTGGGCTTAACTAGGAGCAGAAACTTATATCATATATATCTAAATAGAGCTATGTTGGCAGACTCTGTGTGACAAGAGCCAGCATTCTATGAATGTAATTTAATCAATGAACTGTATTTAAACCACTGAAATTTATTCAGCCTAAACAAATCCAGACTCTTTCATGACAAATGTTTAATCCTTCAAGATTGCATAACTGGGGGGATTTAGGGATTACTTAGCTTTGAAAATGGGTCAGGGAAAACATCTACGTTTGGTTAAAAGCTAATCAGGCGAGGAAATAAGTAAAATGGTGTAAAAGCTTCAGAAAAAGTCTTTTGCAAAATCAATTTAATGTAATGGTACAAAGAATGTTTTCTATTTACATTTACATGAGATGTAGAGCCCTTTCCCTCATTTCATGATGTGACTGTGTGCAGTGTTAGAAGCTGTGTATTTTGATTCACATGTATCTAATGCTTTGGAATAATTTCATATAATTTTATAAAGCCTTCAAAATCAGTTTTAAAAGCAGTGGTTTGCAAGCATGGACACTCAAAAGTTGCAGTAAAAATAGATTTGTAATCCCAGAAGTGGGGTTATGAAAAGAAAAGCTTAGGAATCACTGCAGCAAGGCTGTTGACCTAAATCTAATGATCTCCCCAACCACTGAAGTCTGAATTCCTTCTTTCAGCCACTATTCACTTTTCTTCCTCACTTAACCTCTTTTGTTCTCAGAAAGAAGTCATCGGCTTTCTAGGGCTGTCTGGCATCATGGAATGACTTGTATTGTCAGAGGTTATGCAGCCTTATCTGGATTCATAAGGATTTTGTTCTGTCAACATTAGAGAAATAAGTTCCAAAATGCCCTACAAACTAGTGCTCAAAGTTTAATCAAGGTCTTTGTGATGCGTAGAGAGAGAGCTGCTGCCTCAGAAATGCAACTGTATGAGTTTTTGTAACTGTCCATTTTAGTGCTGTAAGAAGCAAAAAGCACAGAAATCTCTTCAGAACTGCAGCACAGCTCACAATGCAAAGTGTGCTCCCATTGCAGGGAGCAGGCTAATTTTTTTCACCTTATGAAATTTCTGTGTAATACACTGAGTGTCAGCAAAACTAAAAACCATCACAACACTAGACACAGTCTTCTAGTCAAATGACTGGTTGAAGAATATTTTCTGTAAAGTTTTATTTGCTGCAGTTAAGTATCTGCATCTCCAATATATTCCAGATTAAGAAAATGAATGTTCTCAGCCACTATATAGAGTTGCTGTAAATTAGCTGATATTGTAATTCCCATGAATACAATTTTTCAACCTTGTGCTTTCTCTAACAAAACATACATTTGCCCTGAGTGAGGGCTGTGGGGATTTAGGCTACTGACAGGGTGTATAACTGTTTGTTTAAGGTTTTTTAAGCTTTCTAAAATTTTGTTGTTTCAAGGTGACATGAATGTAAGTAACCAATTTGTCTCTTTCTTTAAACAATTATCCTTGGAACACAGGTAATATTTTGTTTTCCACCTGAAAAAGAGTTTTAGTAAGTGACAGTTTATATTGCAGGCATGTGATACCAAAATGGCAGCTTTGTTAACAGGAACATTGAAAAACATGCTAAAGGTTAGCTTAAGTTGAGCGTTCAGTCTTAGGTAAATTAATAATAAAGCTTCTTGCTAGGCTGGGAAAATGAGAAAAGAGAAAATACCTAACAGTTCACAAATCATTGACTTGTGATCCAAAATTCACCATTTGATTTGCTTGTAGCACTATGAAAATCTTCACTCATGTAGTTCTGTAGAACTGATTTCCTCTTTGTTCTTTGCTGCTTTCAAATCTTATTTTCTAAGTTATTTTCTATGCTATGCCTTCTCAGTTACCTCATTCCTCTCTTAACCATCTGATCAGATGCTTTTGTATGCATCCATTCGCTTGTTTTATTTAACATAATGCATTAGGTTCTTATTCAGCTGAGAAGCAGGAAGATAAAGGCAGAAGGTTTTGAGTCTCAGTTCTAGGCTCAGATCTGAACTGCCTGGATGACATGAGTCTGTTACGGGGCCATACCAGGCAGCAAAAATCAATGGAATGCAAAGATGGCCCATGCCACGTCTCCTCCATGACCTATGCAAGTTCTTCAGAGAGGAATGGAGATATTGTGAGCTTTATTAGCTGAGCTGCAAAGTTTAAAAACATTGTGGAGTCTGCATAGACCTAAGGTTAATAGAAATCCATGTAACTTTTTTTATTTAGAGCTTGTTTTAGAACTGGAATTTCTTTGGGTTGTAAATTCCATCTCATTTCTTTTGTCCTTCTGCTTGACAGATATGTTGAAAACAGACAAAATTGTGATTTTTCTTTGTTGAGCTAATTAAAGTGGAAAATTTCCTATGTATTGAAAATCATGAAAATACTTGCTGAGAAAAAATGAATAAGTTGTTGCTCTGAAATGATACACAATGTCCCAGAGCTGACTTGTACTGTGGCATTTTTGTTTGTGTAACTACTATGAAACTGGAGGAATGGTACTTCCAGCTTCAAGAACCCTAACACTGCTCTAACACAATCTGTCCTTGCAAGACATAACTCCTGCTCCTCTGGCCTGCCATATTGCAAATCTGGAACACATATAGGCCCTTGTTTGAGCAGTCAGAGAAACTATGGTAGCAACTGAGCCTGTCTAACTCATTGTGGCTTTGAATTATACCTTTGGGCTTTCTTGCCTCTTCCGGCCACAAAGTCTCTCAAGAGTAGGATCTTGTGGGCCTTGTAATGGCCAGAATCCTGACTCTGCAGCAGGAAATTTGGGGTATCTAGTACAAAGAGACTGTTTTGTGTTTGAAGAAGTTCCTTTTCACAGAATCACAGAATGGTAGGGGTGGGAAGGGACCTTTAGAGATCATCCCCCCTGCTAAAGCAGGTCCACTTAGATCAGATCACTCCAGAACGCATCCAGGCAGGTTTTTAAAACCTCCAAAGAAGACGACTACACACCCTCTCTGGGCAGCTTGTACTAGGGCTCTCTCACCCAGGAACCCATCAGAAAATTGGAAAAATACCAGTGACGTCAAAAAAGGTGTATAAATTCATGAGGTTTTCCTGAAACAAATAAAATCGGTCAACTTTATGTTTTTTTATTGTAGAATTTGTGGCTAGCTTTAGTTGATAATCATTTTCTCATGAGTTTAAGACAGAGGCATACTTGGAGCCACATCTGGTTTGTGGGACTTTCTGCAGTATCTTGTATAAGCTGGCAGGAGTTAGATGAAATTGTAGGGTATCAGAGAAGCAGAGAACTGTCATTTCATTTCAGCATCTATATTCAAATATGGAATTCAGAAAATTCCACTGAGAGGCTGAGATAGCCTGTTCTCCAGTACCCAACTTGGTCTTTATTTTCTGGGGCTGGCCAGTCAAAATGACTATTTTCTCAAGAACTTTCACATTTAGATTAATTCCAAGCACTGGATTTTGTTATGAATCCCATGATGTAACTGTGTACATAAAATGTAGCTAATGTAAAGTATTTATTCATTCAGGACAGCTTTTGCAGAATCTGGCTGTTAAGTCTATGAAATGATACAAACTAGACTCACTCTCAGGGACATTCCATCAGAGCAGCGGGGTTTGTTTCATTATGCAGTGGTATATGCTTTTGATGTTTGCTTTCATATTCATTTGTTTATGACCCAAATTTTAGTTTTAGCTTTCAGTTACTGTAGGGTTTAGAGTATCATCTAATGTGAACTGACATAAAAGAGTAATACACTGTTGGGGGAGAAAGAGACAAGCAGCTGGCCTTTTGATACTTTACAGTCTAAAGATAAACAAATCAACACAAAAGAAAATGTCTTATGCTAAAGTCAACAACCTGAACTGTAATTCCCAAGTCAAGATGTAATTATAACTGTTTCTCTGTTAATTTGAGCGGATATTTGGCTTTTTTTGTCCTCTTGACAAACATGGGAACATAAGCACAATGACAGGTCGGTCATAGCTTAATGCTGTTTAAAACTTTTACACTCAACTTTTTATATTTGTTGCGTCACAAAGATTTATTGAAGAGATAAAAGTGGTTATGGAAAACACTGTCCAGTAACTATGGCAACAGTTATTTGATCTCACAATAATTAGCTTAGCATTTGGTTGCACAATACTTTCACAATACCTCCTTGGTTAGTTCATTTAACTAAATTAGCTCTTGTTTGAACTTTCATCATTTGTTGTTTTAAGATTAGTCTAAGTTCAAAAGAGTTGAAAAATGTATTTTCAAGCTGCTATTGTACATGAACACTGAATGTATTAGTTCTAGATGTATTTTGTTGCTTTAACTGAAAATGACTGAATAGATAGATATAGGTATATACACAGTGGCAGTGTGGAAGATTTGTGAGTGCCTGCATGAACATCAATATATGCACATGTAATGTGGAGTTAAAAGGAAACTATGAGGGCTGCAAAGGCAACCTGACAAACTATCTGAATGAAAATTAGTATTTTATCCCCTCCTTTTTCCCCCACTCATAAGCAATTAGATAGCCTTTAAGTTAAACAGACACAGTTTACTTTTTCCTCTTAGTTCAGATTCAGTGTTCTGTATTCTCTACCTTGTTGGCTTGGTCAGTGCCTTTTGCATACGCTGTTACAGGTATTGCGTAGAGTCTATAAGTCATTAAATACCAAGACTTCATTCTGTTGATACACAAACATAGCGAACAAGAGGCCCATTTGTTGTTTACTGCAGACTAATCAAACCCTGTTCTTAATGCAGAGTTAGTACTTATGTTGCGCTTTTTAAATGATTCTCATTACTACAGTAATCTGCAAACATTAATGAATTTGTTTTTACATTACCCATATGAGAGGATTATTATTATTCCCACCTGACAGATGGAAAACTGAAATTTAGAGAGATTAACATAAATGTTTTTGGTAGCTTTTGAGAACCTAAGTCTTGGTTTATCAGAGTTGTTCTATGGTACGCAGTTTCCACTGATGGCAGCATTTATGCAAACCAGAGTGCAGTCTCATGTCAGGTTTCATAGGTCATTTCTAATCACTCCTTTTCTAAATTTGGAATAAGGAAACTACTTTCTTGACTTCTGTTTTCCTTTCATTAACCGTCTTCTACTCAGTCCATCCCTCTCAGTCTGCTTTTCCCAATCTTCCTCTTTCTTCCCCAAGGCTTGCATCTTACCTTGTTTTCATTGGAAATCCTATTCCTCCGCTGAGTCCACTTAGTTTAAGCAGATGAATGATCATCTTCATTTCTTCTTCCTGGACTCATGCCCAGTCTAGATGAAATCTCAATGTTACTAGGCCCAGAAGAGAATGTGCAGATTTTGTCTTTTCATAAAGTCATTGTTGGTAAGATGGACAAATTCTTATAGTTAAGACAAAAATTTGTTCCCAACACAGAGATGACTTCTGCTTAATTTGAGGTAGCTCAAAGGGACACTGGAGCTGTCCAAAGAACAAATTGTTACAACTATAGAGGTAAAACTACATAATTTTCCTTAGCTTTGTGATTAGGGTGCTCTGGATGCACTACTTTGGCTGAAACTCAGTGAGTCATTTTCATTCCAGGTGGTTATCGTTCAGCAAAATTCTAAGCCCTATATTGCTGCATTACTAACACTGCTATTTCTGAGAAAGCTGCTGAATGTGATCTGTGTATCTGAGAACAAAATAGAATTAATTAATTGTTGGATATTAACTTCGTCAGATAGCTTTGTGTAGGTACATGAAATAAATGTATAGATCTCTCTAGTAATTAGTCTTCACTTTAAATTGTGACTATATTACTGCACTATATCCAATAAAGTATTTTAGCTGCTTCTTCACAGATAAAGCAGAAAGTGGCAGAAAAACCTGAGTGTCCACAGGAGAGGCAAAGTCTTGAGGCTGACACAGAATACAGTTGTTCTCTGTGATGGCATGTTCTAGGATTGATCGTCTCGTAGCACTTGGAAGAGTCCAGCAACAAACTTTGGAAATAGTAAAGCTTGGAGTTTATCGAAATGTTAACAGTAAAGACTGTTCTATATAGTTCTATGTCAGACAATTTGTTCATGTATGCAACTGTTTTGTCCAAACATTAACAATGACAGCATTGGCAGGACAGCAGAAATACTGGAGAATACTGCATGATGACCTAATACTTTAACAGAATATATCCTAAGTGGCAGAAATCACATACTACTTGTGCATCAGGTGTGGTGAGGCCAGAAAGAGAAGGCAAGTTGCATCTGTAGTAAATGACTTGTTTATCTGAAAGTGCTGTAAACAGAAATCTTATCCAATATTCATAGCTTCTGTATTTGTAGGCTGAATTGCTGTCACGGGTTTTGTTTGTGCTGGATGAGAATGATAATAAGATTAACAGGATTTATTTAGAAAAATGGTTTTCTGCTTTTCTAATTGCAGCCAAACTGAAAAGAAATGCACATGTAGGTTTAAGCCAAATTCAGAGCTGTGACTGATAGCTGTAAGAACAGAGATCTTTTCCTATTTTTGGAAGCAGAAAAATGGAAAGTAGTGAAATTTTTTGACAAGTAGAAGTCTAGACCTACCCCCAAAGACAGTCTGATGCACTGGTAAATCCAGTAGATACTATGGACTAAGTAAGGAATAGAGTATTAGGAGAAATCCATAACTTCTGGAATTTCATAAACATCTTGTTTGTGGGAGAGTTAGTCTATACATCCTGGTCCTATTAATATTGATGTGATTTGTCTATTGCTAATGCAGTAGTTAGCTATTTCAAGTACAGGCTTCACACAATGTTGGTATTGGCCCTTAGAAAACAAGTTTAAGTCTCATGAAGATTAGTTAGCTTCTCTGAAACTCTACAGTCTCACAGACAGACTGAAAACCATTAACCTATGACCCATTAATAAATAAGGCCTTACCTTGCAAATCTTTGAAGGCAGAAGTGTTAATTTAGAAATATTTGTAGATGGTATGGATGTGCAAAGCACCACAATAGTAAATAGCATTCCAGGACTTGTATTTAAATGGTAGTAAACTGCAGAGGGAACTTTCCGAATTTAAAAATTCACAAGTGCTTTGCACAGCATAACCAGATAAATGTAACAAAAAAGACCATTGCATATAAGATTAATTCTCCAAATTAGTGTTTTGAAAAATTTTTGCCTAAGGTTTGTCTGTGAACTTCCTATGTGTTCAGACACTTACTGCTCAAAGTATTTGCCTTTGCAATAGCTCTATCTGTAGCAAAATACACTCAAAGTTGAGCTCCTTCTTAAATAACGGCTTTGCTCATGATATTGGTCTAAAATCTTTCAGGTAAAGCTTTCTTAACTGTATCTATGCATAGGAATTAAGGTGTTCACCTCCCCTGGGGAGTGTTTCGGTTTGAATTGTAACTTAAATGCTGCAATTCTGGCAAACAAACAGTATCAGAGAAGAGACAAATGCTGGAATTGCTTGAGAAGGAGTACATTGGAAAGTGTAAAGGGAATGTAGCTGAAGCTGCTGCAGTGAGAACCCTTTTTTTAATGAATCAAGAGTTTGCTTTGCTGCAACTACGTCCATATGGGGACTTGCATTTATACAAGAGGCTGATTTCACCAGAGAAGCAGTCATGGGTTTGCCTATACGTTAAAGAACTTTGCCATTGGTACATGCTATTTTATCCTCTTAGCAATCTCTGAAGGAAATATCTGGGCAAAGGCTCATCATATTTTGGTCACTTTAGTTGAATTTTGTGCTCTGAGTATGGTAGTAAACAAAATAGATTTTGATCCAGAAATTTACACACGAGATCAGATTTTTTTGAACGTTTGTGCCCAGTTTGTTTCCCCTTTTCTTTTTGTAAATTGCATTTCAGAAATATTTTCCTTTTGGACTGGCTCCCTTAGAGTTGCATATTAAAAGCATCAGTGTGGTCAACAGAATAGGACGAACAATAAGGGCATAAGAGATTCTGTTGATGTTTTAATGTCTTTCATTATTTGTTCTCAAAGATCAGTTTTCAAGTAGGTTACAAATGTAAGCATCTGGAATATTTTAACTTCCTCTTCTTGAGTTTTAAGGAAGTTTGTACTTATGCTCTTTCTAAGAAAAAAATATATCTAGCCCAAAGTTGACCAAAATACGGCTTTCCAATAATTGTTCCTGTACTTCCAGGCCAAGTGTTTGATTCATTTTTTTTCCCCTAAGAGATGTTTTTACCCTGTGATGATTCTAGAAATTGTGAAAGTAAGATATATCTCAGGATGTGTCCTGAAGATGTGATCCTGAAGTTCTGCTGGGTATTATGCAGATAGTCTAGCTGGAGGAGACTTGAGATTTTTTGGTGTGAACACCTGTTTAAAAATTAAATGCAAACACCAGAAACTACTGTCCTGTCATTTACATTAATGTAGGTCATAAATAAATAACCAAATGATTAAACAATCAAAATAAACCCCAAGCAATCAGTTAGATTCTTTAAAATGAATTTTTACTTTCTTTTCCTTAGCCTTTAATTCATAGGAGAACTGTAGAATCAAATCTGCTTTTTGGAACTTTGAAAAGAAGAAAAGGCCTTAAATGCAGTCCCTAATGTACATAGTTCTTATGGACTAATTAACAGTGAAAGATCTCTGCTCCAAGCAGCTTACAGTGCAAATACTTTGTGGAATGCCATGTGCAAAAGAAAATGCTCATTGTTTGTTAATTCTAGAATATTCACTTTGGTGCATTTATATAGGATTAGCTATGCATTTCGTATCCCGTGTGTGTGCGTTTTCAGTATCTTCTTACAGCACTGTGAATAAGCCTCTTATTTGAAGCAAAAATGCTTAGCTGAATTTTCTATAAGCTGGATCTTTCTTCTATTGTGTTTCCTTTGATTGGAAACTCCTCTGAGAGAACACAAGCAAAAATTCCAGGTAAAATATCTTGTACAGATTGAGTGCTACTTGAATACAAATAAACCTGGAAGGTAACAAATAATAACTCATTTATTCTCTTCTAGCTACACAGAGTGATCAGAAAATATTTCAGCTCATAAAACATCCTTGTGAGAAATATTACCTATCTGTAATAAAATTTGATCTGCAGTGTAGACTGTGGTTGGCAAGGTAATAAACTGTTCAACATCAAATACTCTGTGCTCTCTATGCTTACTGGGCTTGTGAGTTTCATAGTTGTTAACAGAAGCAGAAATTGAAGCATAAGCATATTCCTGACATGAGCAGCAAAGCTGAATGTCCATCTATTGTGTAATCAAGGAAATATTTTTATTGCCCTATAAAATATGGAGTTTGATAGGTGAAACAAGGCATTAAATGTACATAGCTCACTGTGCCCCTTGCCTGGGATGTTCATACCCTTATGTGTATACCTGCCTTAATCTGCTAAGTTTCCTTTTGCCTCTGTACTTGATGCCTCATGAAAGGGTGAGTGGACTTTTAGGGCTAAACAGAAGTGAGATATGCATTGAGTTCTGGAAGGACATGCTGAACATCAAAAAACAGTTCAGCAGTGCACGTTGCTTGCTCTTGATTTCATCATCGCTTTTTCCTGAGACTGCTTTTTTCTGTGTCAGAATTACATGTTTATTCAAGCTATTGCCAGCTGAAAATGGCTTCGCATGATGCCAAGTGTATCTGTGAAATAATCTCTTGACAGCTGACTTGTCTGTTCCTAGAATCATGTTTCTTAAGCAGAAAGTGGCAGAATACTCAAAGGATCCAAAGCAGCTTCTCACTTACTAACAGCTGCAGATGAGGAAACATGAAGAGCTCAAATTGCAAAAAGGCCATCCTGATAGGGGAAGTAGAAAGATTATTATTCTGTTATTTAAAATGTAGATAAATGCAACATCATGGAAGCTGCTACAGTCTTCATCTACCAAGAGGAAAACTAAACAGAGATGCTGGAATCCTGCTTCACAGTTGATGAATGTTTCTGGTATTACCCAAGAGGAAAAATACTTGAAAGCTTGACAGATAATTTCCTGCAGATGAATTACAGGCACTGTTAAATGGAGTTTTGCTTTCAACTTCAGTAATACCAAGATCTCATCCATTTGGGAAAAAAAAGTGAGTGGGAGATAGTTTGAATTTGCCTGTCAATGGCATTTGGAAAGGTTCTGGGACAAGTTTGGTTTTCCTCTATGTTTTGCACTAGGTGTGTTGGTTGTGCATTAATTTCTTCACTCTCAGATCTAGGTTGCCTCACATTTCTGCTGAATGTCTAAAAAGAACGTTTGATTGTGGTTTATTGCTTTGGTGAATAAGGGACATTGCTGATACGTTGGAGGCTATTCTTCTTGCTTTTCACTGCATTTCTGAGAAAGGGCTTAACAGGTACTGGCAGACAACTGTATGTCATCATCAACTGTTTTGAAATGCAGCAGCCCTTAAGGCCATATTCTGCCTCCCAGGTAGTTTAATATGATACTTTGTAGAGCCATCACTTCAGAATTTAGAAAGGATTCTCATCAGTATGCTGGTGAAATATGGACGTGTCTCTTTACTCAGAAGAACCTGAAAGTTCAGCATCTTCTGTGAAGTAATGCTTGGATGATATTGCCAGCTGGCTGTTTTCAACCTACATTATTTTCAACCCTGGGAAAACTGAAGTGCTGCTACTGAGTAAAGGTTATTGATAGAGGGTTCACTCTGCCTTGTCTCTGTATCTGACCAGGCTGTTTGTTCAGAAGTAACAAAGCCAAGCTAAAGACCTTGGAATCTCTTCAGACCATGCCCTTTCCACAGGAAGTCTTCCACATTGGGTTGTTAGGACGCATTTTTTCCTCAGAACCCACTTTGTGCTGTGTGTGGTTTATTTTACTTGTAATTGTCTCAGAATAGCAACAGATACTTTATGCATCAGTGCTCACAGATCAGCTCTTCTGTTGCCTGAAATTCGTTGGTTCACCCACACAACTGCTCACCAGTTTCCTTGTACCTTTACATATATGATTTGGTTTTGGATTCTTTGTACTATAAACTGTTACCAGAGTAACAGGTTAACTGTAGAGTTGCACCATTTCTTTTTCAATGAAGCAAATTCTGGTGGTTTATCTGTTTCCTTTGAGCTCTTGATACTGGTGTCCATTACCTTCCCATTAGTGTATCTAATACACGAAACCTTCATTAGCTTCAGTATATATACTCATGCTGCCCGCACTTAGGCAGTCTGGTGTGATGTCTTCTTAAATCATTGGCTTGGTCACAATTCTGGTGTATTGAGACAGTTACCATAAAACATATTCAGTTGACAAATTAATCATAAGATGAGAGCTGTAAGTCTTGAAAAGCCTTAACATAAGGAGCTTTGGCATTGTCACAAGCTTGCTGTTTTAATGTGTTTCTTTGAAAAATTGCTTGGGTGCTCTTTATAATCTTGCAGCCTTAGAATTCCAGCTGTTCAACAGACTAATAAGCACTATACGTGGTGAATTCCATTGTGTGTTTCTGGACTTTTTAACACACAAACTTTATTTTCTGGCAAGACGTGGAATTTCCAAACTCCAAAGTACGGCTTTTCAAAATGTTTTGCTGTCATCGAACCTAAGGCTCATTTTACACCATCTATTAGATTAGATTGTAAATAGTTGAGCAAATGAAAACTGCTTATACCAATGTAAGAGTTCCATATAGAGAAAAGCTTTTTTGTACCTAATGAGATCACTCGATGTAGCAAAAATGTCTCAGCTTCACATCTCTGTGATGTGCGAGGATGCAAGTACACTGTAGATTCATAGTGAGGCAATATGAAATAGGTGCTAAAAATAGGCAAAACGTGACTCAGTGTAATTCTGCCTTACACTTCAGATCCTATACTGATGTTGATCCAACTGAATTTGATCAGTATTTTCCAAATACTTGTCATGTGTAGGACATTATTTTTCTCTTAAAGTATCTATCAGTAATTATTTTCTATAAATAGCCACGACAAGCAAGCTGTTGGAACAGTTGATTTGATTTTGATTACATGCCTGCTGGAAAAGAGAGTTTAAATAGGAACAGCAGGAAGTGGCAATAAATCAAATGCATGAAACTTAATGACAACAATATTTTGGCAGAAAATCTTTGGTTCTGTTTCAAATGTAGAAATGTTTCCTCTTTCTATTAATTTTTGAAAGGAAGGGTAGGTTGATATATCCTTGCTGGTTATCTTTATTTTTCCCATGCTAGCAGAGCCACTAAGGTTTTTGTTTTTCTGGAATCTTCCTAGAGCAGCAGTGTGTGTCAGAGAAACTGTGACTACTGAGGCACTGGGACTGTGTATTTTAAAGATAAATACAGCTTTGAGACTGAAATGTATTTTTCTAGGTCTGTTTTTCTCCTGTCTATTTGTGTAATATCCCACACAGCCAGAGCTGTCTTTAAATTCTTCTATACTGTGGATACTAATGAGGGATATGTGAGCTGCTTTGGAAGAAATTCAGTTTTGCAGTAATACCTCTATTTGCATGGATATTGGGGACAGGGAAAAACAAGATACTTCCACCAAAATGTTTTTGGGGACCTTAACTTTCCAGGGTTTCGGTAGAAGTTATGCATATCATTCTCTTTGTGCATATGGCTTGAAGTGATTTGTACAGGAGCTTCCAGAAAGTGAGGCAGAAGATAGAATTGAAGTCTAGAATAGAATTCTTCTGTCACAGGCTAATAATTTTTCTTCCAAACCATCCTTTCTCAGTTCCATCTTATTTTCCATTGGTCTTTCTCTATACACATCTTCATGCAGAACATATACCTGGAGAATACTTGCTGCACAGTATCTTTGGCCACAAAGAGCCATAGTAAAATGCCTGCTCACCAGGAGTAAAGCTGTGCAAATTAAACTTATCCTTAATGAACAGAGACATAATTTTCAGAATTAGAATGTCAGAACACGTAAAGCTTTCAGAAAGCCTTTAAAGCATTTCTGTTCAGGTGGTGAACAATTTAACATTGTTGAATTTTCTAAGCATGAGAATAATTTTAATAGAGTATTATTGAACTACAGAATTAGTTTAGTCTCCTGACCTGTGGCACAGAATCTGAAATTGTTGTGGATAATAAAGTCTTTGTCACATTTAGAAAAATTAAGTCTCTTTCTATGGCACATGAGGAGCTTTTTATTTCAAAAAGCAATTAAATATGGACCAGGAAAGGATAAAATAAAGAACAGGAATGAGTAACACTTTTTGTCATGAAGCAGTCAATATGAGATGACTTAAGGGTCCATTCAGGAAAAGATTTGTACCACAATCGCTTGTTTTATTGAGTGAATTTAAAAAAAAAATAATTAACTTAGACCAGAGTAGAAAAACTGCGTGAAGCGTGGTAAGCATTTGCTTAGATTAATTCAAAGTAACACAGATAAGGTTAGGGGCAATGCCTAGAGCAAAGAAATGTTAAATTTGCATACTTGTAATTAAACTCAAAACCTTCTGTCTGCCTGATGGACAACTGGGAAGTGTCAGCCCAGGCCCTGGCACAAGCACGGGGTGCTTCTGTTTGGCAGCCAGCAGTCTCCTCTTCCAAAGGACTTGGTATAGAAAATCAAGGCATTTCAGAAGGGGAAGTTAATTTCTGTAAGGTATTTTCATACTTAAGTCAGTAAAAAATACTCATGAGGTCAAGTAGATGTTACAGTCAGATGGCTTTGTTCTTCTGCACTTGTGTTCTTTAAAATAACTCTGTGGAAGAGAGCTCTGACTTTCCCAAGAACGGATCCCAGCAACACACTAGCTTCCTTGTATAAAGCCTTCTTGATCACAGGCTTCTCCTCCCAAGCTCTTTAGATTCAGAAATAATTGCAGCCAAAACCTCTCCAGCTAGATGTTACCTTGTTTTGTTACTAACAAATGAACAAGAAGGGCCCAAAACAATGAGTGCTTTATTTTCTGGATCCCCCAAATCAGGCCCATCACAGCACAGCGAGAGGAAAAGGATCACGTTAAAAATGAATAGAGGAAGCTGAGAGATTATATACAAATGATGTATCCTCACTGTGAATGCTGTATTCATCTGCAGGGATCTTATCTTCAAAGACAAGGCAGTTAAAGTTCAGAGAGGCAGGAAAAACTATTAAAGGCACAAAAACCTTTCTTGTGTGAAGAAATCTAGACTGGAAATGACATGACAGAAAAGAGGCCCATAAAGTGATGAATCATGCCAAGAAAACAAATTAGAGAATACAATTTACTCCTTATTTCAGATAGAGATATGCTCTGCCGTATTCAGGTAGGGTCTGTTTAAACCTGTAGAGAGAAGCACTCTCTTAATTTTTAATGATTTTTAAATCATTTTTAATGATGCTAAATAGCCAGCCATTCAGGCTGAAAGAGTTCATCATAAATACGTGAAAAGGAAAATCTTGCAAATATTTCTAGTAAATACTCAAAAATTAACACATGAATGGTTCTGAGATGCATTTGAAAAGACAGAGACATTTTTAAAAGTAGATCTCATTCAAAAAGAATTACTTGAGGACAGTGATGCAAAGGAATTACTCAAGACTGTAGTCAGAGCTATTGAGAGAAAAATCCCCATTCTTCTATAGTGAATAGAGAAAAAGTATTTTTATCTATAATGAATAAACATGACCAATAGTTCTGGCACAGTTGGCAAGGTGTGTGTGCATGCAGTCATATATGCAAGGCTGAATTTAGTAACAGTGTAATGATCACCCCAGGTTCAGTAATGACTTCTACATTGCTCACAGAGAAAGATGTAAAAAGTGTGCAGCTGGAGCATAGTTGCAAAAGTGTTTGATGTCCTCTTGGTACACTGAGTAACAGGTTCAGATGACATGCTGAGTCACACGTTTTACAGGAAATCAGCAAGGAAATAAATGAACCTTTAACTGACGTTTGTACATGTTTGTTGCAAGAGGAGAACTGTTGGAAGGTTGCAAAAAGAAAAACAACGTTGAACATTTAAAACTTGATTGTACCTTAAGTTAAAAGCAAAGAAAAATAATTCAATGTCCTGAGTTGTACTGTGAAATCTGCAAATACTGCATAAATTTATGCTGTAGTAATACAACCAGAAATGGTTGAGGGAGGTTCTCCTCCCCCTCCACTCTGCCCTGGTGAGGCCTCATCTGGAGTCCTGTGGCTGGTTCTGGGCTCCCCAGCTCAAGAGGGACAGGGAAGTGCTGGAGAGAGTCCAGCGCAGGGCCACCAAGATGATCAGGGGACTGGAACATCTTCCTTATGAGGAAAGACTGTGGGAACTGGAGCTGTTTAGTCTGGAGAAAAGGAGACTGAGGGGGGATCTCATTAACATTTACATGTATCTAAATGGTGGATGTCAGGAGGTTGGGGCATCTTTTCTGTTGTATCTAGTGACAGGACAAGGGGTAATGGAAAGAAGCTGGAACACAAAAAGTTCCATTTAAATGTAAGAAAAAAACTATTTTCATGTGAGGGTGAGGGGAGGGAGCCCTGGCACAGGCTGCCCAGGGAGGATGTGGAGTCTCCTTCTCTGGAGATCTTCGATGACTTGTTCAATGACTTGTTTCTGTGTGCCCTGATCTAGGTGGACTTGCTTTGACAGGGGAGTTGGACTAGATGATCTCTGGAGGTCCCTTCCAACCCCTACCATTCTATGATTCTATGATAATGTCAATAGCACTGTCTACTGCAGTGTTCATGTGTGTATATTTTTGTGGAAACTAAGGCCACCTACCTGTGTTTTACAGTCTGCATAGTTATTAGTCAAATCTTCAGTTTTGTTTGGAGGGCTTTCTTGAGTGATTGCTTTGTTATTCCTATTGCATCTATTTTCAAGTTCCTCCCCACCCACCGATCTGTTCCCATGGCTGTACTATTCATATTTATGTATGCATTCATTATTTTCTCAGGAATAAATTCTATTTGTCTCAATTAAGTTCCATCAGACTGAGTGCTACACATACCGATAAGAAATACTCGCAGCTCAGTATACAGTCTAGCTGCATATAGAGACAATGAGGAATTCAGTACTATTGCTAATTTCTGTAAAGCAAAATCCCAAATATCATGTGATGATGCCCACATCTTCTGGGTTCCAAACTGTTCCTTTTCAAGAAGACTGATGCCTGCTTTGAGAGTGGTCCTTGGGAGAAATATTGATGGCCTCTACTAATTTTTTGTTTGAGCTTTTTTTCATTATTATTGTTTTGTAATATTTGGAGGAGAAGAAAATGATGAAAAGGAGTTTTGTAAATAATTAGAATTACACACTTTGGGTCTTATTTTGAAGTAATATTCTGAAAATAAGATGGAGAATACTGAATGGAAAGTCCGTATCTAAATTACCTAAACAAAAGTGTCCTTTAAGATATTCTAAGGCAAAACACTAAAGAATAAGTTCTCAATGGAAGTCAACTATTTAAAATAAAGAGTTTATATTAAAATACAGAAGCAAAGAGTAATCATGTGCTATTTACTCATTCTCAGCAGAAGTTTCATTAAGCATGCTTTATTTCATAAGTACTTGGAATTGAGGTTTCACATCCTTTCTGAGTCTTTTGTAATTTGAGCCCTCTTTGATATGCCTAAATATCCAGCAACCCCTTTTTTTACCAGTAATTTTGACATTTCACTCTATGGAAAGCTTTAATACTATAGAATGTATTTTAATGAAAAAATACCATCTTCTTTAGGAGTATAATGGAGGACATCTGTAAAACCAGGGCAAAAGGGCAAGTTACTGCTCTTCTATTCTCTCTTGCACCTTTGTCCATCAGTACTGCCATAATGAAGTTCCATGCACTGATGGGTTTTTTAGGATGAGAACCAGCAATAAACCCCATTACTTAGTTATTTTCTTTCACTGCTACTGTTTTTGTTTTTTTCTTTCAATTGTACATACAACGCCATCAAATCTATTGAATATATTTTGCAGTTTCTTTAAAAGGCTGTAAACTGGAGGAAAACTAGTAAGATATTTCCATGTCAGCAGATTCACTGAGAATATGTAACAGATGATCCTAGAATCATAGAATGGTAGGATTGGAAAGGACTTTTAAAGATCATCTAGTCCAACCCTCCTGCAGAAGCAGGTCCACCTAGATCAGGTTGCATAGGAACACGTCCAGGCGAGGTTTAAAGACCTCCAGAAAAGGAGACTCCACGCACAGGAGACTCTGCCAGGACTCCATCACCCTCACAGGAAAATACTTTTTTCCTTATGTTTAAATGAAACTTTTTTGTGTTCCAGCTTCATCCCATTACCCCTTGTCCTGTCACTAGGTACAACAGAAAAGAAGAGATGCCCCAACCTCCTGACATCCACCATTTAGATATTTGTAAATAATATTGAGATCCCTCCATAGTCTCCTTTTTAGTATCCTGTAACTGATGCTAAATTTCCTCACTCTTATCTAGTATTTATCAGCATCTATACAGAAAAAAGTTTCTTTGATATTCATGTATTAAGACTAGTCATTATCGTGAATACTGTTGTGTCAAGACTGGTTAATGGGCCAATGACTGTACAGGCAGGAGACAACTGGCTCTTAATTGCTACTGCATATACACCCTGGTTTTAATCACTAGGTCTTGGTGTGTTTTACCAGCAAAGACATCTCAAAAAAGGCGATTTTCTGAAGATCACCACATCAGTCTGTGCAGCGTCAGGCTGATGGCACAGAAAAGCCTAGGAGAAAATGAATCTTTCTGTAATTCTGGTTTTGATGGCTCTAGTGAATGAGACATTGAGCCACACACTGAGTCATGATGATAGAATGAAATGTTAAAGACTCATCTATTTATTGCTCTGCAGCTATCTTGTACTGTCAGTAACACAGACCTCATCTATTTTTTTTTTAAGTATGAAACTATAATTAAAGGACTGTTCTGCAATGCACATGACAGATTATCTTCAGAAAGAGTGAATGTTTTTAAAATACTTTTTAAAAGGGGACGTGTAACTCCTGATGTGCTCCACTGTGATCTCTCAGAAGATGCAAGTAAACCAATTCAAAATATGTTAAACAAATATTAAAAAATCCTTAATTTTAAGTTCAAAGATCAAATGCACTTGGTTTTTCACAGCAAAAACCTAGCTTATGTGTATAAGAGATTCTTTAGCTTGCTTTCTTTTGATAACTTCCTGGAGAACTTGTGGACTAGTCTCCCAAATGTAGATTCTTCAAATAAAATGGCAAAATTAGTGAGTTTCTTTTTCATCATGTTAAAGTAGTCTAATGTTGCTGGGCTTAATTATTAAAAAAAAAACCTCAGTGCAGGAAAGAAAGATAAAAAATATGCATTATGGGAAGAACAACCCAAGTATTTTTTTATTAAAAGATAAAAAAATTAAAATAAGGCAACATAAGCAGAATAAGAAAAGGCTAAAAGTGAAATTATTGACTTAATTTAAAAAAAAACAACCTTACATAGAAGCTTTTCAGATTAAAAAGCCCAAATAAAACAAAACCTGAAATGTTTGTTGTGAAACAACTGACTTATGAGGTTATGTCTAAAGAATTTTGAACATCAGAAGTATTAAACAGATCTTAAACTATCCTCATAGGAGATGATAGCTTGTCAAAGTTAGATAGCCCTTCCCATTCATGTCTTCAAAATGATTGTGAAATACTTGGACAGCAGTGGGAACAGAGGACTGGAGGACTCTCATGTAGTGAATACAGTGCAGCTATTATTAAGAGTTATTTGATCTTTTACATCACTGAATTTTAGATGAGTAGTCATTAAAATCACAGGAAGAAGTTAATTGAGTTTCTAGTTGTCTTTGTAGCAACAAAATAGATTTTTCTTGTTGCCTGAGAGTTCTATGATATCTAGAAATACTGTTAACAAAGAAATTAAATATTTTAGACAGTTATCCTGTTAACAAATATCTTTGATATGTCATGTTCTCTTCTTTGGATTCAAAGATTTATGAAAATGTAACACAAATTATAAAGATAGGCAGTATAATGAAATGTAATTTGGGAAGAAATCTATACAGAAAGGTGTTTATGTTGGCTGCTTGAAGTGGATAATGTCTTTCTAAGGGAACGTACAGGGGTACCTAAAACTGGAAGAAGATTTATATGAATGCTTCTTTAATTGCATGTTTTTAAAATGAAGGACAAGAAACAAGTGGTGTCAATGAGTATTCTAGAAAGATGTTTTAGCAGAATATCGCACAATTCCAGCTCTTCGAGGTGGAAGTATTTAATCACACTTGCTGTTATGAAATATTTTATTATTCAAGTAAAAACTATAGCTGTGAAGAAATATGAATGGAAATATATTTGGATGTGGCTAATCAACTTAGAAGATTTTTAGTTTAAGAATATCTTGAATTTATTTACTTAGACATGACATCAAAGGGTAAATTCTGAATGGGTAGAGAAATCACAAACATAATATAGCTCAACATTTTTAATTTCCATGCTTTGAGTTTTGCTTTGAGTAAAATTCTCACCCAGATAGTAAAAGTCTTATTTTCTATTTAGGGATGGTTTTAATTAAAGAGTATGTACTAGATTTGTCAAGTTTCCATCAGAGTAAATATGTTTTCTGTTTTTCTTATGAGAAAAAAAGTGATTGATTCTGTAATGTTATGCCTGGTCTTTTCTATCTTATATTTACAAGTGTTCCCTCTCTTTTTCAATACTCATTTCTTTTCATACCAATGCTAAATATACCTGTCTAAGGTGGCTGTCGTGAGTTCATCGTCTCCTGACAGCAGTTACTTGTGCACAGTGCAGTCTGTTGAAGTCTTGGTTTTGTGGTTTATATGGTCATCAGTAACCAAAATAAAAACATACCCTTGTGTCATAATGTTATACCTTGTAATTAGTATGTCTTGTGCAATTCCTTCAGCAGGGATTTCCCTTTCTTTCCTATAAACTGAAGTCTTTCAAGTAGGCAAGGTTTAGACATACTCTTTTGTAAAACCGATCTTATCACAGCTATACAGAACTTCTCACTTTTCTGCAGGGTTTAAGGAGTGCTTGCCACAAATGGTACTGCTAGTTCAACTGGAAAAAGGAGACACTTTCAAAAGGGGCAGGAGTTTTTCTTAAGTCTTAATGTTTGAATATTTTTAAATGGAACAAAAGCTATTGAATTTCCATGAAGACAATATACCGAGTAGCATATGTGGAGTTACAGACAACTCCCTCTTAGGGACGTAAGGAATCCCTTGTTAATTATCCATTATTGCAGCAACTTATAAACAGGCTTGAGTATTTTGTAAGTTTTATTGATGTTGGAAAATGATTCATTGAAATGTCACAGAAATAGCCTTATAAAACTTCAGAAATATGTCTCATTGTTATGCCTTACTCCTCTCTTCTTTTCCACCTACCAACCTTCTGCCATCCTTCCACCCCACTCCATTCGTATTCTCATGCCAGAACATGACAAAACTCTCAGAAGACTTGCATGATTGAGATTGTAACATTTAAGAAATATAAGAACTGGCATTGATTTTGTTTTGTTTTTATTTGTTTGTTTTGGGGTTTGATTGGGGTTTTTTTGGTATTGTTTTCATCTCATGTCAGATACGTTAAGATTAGAATTGCTTTAGCAGAGAAATCCAACTTTTTATTCTGGCTCAGAATGAAAACTAACTGGTTCTGTTTTCTGACCAACCGCTGGTGAGAGGTTTTCCCAGTTCTGAGGTTCTGGAATTTCAAGTTTAATTTCAGACTCAAGGAAGAAATGTTGTATTTGTAGAAATGCTCCTATTGCAGTCTTGGATATTTCTCCCTTACACCTCTTCCAGATTTTCCTGACATTCTCCAGCCCAACCCTTGGTTGTGCCTGTCACTCCCACCTCTTCTTCTTCAACCCAACTGCTACTATATTTTTCATTTTACCATCCCAATTCATTCCCATTTCATCCGCCTTGTGCATTCCTGCCACTTGTCTTAAGTGTTGCACAAATCTGCCTCCCTTCCTCTTCCTTCTCCTATTCCTAATTTCCTGTTTTCATTCCCTCACAGTCTATGCAGACTCACATTCTAGGCTAAAAAAGAGTTTCAGCATTTTTATTCTCTCTATGGAGACCAGTTTATCTCTTCTTGATCATTCTAGTTATGCTTTTCTGTACCTTTTGTAACTCCACTATGTTCCTGAATTGCAAAAACCAGACCTGCACATAGTACTCTAAATGTGGGTGCACCAGTGTTTTATGTACAGGCAGGAAGGCACTCATTGTCACATTCTTAATGCCATTCCTGGATTCCCAGCAGCTTCTTGGCTTCCTTGACTTGTCCTGCGCTTTGAACTGCTTAAGGACGGGTACTGGCAGCTCTAAGATATCTTTCTTGATTTGTAACTACAAGGTCTGAGTTCAGCACTGTGTGGGCATGGTTTAGACTATTTTTGGCTAGATTAATCAGCTTACCTTTGTATACGTTGAAGCTCTTCTGTCACCTTTGTGACTACTTAATTCTGTAAAGTCTTAATGTAGTTCCTCATTATCAGGCCAGCACTTGACTACCTGAAATAGTTTAATAGCATCCTCACACTAGGAGATTTTACCACCTTCTCATTAGTGAAAATGTTGAATAAAATTGATTCCAGGAGGGATTCCTAGAAGGGATCACTGATCCTACTAATGACTCTTCTCTAACTTTCACTACATGAAAGTATCTTTCCTTAGTCCTTCAGAAACATAAATTAATTAATCTTTGAAATGGAACCTTCTACACCTCAGCTCTTGCTTGTGAAGAAATCCTTAGAAACTTTAACATCCTAAGTAATAAAAATTCAGTAAAAGATCCGCAATTATTTCTTGCTTGCTAAGCTGTTAATGTGCCCAGTTTTGTGTGGAAAGGCCAAGTGTCAAATCTATGACATAACAGCATCCCTTTCATTGCCAGATATTTGATACTGGAGATTCTTGAATTCATCATTTACAACACCATTCTGCTAGTCTTTGTAATTCTTGTTGTGTGTCTTGGCCTAATTTAATCTGAGAACAGACTTGTAGCATATTTGTTGGATATAGTATCAAAACATGCACATCATTCTGAGAAAATTTCTGTCTGAACTCTTTCAATTTAACAGTAGTATATCTGCTGAAAATTGCTTTTATTCTGCCCACAATTTCTGTTAGTAAGTTCACATTATGAGTCTGCTGGGAAGTAATGCAAGGAATTTAAGGTCTGAACTTTTAAAAACATAATTTGTGTGACCTACTCTAGGTGGCCCTGCTCTGGGAGGGGGGTTGGACTAGATGATGTTTTGAGGTCTCTGCCAACCCTTACAATTTTATGATTCTGTGAAAGAAGTGGCTAGTTTACAGTGGTAGTGTGAAGTTTCATTAATTCAGATGAAGCATCATTCTCCAAAATTATTCTGGTCTAAGAAAGGTCCAGGAATCTTTACAAAGTCATACATTACTTGAATAGTTTTAGGAAGACAGAGATTTTAGAGGGGCAGAGAGTTCTAAAAGGTCTGTTATTTGCTGGAATTTTGGAAAGGTGGCCTTTCACAACCTGAGCAGGAGAAATTAATTCACTTTAGTCCTTAAAATCCTTCTTCATGTAAAATACATGGTGGATCTTTCCCACTGCCATTCTCTCATTTTGTCCACCCCAGAGCACAGTTTTCTGATTTAATTTAGGTCCCTTCCAACCCCTACCATTCTATGATTCTATGATATGATAACTAGTCAAAGGAGCTAATCAGAGAGTTGTACAGAAACTGAGAATTGTTTAAATTAAGTCTTAACTCCCATTTGTCCTCTTCTGGCAGGCCTTCACAAATGGCAAAGAAAAATTGCTCTATGGCCTTGCTGAGCTTCACCAGAAACAATTGACGGGATGCAGAGAGAAAATCATTAAGAGCAAATAATGTTAATTTGTGTTTATTTAAAAGCTAGGAAGAAGTTCCAACATTTTGACCATGCTTTTAGAAATATGGCAAGAGTACTTAGCTTTCTTTGCAGTTTCGCTTGAACTTTAGAATTGATCTTGAGCCCTCTGAGATCAGTATCCACTCTTTCACTGCAAAAATACTTGGGTAACTATCTGTTCACTTTTAAAGATTTTGTGTTATTCTCAGTAACATCACTCTGCAGAAGGAGGCTGTATAAGTAATTGCATTTGTATGTGGATAAAGAATTATTTTTGTCAGAACATTTTCTGTGAAGCCAGGAAAATAATGTATGGATAGATACTTTTGAGTTTCTAGATAACTAATGTTCTAATCTGAAGGCCAATTTCAACATAAGGTTTCATTCAATGTGTGAGTTAACTAGCAATACTGTTTCTTAGAAGAGATGCCAGTTCACTGTTGTGGCATTTATTGGCATAAACTGACCCAGTGTTTAGGCATGTGAGTAGGTGTCCTGATTTCTTGGAAACACTGAGGCCCAACTGAAAGGAATTATACATAATGAGCAGCTCAAAATTCAGGACATTTTGTTCAGGTGCCTAAAAATCATTTTGCAAATAGTATGTTAGACACATTTTGAAAGTGTTGGTCTTTCTTCTGTAGGTTTTCTATTCACACAGATGCTTTTCTTTTTCTTACAGATTTTCCATTTATATACTTTCTTTATCTTCTGACTCTTAATGAGTTTATATTCATAGAATCATAGAATGGTAGGGGTTGGAAGGGACCTTTAGAGATCATCTAGCACTATTCCATAGAGATCATCTAGCATCTATTCCATATGTACTTGTTGAATAGTGTCTCTCATCATTCTTTCCATTTTCCTTTTCCTTTTGTTGTCTCTTGAGAGAAAAAGTCGTGAGACACGGATATTGTCTGTATCAAAGGAAGTATGTGTATGTCCTCATCACAAAAGGGGCAGAAGCAATTTGTTAAACTGGGTAGTTCAAATACTGATAACAGAATTTTTAGCCTAGCTCAGGCTAACGTGCCCATGGAACAATAGGTTATCAAAGACCACGCTGATGAAGACATGACTAGAGGCATGTAGTGGAAGCAGTATAGGGGTTCAAGAGGACATGTAAGGAGTGCTCTCTACAGTGGTGTAAAACCAATACTCACTCACTAGACTCTCAGTTCCAATGAGCATAGCAGATGTTTCTATGACTTTCTTAGAAGTACAAGGCCATCACAGGCTACAGAATATCCTCCTGGTATCGTTGGTGGCTCTCTTCAAGAATAGGCAGACAATGTGGTTATGTGGTTTCTCTGATTTGTGTTTGGTGTTGGACTCTGGAGAGCTTCAATATTTTTTAATTTCTTATTCTTCATTTGTGGTGATTTGACCTTGATGTCAGGTGCCCACCATGCTGCTCTATCACCTCCCTCCTCAACAGGCCAGGGAGGGGAGAAAATAAGATAGAAGTGCCAACACGAGCTTCTCACAGAGTCACGGCCTCCTTCAGGCATCTGCCCGCTCCGGTGTGGGCTCCTCCATGGGCTGTGAGCGGGTCTCTGCTTCCCGGTGGCTTCCATGGGCTGCAGGGGCACAGCTGCCTCACCATGTGCTGCACCACAGGGCACAGGGCATTCCCTCTTCCAGTGCCTGGGCACTTCTTCCTCCTCCTTCTACACTGACTTTGGTGTCTGCAGAGATGTTGTTCTTACATTCACACTCCCTTCTGCTGCTGCTGTTTAGCAACTGCGCAGCAACTTCTTCCCCTTCTCAAATACATTATTCACAGAGGCATTACCTCAGTCACGAATTGGCCAGGCCTGGTTCAGCTGTGAGTCCATTTTAGAATTGACTGGCATTAGCCCCATCAGCTACAGGGGAAGCTTCTGGCAGCTCTTTGTTTAAAAGAAGCCACCCCTGTAGCCCCTCCACTAACAAAACCTGGCTCAGGCAAAACCACTATATTATTTCATAGACTATTGTGCCAATCTGTCTGAAGAGTAGATTCTGGCCTAAAATTTGTATTTCAGGCCTTTCTATGTTGATCTCAGTGTTAAGCTATGTGAAAAGGAGAGAGAGATGGATTGAGGACCAAATGAAAGAGAGAGGTTAGATAAGGAAAGACACATGTATGAACTGCAGATAGCTGAAGCTATGTGGGTGGTTGAGGTCACTCACTGATAAAAGTGTAGTGACAAAATAAAAGATATGAATTGTCTTTATGACACAGAAATGTTAAATTAGCAGAGTTCTGTGAACAGACTCTGTGAAAGGTTTGAGTTTTTTTTCAAGCTATGTCTAAAGGATGTCATTGTTTGCCTACTAATGAAGCACCCTAAAATGAGACAGTGATTGAAGTTATACATTAAATGGCTAATATATTTTGCATATATAAAACACAGATAACATGAAAAAGGAAGATATTTTTTTATGAGTATGTTCCAGTATTTGTAGTCTCAGGAAGGAAAAAAGGAGAATTGACTGAATCTGTCAACATCGTAAAAATGTTCACTATAGCACAGCTGTTGGATATTTTCCATAATTAGTTTCATAGCAAGTGTAATTTTGAATTATAAGCATTTTATGTTATTATTTCCCCCACATACTTTCTTTTTTTTTCATTGTAATGAGCACAAAATCATATGAGATAGCCACAGAATACACAAATCTATGCTGAAAGAGAGATAGGCCATAGACTCCATGAAGTCTATTACGGCTTTAGATCCTGGAGAAGTCAAAGTGAAAATAGAGTGATTGGGATGACATTTGTAGGTTAGGTACATGTTTCTTAAAAGCATTAGAAGAGCAAGTAATGTAGTAGAATGCCTGCTGCTGAGTCAAGCACTTACATGTTCTGTACAATGAATGAAGACAGATCTTTAAGGATAGGATTTACAACACATAACTAGCTTAGGCAGCACAATACATAGAACACCTCAATGATCTGGACTGCTACATGGAAATGAAATGATGTTTCTCCTGTAGACACAGGTCATTATTAAGGCATGCAGCTAGCATGTTGTGCTATATACTGTTTCTGACACTTCTATGATTCTATCCTTCTGTGTCTCCAGTGAGCAATCCAAAAGCCTGAAATGAGACACGGCGTTTGTTTATTTGAGTATAGACCCCTATCTTTCTCTTCTGTTCAAGAAGAACAGGAGTGGAAGGAGGAGACCAAGCAAAAAGTAATGTCTTTTTGGTACTTGAGGCATGCAGCTAGGTGTTGGCAATAGTACTGCTCTCAAGATAGGACTGCATTTTGCATTAGGCAACATGTGAACAGATGCTAGGAATAACCAAAGGAGGTAACGGAGAAGCTCAAAACTTTCTCACACTCAGCTGAATGCCCTGCTTTTGGAGCTGCAAAATCATGCTCTAGATTTTTGTCTCTGGTTTTCAACCCATTGATCCAGCTGCACAGTGCTGCAGCTTTAGCTAAAAACATCACGTTGCTCCCCTACTTTTTCTTTAGTAGGGCTGCAAGCTACCTGAGAATAACTGAACTTTTTTTCCTGTTTTCTTAGTTCTTGAAAGAAAGGGAAAGAGTAGTGCTTTTGCTTTCTCTTGCTGTCGTGTTTTGAAAGAAAAAATACTGTTTCCAATTGTTTTGAAAGAAAGAGTTTTGAACTCCAGAAAAGCCTTAGCAATCTAAATCTCTGATAGTAGGAAGCTTTTGCAGACTAAAGCAACAAACTCTCAAATTTGAGAGATCTGACATGCTGTTACTAGCATGTGTAGTGTGGTATCTTTAGCAGTTTCAAGCCTGGTGGTAGTTGTAGATCCCTGTGCTAGTTAGTGGACTTTTCTGAAGCACAGTATAAACTCTTCAGCACCTAATTTAGTGTTGTCTGTCAATTTAGTGGCTGGGCACCTTTAGTGAATTTTAAGGGCTGGAAGGGACCTTGAAAGATCATCTAGTCTTTCAGTGAAATCACCTGTAAAAGAATCATTTTTAATTTAATGTAACAGGTACCCAAGCAAGGCATTAATGGCTGTATAAAACATCAGGACTGACAAAGATAGGCCATAATCTGAGTTGGTTTGTGTGTCCTTGTAGTAATAGCTTCTGAGGCTGTGCTAACTCTGGCTGAGATTTTAGATAGTTATCTCAGTCTATACTGATGATTACAATACATCTTCAATTAGCAATTTGGACTGTTATAACAAAGAACCTTCTTGAACAGCCTATACTAAAGTTTCTTTATCAACTCCTCCAACCCACATGTGCATGCTGAGGAAGGGACCCACACTGTAATTCGTATCCCCAAAAGAGATTTGTACCCACAGAATCACAGAATCATAGAATGGTAGGGGTTGGAAGGGACCTTTAGAGATCATCTAGTCCAACACCCCTGCAGAAGCAGGCTCACCTAGATTACGTCACATAGCAACATGTCCAGGCAGGTCTTGAAGACCTCCAAGGAAGGAGACTCCACAACCCCTCTGGGCAGCCTGTGCCATGGCTCCCTCACCTGAACAGTGAAATAGTTTTTTCATATGTTTAAGTGGAATTTTTTGTATTCCAGCTTCATCGTAAACTGGCAAATCCTTGTAAACTGTACTGGATGGCAGACTGGTGTGCCATTGGAACAAACAGTAATTATAGGCATGCTTGAAGCAAGACTTTTATAAAACTGAATGAAAAGTATGATTCATTTCACAGGAAGACCCACACACCCATTCGGCCATTGACATGTCTGTTGTCTTCTTTTGCTTCTTGTTTTTCTGAAGTTTCAAAGGGAAAAAAAGATGTCTAAAATAGAAGACTTGCCTGAACATATTCCTCTTCTGTATTTAAATCAATTTGTAAAATAATGCTTTGTTTATAAGATTTCCTAGTTTCTCAAATGTTAATAACACTCTGCGCTTCCACCCATCTATTTGTGTACTAATCACAAGTATTGCTCAATGAATTAAGTCTGATGTTGCCCTCTGATAAGGAAGTTTTAATCATTTCAAATTGTATTTGACTATAAGTTGCTAATATTGGCCAAGTGCTCTATCTAAAAAAAAATTGTCTACCACATCAGAGCTGAGCTTTATCTCAAAATAGTTAATTCATTTTGGAAAGAAATGCATGATGTTTTACTGCTAACTAAGATTTCAGTTAGAAACTTGTTTTTGCAACATTATAATGCTGAACCCACTTTAAATGTTTAAGCATCGGATAACTAGATCTTTATGATGTTACATGTTAGAAAAGTTGCCTGTGGCTACCTATGCCAGACAACTTTGCAGGATTAAAGGACGAGTGCAGTGGGGTGGTGCTGATGCTACTGGTTTATACCAGTTTCAGTATGTTAGCGCTGCCTGATTTCTGTAACTTTTCTTGGGTTTTAAATCAGTGTGAGTAGGATTCTAATTATGTTCTTCCGAATAAAATTTCCTCTGCATCTTCAAAAGCATTTTTATATTATTTGATATTTGTAATTGTATTTGATTTTTCATGCATGGATATGCCTTGTATATTTTGGATGATTAACAGACTAGACTAAATTCTTCTCCGGATATTAGCCAAAACAGCAGTATATGTATAGAGGGATTTCCATCCTTCAGTGAGCTTAGGGACAACAAGATGACTGCTCAATACAATTTAAAAGACTGCTGGTACTACCCTTGTGGAGCTAATTTCATGGTCAGGATTATAATATAGACTTAAATTCCATGTCTAACAAAACAAAACAAACCCCATTCTATTTGTGATTTTACTGGAAGGGGAGACAGCATTTCATAAAGTCCTTAGAAATTCTCACTTCTCAAAAATGAAAAGAGACTAAGTAAAATAATATATATTGTAAGATTTATGGCTGGGTCATTATGCAGACAGCAGAATGCAGAACTTATGTGTCAGCATGTAATGTACCTAGTCAATACCAGTATCTGAAGTGCAGCCTCAGTTTACCAAATCCAGCCGATCTAAACACCCAATTACTCGAAGATGTATTCCTGTCTCTGGAGTGAACTTTATTCTTGTAGAGACCTGATTAATGTGCTTTGGAGACCTGTAGTGAGAGAGAGCTTAATTATTCAGATTCATCAGCTTGTAAAGGTTTTGCATGATCCCACATAAGCCTGCTCAATCAGCATTCCAGAACATGTGCAACCTGCATGTTAACAGTGGTCATGGTTTGTTTTAAGCACACACTCTAAGGTTAACCCCAAGATTTTCAGTAATGTTTTTCATCAACTTAAAGGGATCCCCTTTTCTAGACAACTGATTTTTAATGCTTATTTGAGAAGTTTCGCTTCATCAACTGAACAAATTATTAACAATTATGCATGTAGTGCCCTCTTTACTATATAAAGATGCATTCCCTCCCCCAGAATGCTTGTGAGCCGAGATAAGTGAGACAAGACAATGAGAAAGCCATACAAGAAAAAGAGGGTGTGGAATGCAACAAGAGACAGATAAGATGGAAAAAAAGAGCCTGACAGATAGGACTCTTGCAGTAGTAGGCTCTGGAATGCTTTACCCGTGAGGAGCTTCAGTCTGCTGCCGCACCCACTTGACGGTGTCACCCGCTTCCCCTCTGCTTGGGCAGCTCTGCCTACCTTGATGGGCAGCTTCACTTGCTTTCCCCTAAAGGACTTATGTCCTATTGCTTTTTTTCTTGCAATCCCTTACATGAGAACCACCCTCCAGAAGGGAGACCCATAAAAAGAATTTGCCTTCCCTTAGCCTTACTTTAATGACTTCCATGGTAGAAACACCAGTAATCTCTGAACCAGTGCTAAACTGAAGCTATTAATACCTTTTTACTGATTACTGAAACTAAAAATGCTAGGTAGAAACCCTATGCCCAGCTAATCTGTAGAAACAAACATGCTGCTTGTACGCCATCTCTCTCACTCCACCATCTGTTTGCTTCACTTACCTATTACATTTTGCCTCTAGTGAAGTGTTTCTTGGCTTTTCTAGACGTAGTTGTTTTTAAACTTACACAGCTTTGCAGCTGGACACACAAACATGTAACACTGCAAATTATGAAGAGGAAAAGTGGAAGGTGCTTTTGATGCATAAGTAAGATATTGTTCTGAGCCCAAGAGAAACATATCCCAAAGTAGGCAACAGATTTGAAAATAGAACTAAAGAGGTACAGGAAGACTGAAAGTTGGAAAGAAGCAAGATATTTTCCTACTTCTAACCAAAATCTGTGAATAATGAACCCAGCAGCTCCTCTTTTTATGAAATCTCCAGCAGTCAGCAGGAGCTGGAATTTCCATTTCTACCCACCAAGTAACTGGATAGGAAAACTGGGCAAAGTTCTCATCAGCTTTTTTCATGAGATTCCCAGTGTACAACAAAGTGATCTCAGCAGCCCTCTGTAATCACAGACAATGTGCCAGGGCCAGAGAGCTGAGGAAGTGACTTGCTTCTCCTTTTGTTTCTGATGTATCAACCTGCATAGTCTTTTACAGGAAAGTAGGCTAAAGGTTTTGATGGCAAAAATATGAGTAGAAATACTAACCTATTATTCTATCTTTAACAAAATAATGCCACATCTAAGTTTTAGCAAAGTGTATTGAGATAATAGAAGCTGCTACAGGCACCTACTCTAGCTTTGACTTGCTTTACAACTTTGTTATAATTTTCTATATTCTGTTGTTCTTCAGATGACTGCAATAGTTCTCCAACAAGGATTTATCAGACAAGATGCTTAGAGACCTATGTATGCTGGCAAAGCCAGGGGAAATAGGGAGAATGTAGGTATTCCAGAAAGAACTTGTGGACTGTGCATCTTAGGTGTTCCACAGGAGCAGCAAGAGAGGTACTGAAGCAACCACATATACATGCAAAGTAAATAGTTTGCTCTGCCACTGCATTAGCAAGGAAACCACTTCAAACACTCTCTACCTAGGGAAAAATGTTGTAATAATAAGCAATAGCATAAGTCTCCACTCCTTGCCCCAGAGGTTGTCTACTAATCCTTAGGAGCCTGCACTCTGCAGGCTTCCTTTCTCCATCCTCATTTGTCACTGGAAAAATATTTGTGTAGGTCAGAGGCATAGTACAAGTCAAAAAAAGTAGCTAAAAACTGAACAATTCTCCACTGAAACCCTTTATAGTGTTCATTTATGCGAAGTGAACAATGAACAATTGATCTTCTCCAAGGAAAACAGAAGCTTGTTAAAGAATCTGGAAATCTCTACTTGTGAGTTGCTGGTAGTCTATTGTGTTGATGCTTCTGAAAGGAAACTGAATGAACTTGCAAGAGTTTTCTTTTCTTTCATTTCAAAAGCCTTCTCTGGTTGAGATTTCCCTGTAGATAACTAAAACAGAACACAGAACGACATTAGTTATGCACCAGAGTAGGAGTCAGAAGAGGTAAGTTGAGTTCCCAGCCCTGCCACCGACTTCCTGGGTGACCTTGGGTAAGCCTCTTGATGTAGATTTTCAAAAGACCTCTGGGCCAAATTTTCATATTGAAGTTTGATTTTCAAAGGAGCTCAATATCTAGTTATTTCCATGAGTTGATTATAGCCCGAAATTCAAGTGAGCTCAGCAACAAATATGCTGAGCTCATTTGAAAGTCGGGCTCTTAATCTTTTTCTGCCTCAGTTTCCCATCACTGACAGTGCTGGTAAGATATTTCCCTTGTCTGTCCTGATTGTTTATACTGTAGCTCTACAGTGCCAGAAATTGTCTTTTCATGAATGTGTATAGTGTCTTGTACAATCCTGTTTGATCTCCATTATGGTTTTTAGGCATTACTGTAATTGTTACACCAGTGATCTGTTTTAGAAAAAAAGAAACTGTAAGCAGGAGAAAACTTAATTATTGTGGTGCTGTTTTTTGGACTGGGTGAAGATCTGTACTAATTTCTTTAGTTTGATTGGGAGAATGTCATCAGGAGAACACTCAAAGCTGTGTTTAAAATCAGCATGTATTTGTTAGCTGGCTTCTCTTGGCCGGTAGTGACAGTTAATCTATCAGAGAAGCAGGTTAGATCAGTCTGGCATGATTTGCTCTGGCAAGAAACATATTGAGTGCCTCTTACTACCTTGTTACCCTTAGCTGCTTACTGTGGAATTGTTCTTTAATTTGCTGAAGGACATTTTCAGGTGCTGCATGGTGTGGAATTCCATACGCCTTCCTGGCCCCTGTGGTGAATAACCTGATGCTGTTTGTAGTTCCTACTGCACCAGCTCTGTTTGCTCCTTTCCCACACTGCTTGCATGCTCTTGCAACATCTCAGAGCAGCATAACATTCTCTCTTGGCAAAGGTATAGAGTGCTTCTTCACTTCATAAATGCTGTTTGCTTCCCGGGACCCACTACAACCCATTCCTGAAATTCCAGATCAGCATTGTCAGTGATAATCAAGCTCCTGGTTTCAAGCACTGTGCTGTGCAAGCCAGAGGCCAAATGTAGTAACCCAGGAATGTGTGATTGCAAAGACTGTCACTTCCCAAGGAACTCTGCTTACTGCCCTTTCCACATACCTGTGGGTGTCACTAACACGGTGACTCTTCCCAGTTAGGTTTGTCATATAGGGTGGACGGCACCTCAAGCAGCTGAAAGTTTTGAAGCAATCATTTCCTATGTTTACAAAACCAGCATGCAACTCGCTGCTGTTTTCCAGATTCCCCTGCAGTTCTTGGCTAGAATTATTTGTTGTTCAAGGCATGTGCCCTCTGAAGAGCCCTTTTGATAGTTTATGTGTTTTCCTTTATATGAAATGGGAATATGTACCATGGTCAGCTTTGCAATGAGAAAACTAGCAGGACACCTCTAGGAAGTGTATTGTCACAGCAGTTTTTCAGTTGAGGCTGAGTGTGTTTTGTCATGACAAGAGCTTAACTGTGTCATTTTTCCATGACTAGCATTTTCTATTGTTGCATGTTTTTAAGGGTATAATCCCATTATAGTCTTTACTGAAAGTGCTTTTCAGCTTCTTAATCTAACAAATAATTTCCTAAATTTTGTTACATGTTCTGGCACTGGCATGCATGTCATGTCAAGGTAGCACTTGATCCCAAACAGCTGTGACTGCCAGTGCTGGTATCTGCAAATGAAAGCCTGGAGTCAGGGAGGTATTATAGAATGGTTTGGGTTCAAGGGACCTTTAGAGATGATCTAATACAACTCCTCTGTCATGGGCAGGGACATCTTCCACCAGATCAGGTTGCTCAAAGCCTTGTCTAGTACTTCCAGGGATGGGGCATCCACAGCTTCTCTATTCCTGTGTCTCACCACCCTTGTAGTTAAGAATGATTTCCTCACACCCAATCTAAATCTGCCCTCTTTCAGTTTAAAACCACTTCCTCTTGTCTTGTCACTCCAGATTCTGGTAAAAAAAAGTCTCTTTCTGTCTTTCTTATGATCTCCCTTTATTCATTCTGTCCTTAAAGGTTTACCATTCCTTCCAGTCACTGAACCCAATTCTCACACATTTTTACTAGCTGTAGCAAAATGTATAGCGTAGGAGGAATCTGAATTACCTGCCTAAACCAAAGGGTCTCAGTAACACTGACCTAACCCAAATTCTGGCTTGCAGGCCAGTGTTCAATTTCTGATGTGAAAGAAGCACTGATAAAAACAGGCTACGCTTTATCTCTGTTGTTTTGAAATGGTGATTCCTTCATGTAGCTCTGTTGTATTGTTTTGTTTTCCTTCCTTAATTAGTGCAGTGTGATTGTTTTGCTTATATTAAGCTGTTTTATTCAAGATATAAAATGCTGATCTTTCTCAGTATACATATAAGGATTGTATATGTTTCTAAAAGAGCTAATGTGCCAGCCCAAGAGTGCAAGGGAAGTCAACAGTCTTCATGAGGACAAATATACTGTTACTCCATCCTGGTAATAGCTATAAGGTTGAAGCAGTGAACATGTTAACTGCTTTGCTAGAAAGATGAAGACTGTGAAGAATGCCATGTGGTTTAGCTATGTGCTGGTTATGTTTACAGTGAAGCACAAGTGACACTGCAACTTACGCACATCAGTTCAACATTAGTTTTCCTTTTCTGCTTGTCCTGCTTAACTGTTCTTTCTGCTGCTGTGTGCACCTGTGCTGAGGGTGTTTAAGTCGTTTCGCTGTCCCACTTCACTACTCTGTTAAACCTGAACCGGAGAGGAAAGAGAGACCTTGAGGATTTAAAAGACTGTCTTGTGCTTGACCCTAGTTAAGCCTGTCACAGTCTTCCCAGCTCATTTGCCATAAAGCATAGTAATTTCCAGACTGTCTATCTGCACCACGTGAAAATGTCAAGGTGAAGCCTGAAATGCACGTGTTGCTCTATAGAAGACATCTATAGAATGGCAATGATTTTCTGATGCACGTAGCATTAATGAAGATGCACTCTGACAGTATGCTCCTGACAAATGAGAATCTGCAGAAAAACATTTAAAATAAATATTGATTAGATTTAAAACTGACTGCTAATTACCATCAGAAGCTCCTAGGCTGCTGCAGTTATAATCTAGGAGTATTTATAGCTCAGGGCTTTAGCATCAGATTTTTTTCTACTGATTGCTCTTCAAGAAGCCTAATCGTACATCACAGGACAGGTTGAGAAAAATAACTGTTCAGCTGTTCCTAACTGCTGATAGCATTATCTTTAGCTGCACAAGCCCCTCCTTCCCCCCCCTCCCGTGTTTTGGAGGATGTGTAAATTTGGATTAGCAATATTTTCGTATTTCTTTTAGGGAACAGTTTACTGAGGATTATTATAGTAAAGATCTGCTCAGTGTGCACAGCATAGTTTATGCAGAGTACACACACATGCATTGTGGCAATGTCTTAAATGAAAACCTTGCAGTTTTATCATTGAGCAATGGCAGATCTGTAAGTTACTCTTTTACAAATATCTAAGTTTTCTTTCTTAACTTGTTTTGATATATTAGATGCAGATTTTTTTTCCTTTCATCATATAGTTGAGCAAAAACCCCAGCATTTTATCAATATGGCTTACCAGAAAATGATTGTGTGTTCTTAGGTGCAAGTGTAAGATATTGTACAATTCCTAGGAGATACTGGTTTTTGTACTGTATTTTTTTGCTTTTAGCATGGACCTGATGCGTTTACTAAGAATGTATTTGGAAACTCTTCATAGCCTTAGTTATGCAGAAGGAAGGCAGTGAAGTCTAATGCGAAAGGTGACAATCTTGCACATAAAATACGCCAGCGGCTCTGGTTTCTGTCCTGTGCCTCAGTTTTCTACCAGTGAAATGGTCATGGTAGTAAACCTAGCTTTTCTTATAGTGCTTTGTGTTCAAGAGAAGAGGAGTTGGGTGCTCTTACTTCCACAAGTGATTCATTACTTTAGGAAGATTCCTCTTCAGAGGAGGTTGCTGGGGCCATGGGCTGGTGACCAAAGGCAGGAGCTGAATGGGAGATGCAGCCCTGAGTGGGTACCCAGCCAGTGCCTAGAGCAGTGACTGCAGCAGAGATGAGCTCTGAGATGATGATGGAGTAATGATCGTGATATGCAGGCAGCTGAGTATTCTTGCCCATCTCAAGAGCCATTTCAGCAGAGGCATTTCAGACAGTGTAAAGCTGCAAAGATCAGAATAACTGGAATGGTAAAGTTTTTACAGAAATTTATTTCTGTAGAAAAAGCTTGGGAAGTGAACATGACTTCTCTCTTTATGCATCTTAATAACATAACTCACATTATGTGGATATATATAGTGCTTCACTGCACATTGAATAGTAATCATTTGATATTATATACTTCTAAGTGAAGTAAATTCATTTTCGAAGTAGTTAAGAGTTCTAGAAACCACTCTGAAGGGCTGAAATGCATCACTAACCGCAGCAATTGCAAATATTGTTGTCTTCATTAATATTAATTTTGAAAAAGTTCCATTTAAACATAAGAAAAAACTATTTTACTGTGAGGGTAATGGAGCCCTGGCACAGGCTGCTCAGGGAGAATGTGGAGACTCCTTCCTTGGCGGTCTTCAAAACCCGCCTGGACATGTTCTTATGCAACCTGATCTAGGTGGAGCTGCTTCTGCAGGGGGGTTGGACTAGATGATCTCAAAAGGTCCCTTCCAACCCCTACCATTCTATGATTCTATGATCTTACCTAAAGTTTCTTTTGAGTGTTTCAACACTGTGCTTTAGGGACTGGGGAAAAGAATATTTTGTCCCCATCATTTCAGTTTCACTTTTTCTTCTTTGTATTCACATTTTGTTTAACAGCAATGTGTACACCTGTCTTTTCCTGGTAAAGGGGGCAGATCTGTCTGTCCAGCTTCCTTTGAGTGAAAGGGGCGGTGAAGCTGGTTTCCTGTTCTACAAGCTTGGCAGTGCCCAAAGATGAGAGATTGGCTCTTTCCTGTTTCAGACAGCTGCTGAGTTGTTGCCATCCTCACCAATCAGAAAATCAGCAGGTTAATGTTAAGAGATTATAGCTTCACAGCTTCTCACTGTACACCTCATAAATATTCCTACCTGTGCCCCAACACATGACAAATGACATGTGTCTGTGTTCACCACTCTGCTCACAGCACGGCTGGGGACATTGTTTTGGTGACTTTGTAAAGGTGTTTATCAGCAGAGCTGTTTAGGATAGAAATTCTGAAGTCTATGTTAAAAAGTTTTGTGAGGAGAACGTCAAGTTCTGTTTTGTGAAGAGGCAGATTGACATGATAATCAGAATGGTAATCTTCTAAAAGTGTGATCACTTGGGCTAGCTAGGGCCTTTTCTGCTCAGTGGTTCCATGGCAGCCCATCGGATTGACTGCTAGCAAGCTACACTACCTGGTCCTCTTGCCTGATCACTGCTCCTTTTGTTTTTTGTCCCTGTTACCCTGGAACGGTTCTGCCTGGGAGTGTTTTCTAGCAGAAGCTTGTTCCTCCTGAAAGTCTGTCACCAGTTAAGCTTTTCAGAAGTGAATTACTGCAAAAAGGCACAACTGATATACTAAATGGGCAAAGCGACTTCCAACCATATAGGTTACAAGATAGATGATGTTACATTTTGTCAGAGATGTAGTTTCTGCTTGTGAGCTAATCTGTAGAGACTACTTGTCATGGATTGTTCTGAGAAAATTTCAATTAAATTTACGGAACAGACCATCCAAGGACTGCTAAGGACTCGTGCATAAACTGCTATCAATGCTGAGAGCTTTCCTCTTACTACTCCAGTACAGCATTAACAATGCCTTTCTCAAGTCCTTTGTGGAAGTGGATTAGGCTGAACAGCCAAAAGGCACTCCTGGTGCAGAATAAGAGCGTCCACACAGTCAGTTGCTAATGCTTTCTACATTCACACCCTCGCTTGTTTTGCAACAGCTTCCCTGTGTAGGCAAGCTCTACATGTTCATGTCATTTGATGGTTAGCATTGCATCAGTGACATTCCAGATTCTGACCACAAAGTTAGTAATGGAAAGTGGTTCATCTTCTAATGAAATGGTAGGGATTTTTATTTTATTCTTTTTCTGGTTGCATCTTTTGCAACTTTTTCTTTCATGTCTGGAGTAAATTCTTAATTTTTTAAATGTGTGCATTACTCTTCTAATCTCTGATTATACAAAATGATGCTCTGTAAGCATGGAAATTACCTTTATCCTGTGTACTGTATGAAGCAGTGAATGTTCAGCCTTTTTTCTTCTGAAAGGCAGGAGAATACCCAAGTAATAAAAATGTTCTTTACATATATTTGTATTTTATTAGCTTGTATCTGATATAATTTTTTTCCTTGTGAAATATTCCAGTTTTTTTCTTGCTTTGCTCATCCAGTGGCATCCTGAACACTGTTGTCTATTGTCACATGCCTGGCACACTTTCATGAAGACTAGAGTTTCCTGGTCATTTAAGTAGTATGTTTATCAGTAAAGTTTATTTTCAGCAAGCCTTTGGTGTTTAACTTGCTTGTTAAGTTTACATGCCATTGTGGTTGCTGACAGTTAAGATGGAAAAATATTATATTCTTAGATTTTCCAGAAATAGTGGCTCCTCTGAGCTTACTGATGAACCTTTATGACTTCTCTTTGGGTAATCTTCATCTCCCCTAGGAGTTTCTTCAGGTCTAGTCCAGACTGCAGTGATGAGGAAACTGCTGTTTGAAATGTTATCCACGGACTTTGAAGTGTGGATTTCTCATGTTTGTTTGCAATAACAGAGGGAACAAGAAAGCTGCCTCTGTGTGCTTGCCTACCAGACTGTTTGAGTTACGTGGTTTATAATCAAAGATATCCTCTCTGTTCACATTTCTAGGGACACAAGTCCCACTGCACAACAATCTGAATTTCCCAAAATCTAAAGGCAAAGATGATCTCTTGCTTCTCACTTTGAATAGAGTATGAGTTGAAGGTTTCACAGGGCACCTTTGGAGTTTGTATTGGGTTTTTTTCTAGGTAAGATTTGTAGTCATGTTTTATTTATTAATGCATTAAACAGCAAATTGTATCTAGCTCCAAGTGTCTTTCCCTCTCCTTCACTTGCATTTCTGTAATGACTGTCATATAACATTTCCATCAAGTCATAGTCCCTCTTCATTTTAAGGTCACTCTGGAAAACTGGCATCAACCATCTCTACCCTGTAGTGAAAGGATAAAAAGGGGATCAGTGTTTCTGTTTAGAACAGTGTATTTGAAAAGGCTTGTAGCTTAGTGGGACAAAATAGTGTAAAATATGCAAGTGCTACAAATTTAATGGCATTAAAGGAGTTTTTAGAGGATTGTTGCTTAGTGCAGGGTACTGTCCTTTCCTTTCCCACTCTTATTATGTGAAGGAATTAACAATTTGCTAATTTGTTCATCTAATTTGTATTTCACACTCCAGGAAACTCAGAATGGCTTATATTTACAGGATTGTTACTTTATTTTAATTTGACCAGATGCATGCCTGTGCACTTTTAACACAAGCAGATGTAAAACAGGGCACAAACAAGGGACTTGTCAGTAGATTAACAGCAAATTGCTTGGCCTGTGCAGAAGCAAGTACATTTGCAACTGCAATCTGGAGCAACATATTAGAGGCCACCTTCCTTAGATCAACTTGTGTATTGCAACACCAGCAAGTAATCAAATTGTAATGTACTTTAATACAAAGCCTAGTTTGGCTTGGTTGGCAAATTAAACTATCACATGCCTCTGGCAAAAGCAAAAAGCCTTTGAACTGTTTGGCTGCAGCTGTAGCTTGCACACCTTATTCTTCCTCTTAAAAATCAAATTAAACTGTAACCTGCAGCCTCTGCGGTAAGTTTCAAGGAAAATTAAGCTGTTGCTAACCTTTCTAGCAAAGATAACTGTCTCTAATCAAGCTGAAAAGTCCAGGCCCAAGTTCCCCTTTCCAAGTTTAGACAAATTCATTGGAGGAAAACTCCAGGGCTTATTAAGTAAAAAGATACTACCTCTGACTCAGGAAGTCCTTGGCCACAAATTGCTAGAGACTGGGAAGGTTTGCCAGGACAGTATTACTCTATGCTTCCCCTCTTCTTTCACTCCTCCTACCACATTTACTGTGGATCCATCCAAGTGGCAGGACACTGGACTGTTGTTCTGTTCTGCCTCTCTGGATCTGAAGTATAATCCAAATGCGGAGCATTAATGGATGTGCTGACCCACTCTTAAGCAGTGCACATGGTGATCTCAGCAACATGTTTAGTGGAAAGCAGTGTTTGGGCTCATTGCCTCCTTAAGACCTGTCCTTGAACCCTCCTCGCCTCATGCTAGCAGAGCCCCAGACTCCTTCGGACTCTTGGAATGCAACTCTTGGATGCGATCACGTCCTTCACCTCCCCCACCTTTCGTTCTTTTCTGTGTCCTGCTGGCAGGAACACTTGGCATTTGGCTTGCCCTCATAACATTCATGTTTTTCTTGGAGCTCTCAGTGATAGGATTTTTCCCAGCCTGGACGAGTTGCTGTTATTTCTATAGAGTCAGCAGTACAATAGACCCTCTTGGGAGCCAAGACCTTGTCTGTCTGGTGGCTCAGGCTTACAAAGGCTCAGTCCTGCGTGCTTAACGTCACCCTTTGATTTCCGGGATTAGTGTCTGACTGATGGCAGGTGAGAAGGCAAAACAGCACAGCACAAAAGGAAAGAAATCAATTAAGTTTACATTGCAACGTGTACTCAAACTCAGGGCCAGGTTAGAGAACCAGGAATTGGGTAGAGGACACGGTTGGCACTGGAAACAGAGAGCAGAGGGCAGTCTGCCTGTCATAGAAGTGACAATGGCAATGGAGAGGTTCTTCCCTCTAATGTTTTTTTTTAATGTATATACAGCCCATGCTGAATATAATTCACAAGATACAGTCAATGGCTCCACACTATGGTTTTCTTATTTTTAAAAGTTGGCTTAAAACTTCTCAGTCCCTCTCAGCAGAGTAGGTAAAAACTGAGCTAAGGCATATTAGTCACGTTTTTATCGAGAGATGAAAGTGATAGAGATATAAAGTACTACCAGCTTTTAATTAAAATTGAAGAAGTAAAAAACAGTTGGCAGTTGCAAAGTTCATTATTATGTGTTTCCAAAAATAGATACCTTTATGAGAATGCAGTTTTATTACAACAGTGGGCACTAATTAGCTGTAAACATCACTGCTGAGATAGCCAGATAGAAAATACTAATACTCATAACAAGTTTCAATTGGCTGGAATGGAAAACTAGAAACTCTTCAAATGTAATCTCTCAGACTACCAAAATAGATATATGTACTTCTGTTACTTAAAGCAACATCTGAATTTCAGGAACAATAACTTAGTGTTTTCTGCATCTGGTTTTCATTTGCAAGGAAAACTCAATTTAAGAAAAAAAGAGTAACGTGACTGAGCTGAAATATGTACAACACTGTTTCTGTTTCTTCTTTCTATAGAATAATCAGACTTGCAAGTTAGATCTTCCAAACTTTTATACTTTTATTTGGTAAAAGACCTCTTTGACTATCTTCCAATATGAGTTTACAGGTATAGAGCTACAGTTTAGAGCATCTTCCTGACCAGTTTGGGACGTATGTGTGTCTTGCACGGTCTCTGAAAAATTTACTGTGTTTAAAAAAAGTTATTTTCCTCTCTTCTCCTCTAATCTAGAACATCAAGCAACAACAACAAATCTGTGGGTGGTTTATCTGATTTATGCTAATTTGCTATTGACATGTTTGAGGTATCACTTGCACCATCCCAGTCTTGCATATTTGTTATTAAAAACACTAGCTGCTTATGGAAAAGAAATATTTTAAATAATTATTCATCTGTGCTCTGATAACTTTTTTAAACCAGGGCTTCACTCTGGTAGGCTGTATACAAAATCATTGCAAATGAAGTGCAACCTGAAGTGTTTAGAATAAGCTTGCAGCAAGAGGATGGTTTGAACATGGTGAACACTCTTCCAGAAAAGGCTACTTAATGCCTAAATTGGAGTGCTGAGCTTTAAAAGAAGAAGTCACAGGCACAAGCCCTGCATTTTAAAACTTTACCCACCTTCCTTGGCATATATATACACAACAAAAAATTAGAAAATCATCCTCTGTAAACAGTGACCTGTCCTAGCCTTTGCTAGTACTGCTGCGTTCTGGCTTCATTGACTGATGTGATGTGCTGGTACATTAGAACTTCAGGCCAAGTTCATGAGCTGAAACAAAGTACAAGATACAAAACAGCTGAGTTTCCAGAGGTTTTCAGCAGGAAGGATTAGAGCTGCAGTATGTCAAAATGTGAAGATATATGAATTTAAGGAAATTTTAAATCTCTTGTTATTTGTTGGCATTTCTTATAGGAAAAAAACCCCAGTATATTATTTAAACAAAGCAACCCGTGCCCAAGCTGGCACCTACCAATGTTGGCAACATTGTTTAGTCTTATTGTCTCAATGGGATTTCACCCATTGCTTTGCATTTCAAAGCTTCATTAAAAACAAAACCACCTTTTTCCTCCCTAACATTGTATATTCTTCAAAATACTACATGTTTCTGAGACAATAAACATTCTATATGAGCAATCTAAGAATATGTGATTGCTTTTCTTTTCTGAAAACTGGTAACTCACTCAAGTCTTTTTCTGGTGTCTAAACCATTGCAGTTTCAGTATTTACAGTTAAATTGGGCCCATTTTTTTCCTCCTGATTTGCAGGTGTTTACTTTTGTTAGAGAGTCAGTGTCTGATAAAGGTATGTTAATATTCCTGGAGATAAAAGCCTTAAAATTATTATTGACATTGGGCATTGGAACTTTTTTTCCTTCTGCATCCATAGTCTATTGATTGACTGAGACCTTAGAAACAAAAATACCCTTGATGTACCCTTGATGTACCCTGAGTATTGCCAAAGAATTTGGAAGACTACTTGGGTTAGAAACATTCCTAAATGCTTTGAAAACCCTTGGTATATTGCAATGAAGGGCAAGCTCTCTGAAGGAGGAAGGAAAAATCTGCAAATAAACCCTGTCATAGAAAGAGATGCTGTGGTAGAGCAAGGGCTGCAACATCAATGCCAGGGGTACCTCAGCCAGAGATGTGCTGGCTCGCATGGCAGTGTGCTTGGTCTAGACTGGGTGTGAGAGACTGTGATTGCTCCAAGAGTGATGTCTGCTATTATCACCCGGAAGGTGATGGTATGATACAGGCATGCAGACCTGACCATAAGTTAGGAAACACTGGTCCTTAGCAGATGTGGAATAATGAATACCAAGGATGCAAAGATCAGCTGATAGTGTGCAATAGCAGCAAAGAGAACCAAGACTGAGACTTTGTAGAAGGCAAATCCTGAAGTAACCCTAAACCCTCCATGTTCACTGGTGTTTCTCACTGCCTCCTTGGTAGTCAGAACCAGCACGGGCCACTGAAAGGATTTCATCCTCTCCGAACCGTGTGTTGCTACCTTGCAAACTAGGTTGTGCAGCTAGAGAGAAAAGTGTTCTTTTCAGCTTGGGACACTATAAGTACTGTGCCCCAAGGCACTGCTGCAAAAACATTGCAGAACTACCCCAAAGGAATAGAAAGTTAGGGCAGGTGTCAAGTTTTCTGTTATCACTAGATAAGATTTAAAGATAAATGAATGCATTCAAATGAATCCTGGATTCACAATAACAGAGCAAAGTTGGGAAAAGATAAATCAACAGATATACATTTATTAAGGTTATACTTAGTGATATTTGTCCTCCTTGGCTGCTCCTGTGTCTCAGCTTTTGACTGGCTAATTGGTTTCTGCATGGAACTGTGGGCTGGTGTGCCTCTGTGTATGCAGAACTGCTGTCACCTTGCTTTCTTCTTCTGATAAAAGTGGGGACCTGCATCTTCTCTAGCTCAAGGCACATTTCTTCTCATTTGTGCACCCCACATACCCTGGTATTGGACCATCACATGTTTTCCAGGAGATTTCAGTATTTCATTCTGCCCCTCCTTCTTAAGGTTACTTCAATGATGTTTTTATTGTCCCTCTCAAATAAGACTTTCTTGGCTTTTGCTTTTCACTAATTATTGGTGCCTTGTAAAAATACAGTGACATCTCTTTACAACATGATGCATTATGATATATATTACAGATTCCTTTTAAAGTATATAGTGTGTATACAGGCTGTAGAGCAAGCCTATTGATGACATTCAAACACAGACTGATCTCGAGAGTAGGACTAACAAATCTGCGAAAGCTCCTCCTCATCCTTTGTTAGATTTTGGCGACTCATCTGCATGTTTCTCGTTTTTGGTGAACGTGAATAGAGAATATCAAAGGCTTTGCATATATCCGGGGTAGTTTGCTTTCCTTCCCAGCCTTCCTGTCTAGCATTGGTTACGAATAGCCACACACACACAAACACACACACAAAAAGTGGTTACCATTTATAAATCCACATTTTCTAACAGGCACTCTACTACAGTATTTTTTGCAGCGTCTTGTGGCATCTTAGATGTCAGTGTGAGGTAATGCCTCACAGGTGATGGATTTTGTTTGCTTATTTTAAGTATTGGATATCTATGCTACATATTAAATGCAAACTGTCTTGTTTCCCATTATAGTTTGTCACCAGTCAGATAATAGCAATGAGGCCATTGAAGAAATCGATGAAGATATAGCTGTGACTCAGAGTCAAATGAACTTTATTTGTCCCATTACACAGGTATGCTATCACTCCTACTAGAGTTGATTGGGAAATAGTTATTTCATATTCTTCATTGGATCGTTTATTACAAATATTTGTTTAAAATCAGCCAGTATAAATTATAAGCAGTATCATAGAAGAGTAACATTGCTTGGGAAAAAGGCCCATGTAAGTAGGATTGCAGCTTGCCATGCAGGACTGAGCCCATCATTTGAATGGAATGCCGTGTACAAATGGCAAACACACTTCCTGCTCTTTTACATAAATCTCGTAAGAGGCATTTTCATGGGCATTATCAGTTCCTTTACAGCAAACCTTATTGATTACAGATGGAAATGAAGAGGCCAGTTCGAAACAAAGTCTGTGGACATACTTACGAAGAAGACGCCATTCTAAAAATTATCCAGACCCGAAAGCAGCAAAAGAAAAAAGTCCGGTAAGCCAACAAGAATGTGTGGAAAAGCTATTTGCTTTGCTGTGTAAGTGGAATTTTACTCCACTTGTTCTAGGAAATGTATTTGGATTGGCAAGGCTGCAGGAAGTAATACCTCAGTCTCTGCCCAAGTCACAGCCTCCTCATTAGTACTGTACACGTGAAGGAGCTTTTCTTTCTTAATGAAAACAATGTGTAAGGAAATATTCAGGAAGTGTGTGGGGAAGTTGCAGCTACTCATGGTACCTGCACAGCAGAAGCAAAGAGGTTTCGTACAACCATGAACAACAAAGAGAAACTTCAGCTTCCTAAAAGCTGCTCATTTTGTTTCTACCACTCATTTAACAAGCCCTGAAGTTATTGAAAAAAAAAGATAAACAAATGTTTTCTCTTTGCACCTTCTTTTGCAATTATATTCCAATACAGCTGAGAAATATTAAATGGGTGTTAAAGTGAGAAATATTAAACCATGACTTTTTAGGTAGTACAGAGTTTAAGAATGATCAGACAGAGCTTTGAAAACGATCAGACAGAATCGTGCAGTTCCCACTACGATGCAATTAAAGAATTCTTCCTTTGTATCATCAAAGCATGCTGCCACTTTGCACAAAGGACATATTTTTTTGAATGAAAAGATGTAACAGTTTTATTTTTAAACCTGAAATTCTGCCTGGTAAGTTTCAAATTTAGGGTGGTTTTATTTAATTTTTTAAAGAGGGGTTCAGACTCTCTTTAGAGCAAGTTTATGTGTCATTTCATAATTCATTTCACATTTGGTTTTACACCATATATGCTAGAGCCTCATGCTTTGGGACTGATGACCTCATGGAAAGTTACCAATTGTGGACTTTTTAATAAATGTGCAGTTTACACATGCTCTGGAAGGTCTATTATAGACTAGCATGCTGATTTCCCCAAAGATAGTGCCACAGGCTTCCTATATCTGTTGCTCTTGCTTTTCTGTTACTCTACATACTCTGCCATGGGGATTCAAAGGTGGAGAGGGACTTTTTATTTCACATTCCTTGAAAGTACTGCTATGAAATCAGGCATGGACTGGGATGGCCAGCTGTTACCTTAGTGTCAAGACAGTTTGAAGAACAAGATGGAAGTACATTTTGTTATGAGATATAGGGAGAAAAAGTGGAGTGGGTGCAGTGTCCTGGGAATAACAACAAAACCAGCAATGTGGATGGACAGAAACCAGGCTGGAAAAATGAACAGGAGTTGAGAAATAGCTTAGAAGTTGGAGAGAAAAAAGTGATCATTCTGGAGGACAGGGACAAGCTGGGAAGCATGTGCTCAACAGCCAAAAAACATGACAAAAATACCTTCTACTTTAGGAAACGAAATTTAAGATGTTCTAAATAATTCTCTGTTGTTAAATCCACCAGGATAATGTCATGGTAGTAGAGACTGTTGTGGTGAGCTGAAAGTTTCAGCACTGCTGAAAAACTGATCGGCTCACAGATTGAATTTTTATTTTAGTTTTAGAATCATGGAATCATAGAATGGTAGGGGTTGGAAGGGACCTTTAGAGATCATCTAGTCCACCCCCCTGCAGAAGCAGGTTCACCTAGATAAATCGCATAGGAACATGTCCAGGTGGGTCTTGAAGACCTCCAAGGAAGGAGACTCCACAACCCCTCTGGGCAGCCTGTGCCAGGGCTCCCTCACCTGAACAGTGAAATAGATTTTTCTTATATTTAAGTGGAACTTTTTGTGTTCCAGCTTCATCCCACTACCCCTTGTCCTGTTGCTAGATACAATAGAAAAAAGGGATGTCCCAACCTCCTGACACCCACCCTTTAGAGATTTATAAATGTTAATATGATCACCCCTCAGTCTCCTCCAGACTAAACAGCCCCAGTTCCCGCAGCCTTTCCTCTAAGAAGTTTTACTTTCTAAGAAGTCAAAAGCTTAGATAAAATAGAGGAAAAACAAAGAGAAATCATATAAGCTTTACAACATCTGTCTTTAAAAGCTACCTTCTACCTAAACTGAAGTGTGCAGTCTGAGTCCTGGCTTCATGTTGAGCTTTCACATTTATACACACAGTTACTCCAGTATTCTAGAAAAGCACACACACAACAACAACTCAGCTTCTCTGTAACTAAGTTAGGAAAGACTGCTTGGTTTTCTCTGCCCATCTCATTGACTTGCTATATTTTTTCACCTTTTTTTGTGAAAATGCAGTCAGTTTGGGCTGGAAGATGGGTCAGCTGATGCAAGATGTTCTCTATTTGAGTACCCCATTCTGGTGGTGTTGACCATGCTCCTACCAGCAATATTCACGTGGAAGCAAGTGTCTTGATAGAGCAGAGTCATGGTTAGGGAGATCCTCTCTATCCTGACTCTGAATCAAAGGTGTAGCTCACTCTGGAATTACAGAGGTGTCTGTTTCCTCACACATACTTTGCAGTTTGGATCCATGGAACCAATTTGGGTAGCTGGGCAGTGCAGTAGCTGAGTGCCAGCTCTTCCCTCAGCTGCCATACACACAGGCACCAGTCGTGTGCTGAGAGACTTGCCATAGGCTCCTTTAGGCAACTCTTACGTGTCTCAGTTTGCTCACTATTTTCTACTGCCTGGGAGGATATACTAATACTTTATGCTTACAGGAAATGTGGGAAGTATTCTGAGCACTCGTCATTCATTATCCGTGACAAACACAGTAAGCTGTGGGCAAATCTGGAATAAAAGCTATAGGAACTGAGTGTAAATATAGTAAATAGTGTAATAGTGTAAACAGTGATAGGACAAAGGGTAATGGTTTTAAACTGAAAGAGGAGAGATTCAGATTAGATAATAGGAAAAAGTTCTTACCTGTGAAGGTGGAAGAGGCACTGGAAGAGGTTACTTGGAGAGTTAATGGATGCCCCATCCCTGGAAGTGTTCAACACCAGGTTGGATGGGGCTTGGAACAACCCAGTCTAGTGGAAGATGTCCCTGCCCATGGCAGGGGGGTTAGAACTAGATGATCTTTAAGGTCTCTTCCAACCCAGACCATTCCATCATAAATAAATTCAGGGCCTCAGACAAAAGTTACTCCTAATAGAGGAAAAAATCAGGAAAAAGTGTTATTTCAGACTACAGGTACCATCTCTGTATGTTTGGGACACTGCCAAAGGAAAGTGACCTTTAGTCTCTGAACATCTTTCACCTTGCTGTCTTTATCTGGCTGTTTCAAGTAGTTTTAAGCCATTTTGTATCTGATTATCATTTAAAGAATGTTAATTTGACCCCATCTCTCCTTTCTGTGGTTTCTCAGTTCATAAAAGTGCGGGTAAATTTTTACACCAATCAGATAGTTCACCGATTCACCAGCTAGCCTTTGCAAATCTCTTTTATCTGTTTCCCTAGAAATTAGTTTCCCTATTTATCTGTTAGTGAAGATTATACTTCTCTGCTGTAGATTAATGAGGTAAGAGACAGTAGCCTGCAGTTTGTAGAGAAGGCAACACAGAAAGATGTCCATGCAATGCTGGTGTCATTACAGATGCAGGCAGCTTGAGTGCTTGAAGCAAGAGAGTGATCCACAGGTGGGAGGCTCCATCTCTTGCTGTGTTCCTTCAGCTGTTGATTCCTCTCTTGCTGTGTACCTTCAGCTGTTGATTCCCACCAGTTTAGATAAATGGATTTATTTTTCCCCACAGAGAGCTGGTACAGAGGAAAAGAGGTAACAAACTGACAGACAGCGTGAATCCCAGAGAAATACAGTAAACTAGCAGATGTTACATAAAAGCCTATATCTGACAAATACAATTCTTCCAATTTAATGGAGTCTCTCTTTTCTTTTTAACAGATGCCCTAAAATTGGCTGTAGCCATGCTGATGTAAAAGAATCAGATCTTATGCCAGATGAAGCACTTAAAAGAGCGATTGACAGTCAGAATAAACAAAGCTGGTCAACACTGGAGAAGTCAGATGGATACGATTCTTCTACAAAGGAAATTTGTTGTTAGAGGTCTTGGGAGATAAGCTGCTGATTGTAAGTAGGTTGTGTAACTGATTGTTATTTAAAGTGTTTCATTTATAGTCAAAGTTGAAGGTGCAGCTGTAACTGAACGCAATTTTTAAGCTGCTGAATATAAGGAATTCCAGTTTAACTTGTTTGGCTTTTTTTAAACCTCCCTGAAGTTCTAAAAGCATGCATTTGATAAATAAAACAAGTTTTGTGGCATTTAACCTTCCTTGTTGGTGTGCTATTTTTTTTCAGCATGTTGGAGCTGCAGATTCTGCTGGCATGTAGCAGCTGAGTGCTGTGCTCAGTACTGTCTCTGTAACTGCTGGCAGCACTCAGAGTAGGGCACTCTGAGCAAGGATTTACCCAAGTCACCTGTCCTGCTTGGGAGCATGTCCACATTTTAATACAAACCTCAGGAAACCTTAGTAGAGCTTAATTTGCAGAAAGTGCTGCACATCTATACCTTGTGTGGACACAAAAAATTGACTCAGCTTTAAGGATCTTGGCCTTGTTCTTATAATTTTTGAACCCTCTGCCCTAACTTAGGCTTTTCTTTTGAGATTCAGAAGCTTTTATTTCGAGTGGTTTGCATTTGGAAGTCCCAGAGGGCTTTACCTTAGTACTGTAGGTTAGGAGAGAGACTACAGTTATTTACAAATATATTCCAATAACTAATTTGTAGATGACACAAACAGGTTGTAACCATATGCCTTGGATTGAAAAGCAGTTCATCTTCTTTTATGTAAGCTTCAGGTATCTATGCATTTGGGCATAGATCCAGAAAAGGACTTAAACTTTGTGAGACCCCATATTTTCACCTAAATTGGTGTGAACACATCTAGCAGATGAGGCACTATATATATGAGTTAGAAATAACCATAGGTAAAAGGAGGAACTGCCTCGGTGGTCAGATGGCAAATATTGCTTGAGCTTTGGGAACCTTAGTGCGTTACATGGTACTTTCCTAGGTCATTTTTCTGAATTGTCAATCTGACATTTAGTGTAAAATGCAGCTAAGGTACATAATGCTGCACTTTTCACTCTGGGTTAGTTTGTTAACAGCTTTCCTTTCGTAGACCATTATTATCCCCAATTGCATTTAAGAGCTCAAACCACTTCAAACTGAAATTGTCATTTTGTAGTTGAAGAATATTAATCTGCAAGCTGATTTCATAGTTAAAAAAGGGAACTGAACCATTATTATTTGCGCTGAGCTTTTGTGTTCAAAACACTTTGCAGGAATTAGCTGGGTCATTTTCATAATGTGGGCTAACCCCAAAGGCCCATCTTTTCCAAACTCAGCAGCAATCGTGAGTGCTTCTGTGTGTGGAAGCCCAGCTGAAAGAGGCTGGAGGGTGATTGAGCGGGTAGACACTTGTTAATATTTTTATGTGTAAAATTCAAGTCCCTGTTAAGACACCTCAAACCTATAGTTTTTAAAATGGGTCATTGATTTTCAGTTAAATACCACAAGGGAGGATGTCAACTATAGCATTGGTTTTTGGTTGTGTTTTTAAAGAATGTCTTAAAAGTGTTCTTAGCTTTTTGTTTCATCCTTAAGTTTGTAGTTAGATCTCCTGCAGCACCACTTATAAGCAGAACACTCAGAAACAGAAACTTCTGTGGGTTAAACAATCTCTGCAGTTTCTGACGGAGGTGCATTAGCGTTGTCCTCATGGATCTGTTTCAGTCCCTGGTGGTAATGAGTCTCCTGACTCAGTCTTCAGATGCAAAGATGTACATACATTTTACACGGCTACGTTGTCACACTGCAAATATCATGTCTGTAGGTGTCTGGATGCTTGAGTGTGCCTTCCAAAAGCACACAGCATTATAAATGCTAAATTATACCCAGAGTCATTCGTACTGGTGACAAACTGGTGGCAGCAGGTTTAGTTTGCTACCTGTGGTGTTTGTACCAGGGTACAGACTACAGTTCCCGATGCAGCCGTTACCCTCCTGTTCCTGTGAGTGCTGCCGTAAGAGAGTTGCTGTCTTGGTTACACCTTGTTGTCGTATGTTAAAGAGAGGCTTGACCCATGGCAGTGCCAGTGGCCCTAGTGGAAGCCACACTCTGTATTAACCAATCCACAGGTAATACTATGAACTTCCTGCTCAGGATGATGCAGCTGGGAGGAAAAAAACAAACAAATCTGAAGCAACAGTTTAAATGAAGAGAACAAATAGTCAAGCACTTGGTTATTGCCACTGTAAGTGGAAAGGTATTTTTGAATGTTCACATTTTGAATGTTCATTCCTGCCTCAAAATACATGATCTTCCTTCTCTCCTTCGCTAGCCTGAGCCAGGCAGCATCAGTGAATCAGAAGAGCCTGAACAACACATGAAGGTGCAGCGTAAATTCTTAAATCCTCAGTCTTCAGCTGAAAGAAATGGACTGATTTTTGGCAGCACTTACCTGCTTAGCTTTAATAACAATGACGTGTGAGGCAAAGAAGCACGTGATTTTAACTAGCAGTATGTCTCTTATTGTCAGAGATACCCCTTTTCAAGCCATCTTATCTAGAAAAAGACAAATGTTCATGCACTTGTTGTCAGGATTGCTGATGAGAGTACTTGTGTCCTGGCAAAATCAACGATGCATCGCATAGATTCAACTGCCAGAGACAACTGCCTGTATTTACTGAATCCAAGGAAGTTCTCCCCAAAACATTTGGCATTTCTGAATTTATTATCAGGACATCCAAGGAATTCTAGTAGGATGAGTGAATTTTTTTCTCTGAACCTGGAATCTGAGCCATCCTGTTGATTTTTTGTGGCTGGTTCTCTCCTGTTGTTGGTTCTTACAAGTAATTTTCCATCTGAAATGGAAAGATTACAGGCTTGGTCACCAGCATGAATTGCAGCTGGCACTTCACTAGGTGGAAAGCCAGACTAGCCTTGGCAAATGGGGGAGGCTTCTGTGTCTGTCAACTGAGCTGACAGAAGTTATAAACCGCTACTGATTCATTGGGGTGACTGTAGTTACTGGCAGCTCTTTGCTCTCTCATTTGCAACGTCTGGGGTTTATTATGCAGTTTGTGACCTCTCTGTTCCCAGGTATCTCCTGTCCTCCATAAACTCTGCTCTATGTAGAAGTAGCTTGAAAGAGTTAAAGAGCAAAAATAACTACCTGTGATGAATAAGCTGATCAGTATGATTCACAGAAATGGAAACTCAACAGCAGTTAAACCTTCAAATCTTAATCTGTTTTGGCTATAAGTTATCATATGTAAACAGGCATATGTTAACAGTTCACAGGGTAGTTTGTGTCTCATTGTTTGACGACAGAAATTTTGCAACAATATGTAAGGAAAGAAACTTGGAGTTGAGGTAGCTTTTTTTCTTTTCCTTAAGGGATGCTTTACAAATGCAGCAAACCCCAATGTCGCTGGTAAGGGTCTTTGTCTGACACCCGGAGAGAATCTGTCAGAGAACAGAAGTTCCACGTAGTAATTTAAGTGATTAAAGAAATGTCTAATCAAACATTAAAATAAAAGCAAGAGAGATATATATGCTCCAGCTTTCAGTGGTACCCCAAAGCACAAACCATTAAAGCAGCTCTCTGACTTGATGAGATTCTCCCTGTGAAGCAAAATTCTCCATTTTACAACTAGAGACTCTGAAGTTTTCAAATCAGTGGAGCCATGACGTGTAAAGATAAAAACTAATCAGGCAGGCATCTCATGGAAGATTTAGCACACTTGTGCTAAAAGGAGCGCACATTCCTCTGAATCAAGGACATATTCATCATTACTGCTCCAGAGCTGTGATCTTATTCATTCTAGAAGAATCAAAAAGACTAGGCTAGGTCAGTGCTCCCTTGAGAAATACCCGGAGCAAAAGCAGGGGCTGAAGGAAGTGATACCGATGACTCAACAGCTGAGGCCAACACACTGCCTTATTTTAGACAATGTCTTCTTGGGCATAGTCATGTTTCCTCATGAGTGGCTGATGACAAAAGTCTTACCTACCTGTGGTCACAAGTACCTCATGACATTTTTCTCGGTAATAGCTCTAGTACTGTGGCCAAAACTAGCTTAGAATTCACTGTGCTGCTTTATTAACTTCCACTGCATTTTCAAGTGAACGTTAATCTCCACCTTCCCTAAAAACTTCCATGTGTGGCTCTTGATGTACTGTGTAGTTCATTAACTGAGCATTTCCATAACGGCTGGTGCTCTGTTACACAGTGAAGAGCATGCACCTAGGAAGGGGGCTTCCTGGAGTGGAAAATGTTAAGACTACCCAAGGACGGGTCTTCCTGTCTCTTGTTACAGCCAAAGCTTTAAGCTGATGGCTCCTCACTACAAGTACAGGTTAGTACTGACTGCAGATTCCAAGTCTTCCATAAATAATGATTTATTTTCTGGTCATAAAGTACTTACTGTTAATACATATGACTTCAAACACACAATGTGGTCGCAGCAATGCTCAGAGGAGAATCCTCTGTGTAGGTGCCAGCAGATTCTAGGCTGCCAGCCAGTAACTAGAAGAAGCAAAAACATTAGATTGATTGTTAAGAAATAAAATCCTGGGATGTGTGTACATCATACGGTGGATACCCATGTATGTACTTTGCCTCTTGGTGCATGAGTAACCTCAGCAACTTAACTGGACTGCAGCAACATACAGACATCACAGTGTGTTTCATCATTCCAGAATGCTGCAGGATGCTGCGGTGGGCTGAGGAGAGAGCCTGCTTCACTCACTTACTCCCATGTCAGTCCAGGCTCGAAGACAGGGCTTGAAAGCATACACATGAATTGAGTTGCATGGGAAGCTTACCAAAGGAAGTGTTTGCTTGTAAACTCAGTATGAATAGGATCTTCTCTGACCGCAAGGGAAATGGAGAGACACTCATTCACTGTCTGCTTGTGCAATCAACTTCTGAAGTAAAAACAGGATTTGAGGTTTAAAACCTGAACCTTCACACGTCTTTCAAGCAACAGAAGAAGCCTTCATGCTCTTCACGCCACAAAGGAACAAAGTCAGGAGGTGCAGCTCATGAGACTCCTTGGATTTGATAACAACTAGCTTATCAAAGGGAATTATTTAGAGATCCTAGCAACAGCAGCCCTCAGAGCAGTGTCTGTGTGGGCTTGAGGGGAGACATCTGAACACCATTACATTGCACTTCTTTTGATGTCACTACGTGCTCATCATGTGTTTTATATCTTAACAGTGAATCTGCCGCTGAGTCCCACAGCGTCTAATGGTGGTTGTGAGTTTATCACAGATGCCATTCCTGCTATGAAAAACATGACTTTTAAGTTCTTTATCACCTGGGCACACAAGTACTCTGAGCCCTGTCTGTGCAGGGTGATTCTGTACACTATTACCTTATGGATGACCTCCTGGTTTTAAGTTGCTGGCTATCAGTCTGGCAGTAATTTAAGGTTTGTTACATGGCTTCAAAGAACTTGAAAAAGAAGGATATTTATTTCTCATCATTTGCCTGACAGTTCAATATTAGCTGAAGTGTTTGTGTGTCACACAGCTTTTTAATTTCTTCCCATAGCAAGCAGCCAGTTTATTTATAAGTGGCCTAATCTAACAGAGATTTACTCTGTGTATCCCATGAGACGTGTTATCAAAGTTACCAGACCTGTCCCAAACACTTGGGAAGTGGGGAGATGGTTACACAATTCTCATTGCCTCTGGCTGCTCTAGTTACAAAGATAAAGGGTCAGAGAACTGGAGCAGTGGAGATAATTTTGTGAGCATCTGAGGAAAAGCAGCCCATCAGGTGAGTGCAGGCACTGGCTGAGGGTGAGACAGGTAGATGCTTGAATGCCACATAACATAAATAGCCTTAAATAAAATTACATGCCAGGAAGAGAGGACATCAATGCCCAGCCACCAGAAGTTCTGGATTCTTAAGTCTTTATCTAGCAGATGCAATAGTGCTGGTCTAGTCTGTTTTAAAAAAGAGAAAAAATATATGAAGAGCAACATTCAACTTGCCACAACTCTGGCCAATCTGTGCTGGGCAAGGCTCTACGCTGTGCTGGGACATGCCAGATCTGAGATACACGTCCCAAAAGATCTCATTTCTGCTCCAGTCCCAGCTGGGACTCCAGGAAGAGGAGAGAGAGCAAGCAGTCCTCCTTGCTCAGACCGTATTTTTCCAAGGCAACATCCACCTTTTGTAATGGTTGTGTAAAGTCCTTTGACTGGGAGCTCCTCACACTTCCTGGGCATTTGGAAGGTACCTGTTACACTCTGTTTGCCAACAGGTGTAACACACCTGTTACACTTTGTTTGCCAAGAACAAACTACCGATCTGTACTCCCAAAGGCCATCCCTGCCCGACCTCACTGGTACCAGGCCTGTGTCAGAGCATCTAAGGCTGGCTCTTGGGTTCTTTACAGTTTGCTGGCTTTCAGAGGTTAATTTTTGCAGCACTTGGGTAGAGAGACTCATCCAGAGGCAATGCTTTATCCCAAAGTTAGGTCTGTAAGTGTGATTCTGCACTGATCTGTGCGCTCCATACTGCTTTACAGTGCTGTCCATCGGAGATGTGTTACACTGCCTTGGTTCATTTGGGAGGACTGCAGGGCCATTCAGACTCTAAGTCACCACAGGCACAGCTGAGAATTGCCATGCCAGTATTTATCTAATGTATGCTAAACAGGTAGCCCCCTCAAAAAGTCTTTCTTTGGGGAGGATGAGATGGAATGACGAAGGGTTTGTACAGGGAATAGAAGGAAGACCCCAAGTAGCTTTTGATTTCAGGAGGAGACTAAGGCAGGAGCTATGCCTGGACACTTAGAAGCCTGTGGCGTGACCTGCAATGAAGAAGAGACTTTGATGGCAAATGTGGTATTCTGCAAAAATCTTCTAGTACTGAAAAGCTGCAACAGTTCTTTTCTTCACAAACCGCTTCCTGGAGTTCCTCCCATCCTCTGCACGGGTGTGTAACCAAGCCAGCCTTGCATGCAACCACTGATGGAGATGGGTAAGGAGGACAAGTTTCAGCCTTTTAAGTGGTTCATTTTATTTTTGGTTTGGGCATCAGGCAAAATTAGGAGAAATATAAAAGCCAAAGTGGGAATCAATTCTCTACTCTGCATGTTGGAATGAATTTAGTGAGGATGGAGAGCAGTCTGGATGTGGACCCTTTCTTATGGTCCATACCCAGAGCATAAGATTGAGAACAGGTAGGGAGGCTTATCAGCTTGGTCAATAATTGCCACTATATGTTTGTTCCTGACATTTAGGCTTTGGGTACCTGAGAAAAAGCCTTCTAAGAAAGGCATTTTAAAGAAGCAATGAAGGTTTTCTTCTCTCAGGAACTTCCTGCATTTTGCAAAGACCTGACTGACACCTGGGAAGTTTAAGCTTGGGTTCATCTCAGCCACCAGTAGACAGATGAAGCTTGGTCTACAGAGTCACCTGGAAGAGGACATACACAAGCAATTCTGGGATGAATTACCCAGAGGTTATCTTTTCCTGGCCTTTGGGGACTGTATGCCCAGTTTCTGCACTCCAATTAGTAGGGACAGCCCCACAGAGCATAAAGTCTGGGGAATCCCTGGGAGAGGAGGCTGTCCAGATACCAGGAGCCTGTGGCAAAGACTGTGGGATGCAATGTGTGTGCACCTCTGTGCTTGCTCTAACCTTCCAGATCGGGCTTTTTTTGGAGGGGATAACATGGCAAGGGGGGCCTTTTGCCCTTCTTAAGGATCAGTGGGTGCCATCCTCCATTTGGCTGCCAGTAGCCTGAACCAAGCACCTGTGCTGGCCCTCGTGGTACAGGGCCAGCATAAGGTGACTGGCTGTGGCCTCTCAGAGGCATTAAAGGGACGAGAAGCCAAGAAGGTGAAGGATACAGCTTCCAACAATCCTCAGTATGGCCCTTCTCCTCTGTGGGGACAGTGAGTGTCACAGGAGCTGAAAGAGGAGGATCTGCAGGAGGGTGAGGACCAAAAGCATGCACTTACCTCAAGTGCACCACGTGTTTTTTATGCTGACAGCTTCCCTCTGCGTCTCAGTCTGAGGAGGCTACAGGGGATGCCGTTACATGCTAATAACACCCATGGCTATGTTTGTGTGGGCTCATTGCTGTGGTGGTGTGTCTACACCCTTCCCCTGTCCCCCAAAACACTGACACCCCCCACCTCACGCTATCTCAGCTGTAGGAAGCAGCCCAAACATGCAGCATCCCACCAGCTAAATTAGCCCAGCAGCAGCCTCCCGATCTTAAAACTTCCAGGAAGGGAAAAGTAAAACCAAGGTCTGATAGATCCTCATGCATGTTCTACCTATGAGAGGAACAAAATAAACCAGCGTGCTTTGAGAGCTGTGGTGACTCGCTCAGAAGCAATCTGCAGACATTAACGGAATTGTATTTCTGGGAAGAAAAAAAAGAAAGGAAAGGAAAACACAGGCCCTGGGATATCCCTTTATGGCATATGCATTTGATGTTTAAATGCATTAATGGGACTGCTATGCTATGACTCATCCCGCACAAGAGTTTCATGTGTTTCTTAAAATACACTAGAAGTAGCTGAAGGCATGCACGGGTTTGCTGTGCAGTTATCTGTCAGGAATCTGAGCAAATACCTGCCTGCACAGCACCAAGGCCTTCAGAGCTGGGGGGAACCATCCTGAGCCCTCGCTGCTGCTCGAACAGACCAGACTTAGGCAAAACCAAAAAGGGACAGGAGCTGATCCTGCAGAATAACAACAGGCAGGCTCCCTGTGTTATTAGGGAAGCCTCAGCTGTGAATTACCGAAAATTTGCATGTATGTAAACAGAAAAGCTGGAGAGTTTCCTTCTGAAGCGCTCTTGTCAAAACTACAGCTGTCTGCATTTTTTTCCAGGGATGATTTGTTGTCTGGTTTTCTCTCACTTTCCTCCCGTTTACTAACAGTCCTGGCTGCACATCTATTTACTCTTCCTTTAAACCCCCCCACTTTTGAGCCTGCTGGAGCTCAACTCTGCACTTCGCAGGTCACTTCAGCTGCTGCTCGCTCTCGATGCTATTCCTTTTTTGGAGACCAGATAGTTTTAACAGGGGAAACACCCAGTGCAAAGTATTTCTGACAGTGCCCGTGGAAGTTGTGCTGATCGGCAACCCATAGTTAAGGCACAACAGCTCTGTGATGCGAACCTTGGGATGAAGCATCGTTTAGTCATTAGTGAAAAGCAAGAAACAGGGCTGGGGAGAAGCCATGGCAAACGTGTCAAGCTCCTGGGAGTGGAGCTAGGCTCACTTTCTCTGCACAATTACCCTGGCACCACTTTTTTGGGTTTTACACATCACACGAGGCGCCGCTGTCTCGAAAGCACTACGCTGGAAATTGCTGGCACAGTTTCCCAGCGGCACACGCCAGCAGCACTGGATCGACCCACTGCTGCCATTTCCAGGCCTCCCTTTTTTGGGGGGGGGGGGATGGAGAGGGCGGGGGGTTGCTCATCGTTCAGTACCGGTGACTTTCTTGTTGTCTAGAAAGCTCGTTCTGCTTATGGGCTGGTTTTGTGGGTGTGCAAGATGGGGAACCGCAATTGTAAGAGGTGACCTCCCCGGGTGCTGAGGGTGATGATGGTGAGACATCCTTGCTTCGGACCCACCGCGTCCCCGGTACCCAGCGGGTCACGCAGCCAGGCGGGGCGGCGGGGGACCCGCCGCCCCGCCTGGCTGCGTGTCCCGCTGGGTGCCGGCGTTGCGGAAAGCATCGGGCGGAGCGGAGCAGGCGTGTCCGAGCCTCCCTCCTCCCATTTCCCCCGTGCGTCAGGGCCAGGAGGTGGAGAATCACTTTTTTTTTTTATATACTCTTTTTTTTTTTAAAGCCTCCAACTACTTTAGCACGGAGTCGGCAGCAGATGGTGGAAGCGACCCGAGCTTTCATCGGGGAGATGCGCCAAACCTTCACCTCCCGCTCCTAAACACAACAAAACCTCCCCAAAGCCCACAACCTTCCGCGCCCGCTCCCCTCCATGAGCCGCCCCGCGTCTCTCCTGACGGCCGCCCGCTGCCGCAGCGCCCCGGCCAAGCGCCTTCAACCTCTCCACGACGGCCCCGCCGAAGAAACGCCGCCGGCCGCCAAACTCCCTCGCCTGGCCGCCGACTCCTGCGGACCCCCCGATTGCCTCAGCGCTCCCGGTTCGCCGTGTCCGCCGCTTTCCCCCGCCGGCGGGGGGGCGGCGGGTCCCAGCCTGATCGCGTCCTACCTGCTGTTGCCGCTGGCCGAACGAGAGCAGGTGTCGCGGGCGCTGAGCGTCAGCTCCGGGCGGGAGCTGCGCTGCAAGGTGAGCGCGGAGCGGGGACGGGGCTGGGGGGAGCTGTGCCTGTGTCTCTCGTGTGGCTTTCTGTGTGTCTCGTGTGTCCGTATGCGTGCCCTCCCGGTGTTTGCGAGCCGCTTCGGAACCGCTCCACCACCCGCGGACATGCCTTGCAAAAAACATCCTCCCCGCTGCTGCTCCCCCCACCCCCGCGGCTGGAAATGTCCGGCCGGTGAGGGCACTTAGACGCGCTGGAACTACCTCGGAATACCTTCTATCAAAAGCCTTTGGGGATGGTGGATTATTATCCCCCATCCACCCCCCCCCCTCACCCTTTTCAATATAAAGTGAGCAGGAAGGGTCTCAGTGACCGCTGCGAGCGGTGTTCCTGCCGAGCCCTGGCTGCCCTCCAGCTCCCTCGTCATTGTTTGAGGAGAGTTGCTACGCGAGCGGCTGCTTTCAACGCCCTTGAGCACGAATTTGGGTTTAATTTCCTCTTTACAGGTGTTCCCCCTCAAACACTACCAGGACAAGATCCGGCCTTACATTCAGCTACCCTCACACAGAAATATCACCGGGGTCGTCGAAGTCATCCTTGGGGACACCAAGGCCTATGTGTTCTTTGAAAAGGACTTTGGGGACATGCACTCCTACGTGAGGAGCTGCAAAAGGCTGAGGGAAGAGGAGGCTGCCCGACTGTTCAAGCAGATCGTCTCTGCTGTAGCTCACTGCCACCAGTCAGCTATTGTACTCGGTGACCTCAAGCTCAGGAAATTTGTCTTCTCTAATGAAGAAAGGTAAGTGGTTGCCACCAGCCAGCCCTGGGGTGAGTGGGGAGGGAGGAATGCCACGTCCAGAGACGCAAAAAGTGTCCCAGGGAGTGGAAACAGCCATGTCGGCCGGGCATCAGCTGTGCGCAATCTGAGTAGGTCCCCATCACGTGTGTGTAGTAGGTGACGGATCTCACCGGTACACACTTAGTTAGATCTCGACTGATGAAAGAGAGGAAGCTCGCCAGGAGCTTCCTCTCATTCAGCAGAAGTTCAGTGAAGCCTGCTGGTAGGCAAAGGGACGATAGTTTGGATGCTCTTTTGTGCCAGAAGATGTCATGTGTGCCTCTCATTCAGTGTGGAATGAATAAAAGGCAGAGAGAAGGAGAGGAGGGAGGCTGAGGTGATGGACTGGGGAGGGGGAATGGCCCATCTGAGGGAGCAGGAGGTGTGAGGGGCTGGGGTTCTGGTCCCTCCTTGTGCTGGGGAGAGCTGCCCCGTGGCAGAGCCATGGTTGGGAGAGGGGTGCTCGGAAGGAGTCTCCTCGCTGAAGTCCCCTGCGTTACTCAGCTAACTAGAGAGTACCCGTGTCCTTTGAGGCTTTTATCCCCGTTCTGCTACCGACCAGGGTACTTTCTGTGCCCTCTGTGCCTGTGGGCACACGCAAAAGGGAAGGTGGGACACGGTCAAATATTGCTTTGGGAAGAAGCACTTTGGTAAAGCTTAGCCTAAAGCCTAGATTTATACAGAGGAGATAAAAAATCTAGTTGTTAAACTGATTAGGGAAATAATTCAGTATTTCCCTGGACTGTTTGCTGCTCTTGTAGTTCCTCACCACACATGGCACTGTCAGAAGTACATTTTTAATCAGCAAAACCAACTCTGACTAGTTGCTTATCCTGTGAAAGCTAAAAAAAACCCCATAAGTAGAAGATGAAATAGGGTTGTGCTTAGTGTGGTGAAGCTGGAGGTGATATTACTGAAGCAGAAGAAAATGCTTTTAAAGAAGAAACAAAAAACCCTCAACCAAACTGGGCTAACGCTTCTTCAGGGTTTCGTTTATAAAACATGATAAGAAAATTAACCAGCTCTGCCCCTCTGTAACAGAAACAACCGTATGTTGACATGCAAAGAAAGTAATTCCTTTGAAGGAAACTATTGCAGCTTTTCCCGCCCATGAGAAGATGAAACATTTGTTGAAATGTTACATTGCACACAGTCTCGCTCATTTGGAAATAACGCGTTGCACAGGCGAGTGTCATGTGCATCCCATTTGGCAAGAAGAGGGTTAAGCAATGGCAGGCAGACTCCGGCTCCGGCACAGGTGCAGTTTCAGGGCTCCCACAGCCAATCCTGAGCCCACGGTTCTCGTTGAGTCATATTTTCCGTTTGCAGAACCAATGGGTATTTGGCGAGGTCACGCTGAGGACAGGCTGCAGCCAACGCATCTACACCCGAGCGGGGCTGCCAGACAGTGCAGAGCCCTTCCAGGGCGAGTGATGGCTTCCTCGCTGATGCAGAGCTCCCCTTTCCCCCCCCCCGAAGGAGCGGTTGGGGTGCTCCCATCACCAGCTGGGAGATGCTGTCTGCCAGGGTACACTCCAGAAGGGCAAAAAGAATAATGATTATAAAACTAGAATTAAAAATAACAGACAAAACTGAGGAGAGCCAGTGATTCCTGCAAGTGTGGAGGGGAGCTGGACTTTTGCCCTTTGCAAAACCACGCAGCTGGGTGCTGTGTGAGCCGTGTGTTGTGTGGGATGCATCACAGCCCATTAACTCCGGCAGCTGCAGCACAGCCTGTGTAGACAGAGGGTGACTTGCTGACGTTCCTCGAGAGCCCTCTCTTGTTAAAGCCCTGGTAAATAAGCCAGCATCGCTGAGCACCTACCCCATGTGCAGTGCTCCACTCCCTGTACACAAGTCGAGGAGCCCAGGCAACATCTCCACTGCAAATTTAAGTGTTCCCTCTCCTTTCCTTTTTGCCCATGTGAGAAGGGGAGCAGGGGTTGCTGCGGCGGGAAGCTCACTGTGCTGGCTTGTGCTTAGCTGTGCCGTTGCTATTTCTAACCCCTGGCCTCCCCTCCTGCCCTCCCTAGGACTCAGCTGCGGCTGGAGAGCCTGGAAGACACCCACATCATCAAAGGCGAAGATGACGCGCTCTCAGACAAGCACGGCTGCCCGGCATACGTCAGCCCAGAGATCCTAAACACGACAGGGACTTACTCTGGAAAATCGGCCGACGTGTGGAGTTTGGGAGTGATGCTCTATACCCTGCTGGTGGGACGCTATCCCTTCCATGACTCGGACCCTAGCACCCTGTTTTCCAAAATCAGACGTGGACAGTTCTGTATTCCCGATCACGTCTCCCCCAAAGCCCGATGCCTCATTCGCAGCCTGCTGCGGCGGGAGCCCTCGGAAAGACTCACTGCTCCGGAGATCTTGCTTCACCCTTGGTTCGAGGCAGTCTTGGAGCCTGGATATACAGACCAGGAGACGGGAAGTTCGGATCAAATCGTTCCAGAATACCACGGAGACAGTGACGATATTAGTTCCTTCTTCTGCTAACCCCAAAATCTCAAGGGCCTCGGTGGTCCTTGCCACCGGCATCCTCCTAGGGTTTCCTTTTTCCACGTTTGCAAACTCAACAGCATCTTGAAGTGCCAGTATGGTCAGAAAAGTGACCTCGTTGAAAATAAACGCCAACCCATAGATCTCTGCTCCCTGAGCGTGCTCAGCGTTTCATCCTCTTGCTCTGCGGGCAGATCCATCCCATCAACCCTGCAGGCCCCGTGCAGCATTGCCAGAGCCACCCGCTCTTCTCCTGCCTCCCCTGTCCTTCACCGGTGTACCGGGTCGTAACTCGGCTGCAGAGCCTCATGGCTGCTGAGGTGTGAGACAGAAATGAAGCCCCGTCTGCTCTCTCAACAGTGGCTATGGTGGTACAGAGCCATGACCACAACGCTTCAGTGGGGGAGGCCTCCAGCTGAGCAAATGTGACAGAAATGGGTATAAAGGGGAGCCAGCCCGGCGTGCTGCACCGGCCAGCTCGCAGAGCAGCTTTCTGACTGTGAGCACACTTTAACGAGGGAAGGAGGCCTTTGCCCGCCATGGCCAGCTGCCCGCTCGCTGCCGCTCCTCCAGCTGATCCTGCTTGCAGAGGCGGAAAGCTCCAAGGTCCACCTGTAAGACAGATCACCGCTGTGGCTCTTTCCAAAGCAGGCACCGATGGATCTCCCAGACGGATCCCCTCCGATTCCATTCACTGACCAGGAAAGCATTTTAAATAGACTGAAGCCTCGCGTTACCGTGGTGTAGCCTGGCTCACTTGATGCCCTCAGCGAGCTTGTCAAGTAGCAGGTCTCGTTAGCTCCGAGTGCCAAAGCGTATCCGTTTACCGACCCGTAACACTATCAGCTGGGGCGCCTTCCCTTGGGAAATGAGAAGGGGCATCTTGTACAGTACATTTAAACACCGTCGTGTTTTCCTACGGGCTCAACTCTTAAAAACAACACATCTCCTCTACTCTTCCCCTCAACACCCCTCAAAAAGTTAGTCTTAAGAGTAAAATCTCCATATGCCCTTAGTTGATTATTCAGGTATGTCGTTTGCCTCCAGCTTTGGGGGTTTTTTGTTCCCCTTAAAAAAATTGGGTTGGTTGGTTTGGTTGGGTTTTTTTTTTGCATGATTGTTCATAGTCTTTCCAATTGTACGTGGATAATTAATATATCTGAATCATTAGCTGCCTGGGTTGGGGGTAAGTAAAGCTTAGTCCTGCCTAAAACTTGTGCTTCGTTTCACATTTGTGTCCGGTGGCTTGTGCAAAGAGATATCCATTCGCCTGAGGCGAGAGCGCAGCTTCCGAGGTGGCCGTGGGGTGGGTAACACGTGTGTCCCCTGGTCCGTGTGTCCCCTGGTCCATGTGCCCCCTGATCCGGCACAGTTAGAGTGAAGTCATTTTAAGGGTTAACCCTCGGCAAGCTGCAGTCCCACCACACCACACGTTGCGAGAATGCCATGTATACCTCATGGACTGTGTACTTTGTACATAACTTACTGTTTGGGGTTTCGTTTCCTTGTTTTGTTGTGCTTTCTCCTAATAAGAGACGTCGAAGAGCGATTTAATGTGAATTCTTGTTGGCAATACTAACTTGACAGAATCATGAGCATTAAGAGCAGGGCGCTACAGCTCTCCATTGCACTAAACCTCTCATGATTGCTTGACATTTGTATCTGTGATACAGTTTAACCCTTCTATGAGAAACAGTACGTTTGTATATATTGGTAGAAAACTCTGCCAGGAAAGCTAAAAAACACTATGTCCAACTTGTAAATATGTGTATGTATGTGGAAACCTGGATGATAAAGTCTGACTTGTAGAAAGTTTTAATAAACTTGGTTTCATAATGTTTGTCCTCAGTTCTTGCAGTGTCTCAAGAGGAACACAGCCTGAGTACATTTGGTTTAATCTGAAAAAAAAAGGGGGTTGACGTAGAGGAAGATCAGCTTGTCTGTGATCCCTGCACGTGCCGGGGTCTGAGCCCCAACTCCCCCAGCTCTGCCCAGGGAGTAACCTCATGGAGATGACTGGGGACAGGGGACAGGCTATTGCCTCTTGTGGGGGGTGGAAAGGGCCTGAGATGTCCCCAGAGCTACGTGAAACAGGGTATCCTGTTCATCCGATAAGCAAGGAGGAGAGCAGTTGCAGCTCTGCCCCTGAACTTCAGAAAGCCTCTTGCCTTTCAGCACGTGCATTCATTTCCATCTGTGCCCTGTGAGCAGAATTGTGCTGTGGCACTGTGAGCATGTCACTCTGCACCTGCATGTGTGGCAATGTGATGCTCAAGCCAGTGGAAAATCGGATCTCAGGTGTCCAAAAGTGAGCAACCGTAAGCACGGGTAGCGGTTGAGAGCATTAGCTTTAACAGGGAGCAGGAGCCAGTGGGCAAGGGCTTGACCCTGCTGCTGGGAGGCAATGCAGAGGCCACCCGCTGCTCCCATTGAAAACGAAGGGAAGGATTATTAGAGCTGCTTTCCTTTGTGGCAAGAGGAGAAAGAGTATAAATAGCAGCAGTATCAAGGTTAGAGAATGTGCTTTCCTGAAAGAGATCAAGCCACTCTTGTAATCCACCCGGAGCGGTGAGATCATCGCTCACAAGTAGAGAGGAGGAGGAGGAAGAAAGTCTTGGTTTTTATTTATACTTTACCTTGTGTTTAACTTTGTCCTTTTGCTTGAAGTCTGTTCACCAGAGCAACTGCTTCAAGGGACCCCTTTGAGCAGGGGCAACTATAAAAAGGGGTTTGCTTTTAGAAGGAGGGGTGGAGGGAGAAAAGGAGGGAGTAAGGACCTGGTCAGTGATGAAGCAGAGTGCGCTGACTTTAATTAGGCACCTTGACTCCCACTCTGAGAAGTCAGCAATCTGTGCAGTAAGCATATTTTCTTAGCACTTGTTGAGTGAATGTCAGACACCAAAATATCTCAAGTTACTTTACTGATGTTATTCTTGCAAGACTTGTAAAAATACATGTGCCACATAGGCCGGCTGATTGAATTACCCCCTGCCCTGCCGCGCTTTCGGCCTTGGATGGGAGCCCTGGTGCATCCTTTTAAAACAACCGCGGGAGGTTCGTGTTTCCGTGAAACCTTGAAAACTTTCAAAACACCTCTTTTGGGTTTTGGTTGTTTTGTCTTTTTCCCTTAATCCCCTTGCAGTTAAGTCACCCTTTGTAGGTGAATGTGTCGATCATCCCATGACTTTATTTCACATGAGCTACGCTGTAGAGCAATTAAAATAAACGCCAAGTTGTAGTAACGTCTGCAAAGAGCCTGTGCGTTGCTTTAGGGATTATCATGCAACATCCGTTTGTACAGCAGAATAAATTGCTCTTGCTTCGTAACCCCATCGTTTGTATTGTTGTATACAAAGTTTCAGAGCGTGTTGAAAGAAGCGGCATATTAAGTGATTAAACTTTGGTGGTGGGTGTGAGAACTTTGATTTATGCAATTCATACATTGCTTTTTGAGAGAGTCATAATTTGTCTATTTTTAAATGGTCCTTTTGGATGAGGACTGTGAGTCTCTTATGTATTCCTCAGACTCGGGCACTGTTTTCATCTCGAAGTTGTGAGATAATACTGGCCTCTCCAAAAAGTTCTGAGGGTCTTCAGGCCTCCTCTCTTTGCTGCTGGAAACACAAGAAAACTTGAGGTTTTTCACAACGTCCTGGGCTCTATCCTAAAGCGGCATCAAACCGCTTCCCAATCAGGAGAGAGCTTGCATCCTAAATGCGTATTTTATCAACTCTTCGTACTTCAGCTGCATTTTAGGCATCAGTTCAATCGTTTTCTTTTAAAGTAGCACGGCAGAATTTATAAATCAACTTCCTCTTAAAGCGCCAGGTGAAACAGCCAGCTCAGCAAGCTCAGGTTTAAGGTCAACATCTCTTTGCCAAGCCGTGATACTGCTGAGGTTATTTGCAGTTAATTAAGAGGGATTGGTAGATGTTCAGTTCTACCTATACTGACAAGTGCCCTGATTTTAAGAGAACGCCTTCAAGTGAGGCAAAAGCACTTCTGCATCAATGTATTATTTATGAAAGAAAAGGGGAAAAGAACAATGTTTTATATAGATGTACAAGACAAAGATTCATTGCACTGGGCTGGATCCAAGGCCAGTGCAATGCTCTTCCCTAGCTCTGCTTTAATGCAGTGAGAGTAGGCCTGAGAGAGAGCTCGAAAACCACATTTCATTCAGTCAGTGCCCAGTTCATTCTGTCAAGCAAATCTCTTCAGATTATCTCTTTTTACAAAAGCAGATTTTCTCTGCACTTTTTTCATGCTGTTGCAGGGAAAGAAGCCCGAGTGCTTAGCATTATGGCACTGCACAGATTTAGCAGCACAAAGAAATCCCCTATGCAAATGCCTCCTAAGAATATAGTGTTTTCCTAGGGAGCATTGAGAAGAATAGCTTGACGTGTCACCACGGTCTGAATTAGCGCCTTGCAAAAAACCATGTCTTTGTTAAATGCAACGTCTCTCAGAACTATTGTTGTTAAAAGTACCGTGAAATTTGCAACAGTTCTTACCATGGTTCCTTCATAACTTGCAAAATGCTGTTCTCCAAGTGAAATCCGGAGTTCAGATTTCAGCCAGGATCGATTTTTGTTGCAGCAAAACGACAAATCCTTCAGGATATGAGTTCACAGCAGGAACTTTTTTCTTCTTCTTTTTTTTTTTAATGGAGCCAGTTAGTTATAAAATGCCTTAAAGAAAACTTGTTAGTTTTCATTGCCCTGTATGTATTTATTTACAGGATTTAACCAGCTAAACAAGCTAATGCGCAGCACTTCATTTCCTAATTTGGCTTTGAAGCCGGAGCAGCAGAAGTATCAATTACATTCTGTCAAATGCAAACATTAACATAACTGTATGAAGCAATCATGTTTCTAACAACAGCAAGCACTGCCCAGAGGACCAAAATAAATAAAATTCATAGAGCAAGAGGTAACGCTTTTCTCTACGTCAGGATTAGGGCTGGCAAGCGCCTGTGTGCTTTCCTCTCTGGGGCCGTGTGTCTCGCAGGGCTGCGGAGGCAAGCCCCGGCGCTGAGCTGCAGGTGGTTAAGAAGCCACTTGCTCACCCAGGGCACGGTCTCATCACGGAGGGTGTGGTTTTCTCTGCATGCAACTCCCACTGTTATTAATGGTTTAATTAATGTGTAATTTGCAGAAAGAGATGAAACCGAGACCTCGGCGGTGTGTTGTGAGCACACACGTCGGGCTTATCATTCGAAGAAATATCAGGGTGACACGGAGGGTGGATGACAGAGAATAAGTGCGGCATGAATCAGCTGCCCCGTGTTTATCGTACGGCGCTGTTGTGGGAAAACATTCACCTCCACTGGCTGCCGTCTCCTGCCAACAACAAAAGTCGAGTTTGATAAATTATTAGTGGAGATGTTCTCAGTGGCTTTGCTTAGATTTTACTCCTCTTGCGCAAATTGCAGATTAGGAAAGGATTAAGTAACAACAGTGTGGCTAAAGTATTACACATCGCGCTGGCGATTAGCCAAAGAATGTAGCATGCAGAAGCTGACATTGCCTAAGAAATCAAATATAGCCCCGGTCACCACAGAAAATGTCTCTTCCCTGCCGCCTTAGGTAGTTGCTCAGTTTCTCCTGTGTCACCCAGTGTATTGCACCAGCAAATTGTTCATTACTGGGCCTTTTTGATTTTCCTTTGTGTTTTTTTTTCTCCTTTCCTTAACTTCCAGGCAGTGGCAAAGCCATAAACATTAAGATGAATCACAAAAGCCGTAAATGTAATTGAGTGTAAAGCCATTGTTGGCCCTTGTGATAACATCCCCCTCAAGTCTTGACTTGTCAGATTCATAGTCTCCACAAGGAGTTTTCTTTGCCGTGCTACCAGCTGGGAGCAAAGCACCAACAGCATTTGGGACAACAGGCTGCGCAAGACTCTCATGCCTGGTGACAGTGACTTTGCAGATGTGCCAGTGTGAGTAAGTGTTTCCCCGAGTGAGTAAAGGCAGCAGAATAAGGCTTGCAAAGGCAACAAAGGTGGCAAAGAAGGGGGGTAACTGCCCTCAAAGCCCAGGCAAAAGGGTAGCTCTGCCCTGATGCTTGTGTGGAATTGTTGGCCAACAATATGACTGTTGTCACCCCGCTCCTCCCCACCCTCGCGCATGTGCCCGTGCTGCCTGGATCCGGGGGAAGGCAGGATGCTGTTGGGACAACAGGTTGATCCAGCCCCAGGAGAAATGCTGTTGGCTGCCTACAGATGTGTGTGGGAGCAGGGTAGGTGCCCGTCAGGCTGCCCTTGGGATGCCCCATTGCTGCACAGGGACACAGTACCCAAAAGGGCCTACGGGAAAGATGGGAGGGACTATTTATCAGGGAGTGCTGTGATAGGATGAGGGCTAACAGCATACAACTGAAAAAGGGTAGATTCAGGTTAGATATTAGGAAGATATTCTTCACTGTGAGGGAAGTGAGGCACTGGCACAGTTGCCCACAGAGACTGTGGATGCCCCATCCCTGGAAGTGTCCAAGGCCAGGTTGGATGGGGCTTGGAGTAACCTGGTCTAGCAGAAGATGTCCCTGCCCATGGCAGGGGAGTTGGAACTCAGTGATCTTTAAGGTCTTTTCCAACCCTAACGATTCCATGATTCTATGACACTGTGGCTCACTGATGCCCACCTTGGTGCTCATCCATCCTGTGAGGACCTTCCTATGGAACAGCTGCTTGGCTGCCTTTGACCCTATCCGTACATTGGGGCCTAGAAATCCTGTGGCAGTGAGTTCCAGAGAAGAGATTGATGCTGCTCCGTTAAATCACCTTGCTTGGAAAAGGGATATGCTCCAAAACACAAGAATACAGCGGGAACCACTGAACAGGACTGACTGCCACAGTTTTGGAGAGACTTTGTGCTGCCCTCACTCCCTGTGGGGACTGGAGTTGATGCATGGCTGCTGTGCTCTGTGCAGGGCAGCAGCCCTCAGAGGCAGCTGCAGTGCTTGCAGTGATGGAGACTCGAGCCCAGAGGACAGAAAGACTTAATCAGCAAACTCATGGGATTTTTTATCACAGGTCTTGTGATCCTTAATATGTAAGAGCCCTGTCTGCTGAAGTTAATGATCTCCAGGAGATTTCAAACATTCTTGTGAGGAAGAAGGAACGAATGTCCAGTCCTTGTGTCAAAGAGGGATTTGAAAGGATGTGTCCTGTGAACTCTCTGGACCATTCCCTGCTCATCACTGGTGTCCTGGCCACATGCTCTGTGCTGCAAAGACATGCTTGACTGGCTGCCTCATTACAGAAATCAGAGCTTTTTCCTTTTATCTGAGCAGCTGGCAAAACAATAAATTAAAAAATAAGGCAAAGTCAGCGAATAACTTTCCCTGTGCATGAGGTTAGAGGAACTACTACCCCTCCTCCAGAATGATTTCCTGACTTGGTAAAATTTTTTCTCAATCTCCTGTTCTTCTTCTTTTCCTCTAGGCTCGTGGGGAAAGGCAGGATTTGTGGTCTGACTGGAGGGGGAGCATCTTTTCATGCCATGCTGTGGCCATAGCTCTTCATGTGCATGTGCCAACCACAGCAAAAGCCCTGAAAAACCTTTTTCAGAATGAGGCAAGTGTGGTTTTGCAGGGAAAGTGCTTTTGACATGTCAGGATGTGACCTGGACTCCAGCCATGAGGGACCCCCTCTGCTTGCAGGCTTGTTGGGCAAGCCATGCTTGCTGGAGACAGCACTGCCTTGAATAGCCATGGACAGGAGATGGTCCATCCTGGGAAGTCTTTTTGTGCTGAAGGGACATCATACCTGAGTCTTGGTATGGCTCGGGGATGCTGGCAGGGTTTGGCTGCTGGATGCAGGCAGGGCTGCTGCTGCTCCTGCAGGGTGCCAGGGCTGAGCTGGTGACCTGGGGCTGGCCCGTGATGCACATCCTACACACGCATGTGGGCATGAGTCAGAGCCTGCGAGGAAGAGGCCTCACCCAGCACAGGCAGAGCTGCCTGCTATGGAGGTGATGGCTCCTTACTGCCGATGGCCTCCCTCAGTGAAACGCTGCCCCTGTGGCACAGTGAAGGGGGTTTGGAGCTAACTGGGTCTCCCACTGCATTATTCAAGGCAAGTGCTACAGGATGGGTTTGCAGAAGTGGCTCAGAGCTTGCCTTTAAGCACCTGTGTTCCTTAGAGCTGAAGGCATTGCTGTGGGCTCCCAGCACATACACCTAAGCCACTAACCTGCTCCTGCAGTGAAAAGGCACAGCGAGGCTGAGCAGATCCACATCTGTCCCTTCTACACTTCTCTTGGGAGATTGCACCTGGAGTACCAGCTCTGGGGCCCCTAAGTCAGAAGGAGATGGATCTTTTAGAGCAAGTCCAGAGGAGAGTCAGAGGCTGGAGCACTTCTATGCAGAGAGAGTTGGGGTGTTTCAGCCGGGAAAAGAGAAGGTTCCAGGGAGACCTTATAGCAGCTTCCAGTACCTAAAGGGACCTAAAGGAAAGCTGGAGAGGGACTTTTTACAAGGGCATGTAGCAACAGGACAAGGGGTAATGGCTTCAAACTGAAAGAGAGGATATTTAGGGTACATAGCAGGAAGAAATTCTTTCCTATGAGGGTGGTGGGGCACTGGAGCATGTTGCCCAGAGAGACTGTGAATACTCAGGGGCAAGCCTGGATGGGACTTTGAGAAACTTGCCCTAGTAGAAGATGCCTCTGCCCGTGGCAGAGCGTCTGGAATGAGATAGTCTTTACAGCCCTTTCCAACCCAAAGTAGTCTATGATTCTGTGCTTGGCAAAGGCCTTGGGAAAAGCAATGCAGTTTTTACTTCTTCCCATCAGCTTGACCTCAGTCTTGCTATCTTCAGCAGCCGTCAGCTGCTCTTTACCCAGGTGCTAATCTCGCTCCGGCAGTGGGACAGCTGGGCAATGCTCCAGCTGCCCAATCCACCACCCTATCAGGAAGCAGGTGTCCAGATCTTTTGACCTCTGCAGATTTCTGGAAATTTTCCACTATGGTCTTAGAATGATTCTTCCAGAAGTCGGGTTCATCTTTGCTAGGAAGCTGTTGCGTGTCTCAAGTGAAGGTCAGGATGAATCACTTTGGAAAGCACTCGCAATGGACTCCCAGCACTGAGTGAGTAGAAGCCCGTCTATGGTTTGGCACATAAACACAAAGCTCTGAACATCCCCAGCGCTTTGTAGAGTCAATGGGATGACTTGCATAGAGTAACAAATGCTGTGTCTGACTGTAAGCAGTTCAAAAGCCAGCGGTAGATGGATCACGGCCTCGCAGCTGTGGCTTTAAAATGGTTATTGATTCATTTGGAAACAACTAGCAGGAGTGACTTTGTAACAGACGGGATTATTGAGTCTCATCACATGCCAAATGTAGGCAAAGTACAGTCCAGCACTGAGATTCTTCCATCACAGAGAACACCCAACAGGATAGTGCACCAGTGTACTGGGTAATGCACTTTCCTTAGGTGTGCTTGCAGTCGCTGAAGAATGTGTGTAACCCTCAAAAGCAAAGGGAGAAATTCTTCAGTTAAGGACCTAACAGGAGGGAGCTAAACTGGGAAGCAATCAACCAAAACACAAAAAGTATGCAGATAATGATACAGCCGTGATCCAGGCTGCTGCAGCAGTTTGGAGTAATGAGAAATAAATTACTCTGTGTATGTGTAGAAACTGCATGCTCTGAAAACACAGGAGAGCAGCTTCTCATTTCAGCCTGTGGGAGTTAGAGTTTTCCACAACAGTCCAGCTGAGGATGCTCCTGGTGACAAAAGACATACAGCATGACACCAGTGGAACCATCTCATATCACAGTTGCTCCTCGTTTGCTAGTTAAGTGTCAATAAATGCGATGGAGTTACGGAGGCAAAGACAAGCAGGGATGGGAATGACTGAGCTGTCTGCTGTGTGCTCTTGTGAATCCTACCCCACTGGTGCAAGTTAGAAAGGCTCCACACAAGGCAGATGCCTCTGAGAAAGCAAAGAGCTGCAGTTAAACCCTGGCAGCTCCACCACGTCTTCTGCAGGGATGAGCCAGTGCCCATGCATGGGGTATCTGGTCCCACAGATCCCACGTGATGAAAATCATAGAATCATAGAATGGTAGGGGTTGGAAGGGACCTTTAGAGATCATCTAGTCCAAACCCAAATCCCCAGCCAGATCACAGGGTTATACCTGGAAGTTTTGCTCTGACAGGAACTATAATACAGCTGTATTCAGGATACACTCAGGAATTTTGCTCTGGCATAAATTGTAACTCAGCCACTGTAATTTGGACCAAAGTGAGGCCTGGCCTGCCCAGCAGCCCACTGCATTGCTGTCCTGCTGGCTGTGTGCTGAGATCCTAACTCAGTGCTCACCCAGCAGAGCCTGAGGAGCAACCCAGGGAGGAATTCTCCGGAGCGTGCAACATTCCTGTGTAAATCAATGGGAACTGTGGAGTCTGGCTTGAAGTCAGGATTTCAGGATTTTGACCCAATTTAACCTTGGCAGAAATAGTTGCCCAACTCCTTTTCTCCTTTTTTTTTTTTTTTTTTTTTGGTGAGGCTCAACAATTAACTTTCAAAACAGCATTTTTTTTCAAAAAAAACACCATCAAGCCAGCTGGGGTTGAGAAGTGCTGTGCTAGCCAGCACTGTTTTGTTAAAGTTACTTCCACTATTATGGTATTTGTTGGCATCAGCACTTTGTGCAAAGTAAAGCACTGCTCTGGGCTCTCCATCCAGGGCAGAACTGAGTGAGCCCGGGGGAGAAGTTGTGACTCTTCCCATGTTGGACACACAGTTCCTTTTAACCGGATTCAACTGTCGGGGCTTTGGTTTTTCATTCACTAGGGTGAAATTCAGTCACATGCAAAATGCAAAGACTGCTCATTTTTCAGATCTGATGAGTCCCAGTGTCAAGGGCCTATTGGAGAGGCTTTGGGGAGGGTGAGGGGTGGGATACGAAGGTGGAAAGAAGCAGGACATGTTTACACCCTTGCAGAGGGGTGAGTTTCACCTTGGGGACTCACACGCTCTCTGTCCTCTCTTGTTCCTATGTAGGGAAAGGATACTGCTTCCCAAGCTGTTTTCAGGAATCTCTTTCAAAAAGCTGATGCAAACATAAAGCTCTTTTTCCACTCACCTTCCCCACCCACAACAAAAAACATGATTTCAACCTTCAACATTTTATTGTGTTAATTCACTCCACAGCATCTCAGAGTTGAATACGCTTTTACTTGTTAATATATTTAGTAGGGCACAAGGGATGCCAGCACCAGTGGAGCCTACTGACCATTTGTTTCACCTCAGATCCTGACTGGTCTGACCTCAGCATCACCTGCCAGGGACAAGTGTCCAGCTGTGGTGGCAACTGCTGTGATGGGGTGAACTGAGCACTGAGATGTCACTCAGAGCTCCACTGGGCCTGTTAGGCAAAACTGGTTTTATTTCCCTGGGGAAAATACATTTATTTTGGGTGTAGAATAAAACTGCCAGGATGGACAGTTGCAGGGTGTTAAGTAGAAGTATGTTTTAATATGTGTTTAAGTGCTTTGCATAGTTTTGATTCAGAACTCCCTTTTCTTCTCCTGCAGATGAAGCTGGGTACTCCCTTACTGCTTCAAAACAGTTTCCAAGATTCGGACTTAGGGTCTGAATTTCTTTTTGATCCCCAAAACATCTTCAAGTGTTGCCTTCATTTATCTCTAGCTGTGAGACATCCCTCTGGCATCTTCAGTTGTCACTGTCTTGCAAAGGACTGTGAAGATAAGAGAAAAATGGTGGGTTTTGGCAGTAAAACTAGCCCATGGAGATTTAAGAGGCATGGGGATACCCTGCCTCAGCTCTTTGAAATGTTTTGATGCTGGAAGCATTGCGTTGTTTGGGTGTGTGTGATGGCACAAGAGATGCTCAGGAACCCATTGATGCTTTGTCGGGAAGAGTATGGATGTGGAAGGAGATCTGGGACTGGAGTACCTGAGAGTGGGAGTTGGTGGATGACACTAGGGTTGCCTGGGATGCTGGTCATGTTTTATAATGGTGTGAGTGATACCAGGTCACTGGCCACTTTGCTCCCACTACCCCTTGCCTCAGTAAGTGACCTCAGCTCAGTCTCTGGGCTTATTCAGCTCAGGGAGGGGAGAGAAACGGGTGGCAGGGCACGTGTTTGGATGACTCTGAGGTTGCACCCAGCCTACTGAAAGCCAAGAAGCGCCCTTTGACTCACTCCCTGGGCTTGCAAGCTGGAGCAGAGAATGAGAGGGTTCAGTAACAGCAAAAATCTCAGATTCATGCAGGAACTTTTTACTTTTAGCCTTTTACTGTCCTGTCCCCACCCCATCCCATCTTGTCAACCCCCCAGCCGCCTCCCTCTGACTGTGACTCAACACCACCGTAGCTCCAGGCACAGAGTCGTCCTCCAGATATTACGACTGTCAGGCAAACAGATTACTTGCTCCATCTCATGCTTGGCTGAAAGGATTACAATATAGATTAGGATCAGGATTGCCTTCCTAATGTTCTCAGCCTCAAAACAGGTGTAAGAAAAAAATACATGAGGGAAATTATTTGCCAGTTGAGAATGTCTCCAGGAGGAACTGTTGGATAAGTACTGACTGGAGACTGGGATCAGGCAGCTGCTGAGCTGGGGCTTTTCCCACTCGGAGGTAGGCTTAGAGCAGCATTGCAGGCTGCAGGCCTGTGCAAGGCACGAATGCCTTTGCATGCATGCATGATGGTAATTGCCTGTGCACTCATGGTCTGTGTCCTGAGAGACTGGTAAAATGGTCAGAAAAGAACAGAAAAAGGAGCTGAGCACACTGCTTTGCCAGCGAAGTAGACAAGGTATGATACCTGCTGCTGGAGGTGGGTTAAAGAATGAAGTGAAAAGCATGACTGCAAAGATCCCAGGGATTCATGCATGTGTGCAGCCTTTTGTTCAGGTAATCCTGCGTCTGTTGAGGTTTTTTGGGAACTATAAATACAAAGAAAGAGCCATAAGTCCAAAGTCAACGCATATTACCGAGAGCCTGGGATCTTTGTTATGAGTATCAACTGTAGCTTGCATGTGTGGTATATCAATTTAGATTCTTTCCTGTAAATACATCTGTGCTGGAAAGCTCAGATTGGATTCAGCATGTATTTCTCGCCTGCTTTTTTCAGCTGGATAGACTTAAGCAAACTGAGATCATGTGACTTGCCCAAACCATCCAGTGAGTCATTGGCTCAGCCCAGATTAGATCTCAGGAGTTTTCTAGCTTTGATCTAGCCACAAGACCACATGGCCTCTTTCTATAGTCTTTGATGAATGGCTACATAAACACACAGAAGGGAGTTTAGTACATTTTTTTTTGTAGGTTCTGTAAAAAAGTTTTACCCCTGCGGCAAGCAAAATTGGAATGGGCTATAAATGAGTGCTGTGCACTTATCTGCTGGAGTTAAAAAGTATCAGGGATAAAAGTATGTCTCCAAACACCTGAAAGAAAAACTGTGCAAACAACAGCAGCGTGCCCTGGCTAATGGTGCCATGGCTGTACCTGCAGTATGGGTCTTTCCACAAGAGCTGGTTACCTTATAAAAGAGACATTGTTGCGTCATCCTTCAGAAAGTATAAACACATTAAGCAATGTTATTCTCTAAAACATCAACACATGAGCTACTTACAATGGACTAAAAAGTCATTGTTGCTTTGAGGATGTATTTGTCCCAAGTGATTCATAATCTGAGGCACTGAGGCTATGAGGACTTCTAAAGGATGCCTCCACTTCCAGGCAAGTATCCACGGAAACAAGCTCATAAGTTTGCTTTGTTTGCCTTCTTTTACCTAGGATAACCTTTTAAGCTGCTTTGTAGACAGGCAGACTTCCCAGCTGAAGCAGATGTCTATCCCCTATGGATGCTGGTCTCTGCTCTCTGTACCTGCTGCCCTCCTGCCCACCCTCCTGGAGAGAGGGCAGTGGTGCCCTTTGGCAGGGCTGGATGGAGATGAGGACATCTTGGTGGCAGTAGCTCCTGTAGTACAGTACTAATGTGGTTCCAGAGGCGGCTGCCAAGAATTGCTTGCCCATGCCTGCCTGCGCCAGGAGATGTGTGGAATGACGAAACCGAAGCTAGCGGAGTGCAGGGGCCGTGTCACTGCGACCCAGGGATTTGGAGCAGGACCCGGGAGCAGCTCAGACACCCTTGTGCTCTCAGAATGGGCAGCTCAACTAGGTAAAGACCATTCTCTGGCAAAGGAAAGCTAAATCATGACCACTGATGCCAGAAGACTGTTTAGGCCTGTAAAATTTTCTCTTTCTTTTCTTTCTTTCTTTCTCTCTTTCTTTCTTTCTTTCTTTCTTTCTTTCTTTCTTTCTTTCTTTCTTTCTTTCTTCCTTTCTTCCTTTCTTCCTTTCTTTCTTTCTTCCTTCCTTTCTTTCTTTCTTTCTTTCTTTCTTTCTTTCTTTCTTTCTTTCTTCCTTCCTTCCTTCCTTCCTTCCTTCCTTCCTTTCTTTCTTTCTTTCTTCTTTCTTTCTTTCTTTCTTTCTTTCTTTCTTTCTTTCTTTCTTTCTTTCTTCCTTTCTTCCTTTCTTCCTTTCTTTCTTCCTGTCTTTCTTCCTGTCTTCCTTTCTTTCTTCCTGTCTTCCTTTCTTCCTTTCTTCCTTTCTTTCTTTCTTCCTTTCTTCCTTTCTTCCTTTCTTTCTTTCTTCCTTTCTTTCTTCCTGTCTTCCTTTCTTTCTTCCTGTCCTCCTTTCTTTCTTTCTTTCTTCCTTTCTTCCTTTCTTTCTTTCTTCCTTTCTTTCTTCCTTCCCTCCTTCCTTCCTTCTTTCCTTCCTTCCTTCCTTCCTTCCTTCTTTCTTTCTTTCCTTTCTTTCCCCACACTCTGGCCTTCCTGACCCTCTGAAATCAGCTCTGATATGTAGGGAGACATCCTGTAATATTTTGGATCCTGTGTAGACCCCGTGGCCTCCTGGAATTTAGCTCTCAGTTTTCAGAGAGACCCACGTCATTAGGGTGAACCAGCATGTGTGTGTCTGTGTCAACACATAACAAAACACATTGTATGCACCCTGAGCTCAGGAACTAATACGTGCTCTGGCAGGAACATCTGTACCAGCAAGAGCACAGGGTCATAAGCAAAGGCAATATTGTCTCCTGTGGGACTAATAAAGACAAAAGACAAAGCAACTGTTTACTGTACTATTGAGGAGTCTGTTTGGGACATTGTGCTGAGGAATGCAGCAGCTATCCTCACATGCACAGGTAAATGTTCAACCTGAAAAGCACACAGAAACTCAACTACAAACTGTAGACAGATGTTCTGGGCACTGAGACGAGCCACAGCCGAGGTACGTTGGAGGAGCTTGTCCACTGTTCTCTTCTCATACTGGTATTAGCTCATCCTGCCTTCTAGATTTGAATCGACTGAGTAACATCCACATCATGCTTTCTGTTCAGATCACTTGTAGAGGTGTAGTCAGACCCCTTCTTATGCCCTGGGAAATCCAGGATCTCTGTGCTTCTGCACGAGGACTGAGGTCTGTATAGCTGCCAAGCTCTAAAAGCCTGCAAAGCATTTGTGCCCAGTACCAGCAGGAAATGTCTTCCTTCTGGTACTGCAAGTAACGAGATGTGATTTATGGAGTTCTACTTAATAAAACTGGAAATGAGATTCTGATGGGTGGTTGTGAAAAGACCACCTCACTGCTCAAGAGAACAGGGTGTTCAGTCCTACAGTCACCTCTTCACAGCTCAGAGGAGGAAACCCCACCAAGATTTTAATTGACTGTTGGGTCATTTCATCCAGCCAACAGCAGTTCCTCAGGGTTTAAAAAAGTAGGGGTTCATTTCTTAAACTTCAGACAGCTCTGGCTAACCCTACAGAGAGCCTCCTTCTGATGGAAATGGAAGGACTAATCACTCAACCTAAAAATTAGAAGTTGTTTTTGTACCACGAATCATAATTAGGTTTATCTCCTGCAAGCAGATTAGAGCACAAATTATCAGCCTCTGTATGCAGTATGTGCACACACGTCTGTGAACATAAACACCCATATGTTTCCATATTCAGAAATACACACAAGGTTGAATCCAAAACCCAAGCAGAGATTATTACTGCCCTGTGTGGGGAGAAGGATCTCCACATCTGTGGTGTTGGACAATCTCCACTCCATCAATGTATCTTGATGCTTCAGACATCTTGGCTTGTCCATAAAGATGGTATCTTGGAAGTGGAAGATTTGGCCAAGCTTGTGGTCCTGGTGGAATGACAGCTAAGCCATAGGCAAGTGTACAGCCTGGTAGGACTGGAAGAGATTGCGTCAAAGATTAGGTTCCGCCAATTAAACATTAATAGCCATTGGGAAAGTTAAGCCCTTCTGACCTTGTGGTCAAATTTTTAGCTGTAGCCTTTTCAGGAGAAAATCCAAATGATGCCAGTGCCCTTGCTGAAATCAGCAGACCTGAAGAACATGTATCATTGCCAGAAGCCCAAGCACACACTGACAGACTTTGTCACTTCTTGGAGATACAAGCTGGTACATCACCTGACTTCACTGTGACTGATGGAACCGAGACCTTTGTGAAGTGGCAGAGAGCATCGTCCTGGAGACCAAGATCACTGGCTTTTTAAAGTCATGACATGACTGAAGGCCTGCTCACCATGTCGAGGGTGGATTAGATGCACTCTTTCACTTTGATGTCATTACAACACTTTGCCAACTCTCTTCTTTGGGGTTCTCACTTCATACCAATTACTGCTAACATGACCCTTTTTTTGGTGGTACCCTTTTGGCCAATTTTGTGAGGCTACACTGCATTTATGTGTGTGTATGCCCATTGCTGTCTGTATGCCTATTTATATGTGTGTGTATGTGTGTGTGTGCCCATATTTGAAGCAGTCGCTGGCATAGCTGACTGAGAATATAAATGTGAAATGGGAAGTGTTAGTGAAAACTGGAAATTATCCAAGACTATTCTACTAGATGTTCAAAAATCGATGATATCATGGAGGTGGGAAATAGGGTAAGAAGTGGCCTATTTGAAAAGAGATGTAAAAAGAGATGATGTATAAAACAGGCAAAAAACCCAGGAAATTGAACGATGATGATTATAAATGACAAGTTAAAACAATGTAAGTGATTGATAGAAGGAAACCAAAGGATTGATAGGTTATCAACAGCCAGTGGGGGGAAAGAAATGCAGAAAACATGTAAAAAAAAACCTCAGAAGCAATGCTGCCTCCCCTTCCAAACCCATCTCCATAGTGGTGTAGATCAATTCCTAAATGCAGATGGTAAAACCATAAACAGTAGTGCAAAGAAAAAAAGGCAGAAATGTTCAGTAGCTATTTCTGCTCTACATTTGAAAGGGAGCAGGATATTTACCCCATATGATGTTGTGGATGGAGCACAGCATTTACCATCTGGGACAACGGAGGATGTGAGGCAGCGTCTGCTAAAATGGAATGTTTTTCACATCATTTATCCTGGATGTCTTTGCATCTTAAACGAGACAGCTAAAAAGCTTGTTGAAGTTTTATATGCACAAATCTGGGGAAATTCCAGGGACATGGGAGGCTGCCAGGGTAGCTCTGGGACTTACTAGGCATAAAAGGAGCACTCCAGGAGCAATAGGCTGGTTAACGTGGTGGTACCATAGAATCATAGGAGTTGGAAGGGACCTTTAGAGATCTAGTCCAACCCCCCTGCAGAAGCAGGTTCACCTAGATCAGATTGCATAAGAACATGTCCAGGCAGGTCTTGAAGACCTCCAAGGAAAGAGACTCCACAACCCCTCTGGGCAGCCTGTGCCACTGTATCACAATGCTGCACTATAGGGAAGGCAACACTGTAGGGGAGACAGCACTGTATCCCTCCATACAATGGCCAGAAATTAATTCAGGCCTCCAACAACAAGGAAATGGAGGCTAAAAATAAGACCAATGCTAATCAGCAGGGTTTTATGGAAGGTAAATCTTGTCAAAGAAACCTGTTGTCTTTTTCTTCAGACAAGATTAGAAATCTGGTTGACAGAGTATTCTTGGCTTTCTTCCCCACATGATGGGTTGATTAATGAGCTTGTGTTATATGGGATGAACAGGGCACACACACCACCTGGATTAAAAACTAGCTGAGGGACATATGTAAAAAAGTAGTTATTAATGGAGAATCCATGGGGAAGCAGTGGGCCAGGGATGTTGGAGGAGGTAAAGTCAGCCACATGTTGCTTACATTACTGTAGCTTCACCCTGGGTAACTTGAACACCTCTGTCCTACAGTAAAGAGATGCACATTTCTCTTGGCAAGATTTTGTCTGTTTGCACAGCACTAGGATACATATGAGCAATTACTGCCATTACCCATGTAGAAAAGCAAGGAAGTAACAGAGACGAGCTGCTGTTTTAGGGAGCTGTGAGGAACAGTGGATGCCAAGAAACCAATCGTTTTCTCAAGGGGCAGTTTGTGCAGCTAATATCAAATTTCTGGCCCAACAAATCCACCAAGGTTATTAAGCAAATCAGTAGCAGAGCTGGGAAGAGAGTTTGGCCGTTGCTGGCTCCGGGCCTGACCTGGGATGACTCACTTATCTTACACATGTTGCATCTTTTCCATGCATGGAGCAGGCATTGACATCAGCAGAGCCCAAAACTTGCGCTGGGCAGCACTGACTGTTTCCTCTCTTCCCTGCACATGCATCAACTTCCACCATCAAACAACCAGAGCAGCACTTAAAAAAAACCCCATTACTCTCTTCTGTTACTAAATTTTTGATAGACTATAAAAGATTTTGTATGTTAATGTATTTACTCCTAATTTATCACTTCACTTGCTTTCTTGTCTCTCCTGACAGCTTGACTATTCACAAGAAATGTCAGCTTACAGGGTACCTCACAGTCTGATAAGACTGTTAAACACAGCCATAGGAAGAAGTCAGGTAAACTTCTTTATGTGCATGAATTTTTTGTTTCTAAAGCTGGCACAGCAAAACACTTGTGTCTCAAAGTTTGCCAGTACCACATCATCAACAGGTAGTCCCTGGGTTAATTCTGAGGGCTGGCTGCGAGGCTGTAAGCAGAGCCATGTCTGTCCATCCTGGGAAGACTGGAGGGGAAGTGAGAACTCCCTTGGGCATATGGCCCTTATGGCAGAGCTGCTCTGCACTCTCTCGCCAAGTGCTGCTCCCCACAAGGCTTGGGCATGGCAGGGAGTGAAGCAATAGCTTGAAGATGAGGGCAAAATAGTCTTTATATATATATATATATATATATATATATATATATATATATATATATATATATAAAAGTAGGAAATAGGTAAAATAACTGGCAAGCAAATGTTTTATTACATGTTGGAAACCAAAAGATTATTTTTATCCCTCTGCAGTGCCTCTACTTCACGCAGGAGAGCTTCCAGCTATCACGCCTCTTCTCAGATTGCCAACCCAAAGAGCAGGAACATCTGACAGCTGGACCTTTTTGGGCCTTGCATAAAAAAAAAGCACCCATACTATGATTAATAAACAAAATACAGGGAGGAAAGCATCATGCTGCAAATGGTCTGGGAAGAGCAGGCTGTGGCACTGGGCTCCTGTCCCCCTGGATTGTCCATTTCCCACCCCTGAGGAATAGAGATCTCTCCAAGACAGGGACTGTTACCATTGATGTTGAGGAGAGTGGCAGGAGCAGTGACAATGAAGTGTGGATAGAAATCCTCTCTGGGTGCAGTAGTGCCAGCGACAGGACAGCTGAAACTCAGCACTTGCCTGCACAGCAGCTTAAGTGACAATCTTGGAGGGGAACTGGGAAGCTCTGCTTGGTTACAGCCTTGTAATTATATGTTTTTATCATTTGCTAGTATTTGTTTTTATCAGTAATAGCACTCCAGGGAAATCAGCAGAAACTCTAACCTGAATGACTACAAAACCTCCCAGATATGCACCTGGCACACCCCAGTGCTGCCTTCTGAGGTCCCAGCACAGGACTGTACTCCTGGCTGTTTTGTTATAGTGGCAATGGCTGCATTTTTCTGGAGACCCTGATATGCACCTACCCAGATCTCATCAGCAAATGCCAAGAGCATGATCAGGGTAATAACCAAAAGAGACATGGTGGGACTGAGAGAACCTCCTGGAGACTATTCAGGCGCAGCTGCAGTATCGTGAGGGAGACTCATCCCCCTGACATTGGAGACACCTTCTTGGAAGTGGGATGACTGGGTGAAGAGGCCTTACTGGCAGTGTGCCAGGGACCAGGACACTTGCTGAGCTGTCCTAATAGCCTCATTTGCTCACTCACCACGCCCTTGGGTGAAGAAAGCCTTATTGTTCTTGCTTATCTTAAAATCAACCACAATGCCAGCCAGTGTGACATGAGACACAGACAAAAGTATTGATGCACAGTGGAAAAAATTAGCCAGGATTCATTTCTAGAGGTTTGAGGTGGAGATCTCCCTTCCTTATCTGTTTGCACGAGGGTGAAGCTGCAGAAGTTGCCCTGAACACCACCAACGTGTGATTCCTCTCCTGATGTGGAAGTGCAGGGGCTGCCCTCCTTCCATGGCTCTTACACCTCTGGGACATCCTGAAAAGACCATCTGTCTCCCCAGTGGATTGGGGTTGTCTCAGAGTCTGCCTGCCTCTGGGCATCCACCAAGAGAGCCTGTCAGCATTGCCCATTTTACCACAAACTACTTGATCTCTTCCTTTTTTCAGGTGATGGACTGATAGCTCTTGGTTGAATCAAGCTACTCTTCACCTCCTCTGAACTCAACTCTATCACTGACAGATAAGCACTCACATACTGTCCTTTGCAGACCAATGGCCCATCCCCCTCTGTCCTCTCATGAACCTGTTTGAGGAGGAATTGACTTTTCCTGGAAGCAGGGCACTACAGCCCCTAGCACATTACTATGCTTGCAACTAAACACAACCAATGTGTATCAGCGCTGGCTCCTCTTGAGATCATACACTGTGAGAGTGGGTAGAGTGTCCTGACTCCAATATTTTTCCTCTAGGAAGAGCTTAAGACAAATTTCAAGAGCACTAAATTCGTGGGAGAGTCCTGGAGGAGCAGCATTTCTCTGACTCCATCTGGTGCAAAGACATCCCTTATGATGCATGCTAACACACCTCACACCTCATTTGTAAATAATGCTAATTACTCTGAGCTCCTTCAGAAGCACTGAGATTAGAGGGAATAATGATCAAACTCCAAAGGTGTCTGAGGTTCTTCAAGCCTGGGTTGATCAGTAGGTGTTACTGAGTACAGAAAACTCAGCAGCTGTGGCGGTGTTGCAAAGCCCTGTAGATGAAAAGCAGCGTCGCCAGCAGCGTAGAGCTGGCAGCCTTCACCTGGGCTCAGGCAGGTCTAAAACTCCTCAGCAGTAGAGGACATCAAAAGGCTCAGTTCTGAGCTTGGCTGAGGAAGTAAGATGAAAAGGCTTTGAGATCAGGGGTTTCTCAGGAGCAGTACATCAGTGAAATCCATGAATCGATATGAAGGATGTCATCAGTGCCTTGAGAGGCTGCAAGTAAGCCAGCAGCAGCTAAGGCTGTGATGCTGAATGCAGAAGGCATTTCACAGTGTTTGGTGCTGCTTTCGTTGCTTATCATAGAGAGAGAAAAAAATCAAAGGTCAGGAAAAAGGGCAAAGGTCCACCCTTTTGTGTATACAGTATATGTTTTGCAATACTAAAAGACATCTGATACTTATGGCAAAATATCTTGTTCATTCATGGATCAGGCAAAGTTCGGTCTCACTTATGCCCAAGCACCTAGATTAGGTTTGTGCAGCTGCAAACTTGTCAGTTGCTGCCTCAGCCACATGGATTTACCACAGGCTCTCTCTGACGGTGACAAACGTCTCGTGGCCAGTTCACTGGGCGCTGCCCATAGCATGGGAATAGCTGAGGGAGTCCCACAGGGGAGTCTTGCAGCCTATACTGAGCTCTGGCTAAAGGCAGAGAGTCTCACACTGGGCCAGTTGCTCTAACATGGACATGTTCAGGCTGCAGTGGGCAGGAGCTGCCCCAGGAGATGTGCAGAGCAAGACCTGAAGACGATTCAACATGAGGCTGTCTGCAGTAGCCCAGACCCATCTATCACACCCACCAGGCACTGCCAGGGTCTGGCTAGCTGCAGACTGGAGAGGCCAGGCTGTATTTACATGGTGCTGCCTATGAGGTCCTGAGCCCATGCTCTTAGCAGCTACAGCCTGATTTGTCTAGACTACATCTGGATGCAACCTGGCTCCTGGCCAGCTTGAATGAATCTCTCAACACTGTGCTACCCACACATCCAATCCCAGGATTAGCATGGGCAAAAAAACCTCCCATCTATCTGCAACAGCCAATGCAATCAGTCCCACAGATGTTGAAAACGTATCCTGGATTTGCTAAAACACTGATCTCCTCAAACCTTTGAAGTAGACACATCTTGTTTTGTGTTTGTAGCTCCTACAAGTGTCCCTGCCCTTGATTGGCATTCCTTGGCAGTACTGCGACATAAATACTAACAATATCCACTATGAATATATGTTTTCTAGCAGCTGAGTCAGAATTAAATGAAATCCACAGAAAGGCATCGACAGCCTTCACTGGTTTTACACTGGGATATATTTTTTCTAAATTGAAAAAAAAAAAACCCAGCCATCTAACAAACATTTTCAGTTCATGGTTGACTCTGGGGCTATGTCCGTATTAGCTTATCAAGCAGCACACATTCCAGGGCCACGATACACGATCATCCATGCTACTGAATAGTTAAAATATTCTATTGTGTGGTGCTGGCTGGTGTTAACTATCAGGCTTCCAAAAAATTCCCAGGCACCCTTGTTGGGAAGTCAATGCAGGACATTCATCTCTCACTGGGCAGGTTGGATATGGCTACCCTGTTTTGATGGGTAAGGAATTTATCTGTATGGACATGCTGTTCTGTGCCAGTTGGCCTTGGAGCCAGGAATGGTCCCAAGTACACTTATTTTACTGGTATAGACATAGCCTTTGGTTGTGACCACTTGCTTAAGTGTATGTAAACAGATAATTAGGATTGCACAATTGCTGTTTGGATTAATTGTCTATGCCAAACCTTTAAAAAAGAGTAGGTGCTCAGCATCCAATATGCACTCATTTCTTCAAAAAAAAAAAAAGGCCCAGCAATTGTGCATAGTAAACACTTGAAAATCTGGTCCCAGGGGGGTCTGTGGGAGGCTGGACGAATTCAATAGAATTAGTTGACTGTTATTTCCATGGTGGTTGAGGCTTGGGTTTTCTGTTTGTTTGTTTTATCTTTATTGCAGTTTCTGAAATTTGTGGCTTATTGTGACTGGCCAGATGGATGGGAGAGTAAAGAAAATTGGCTGCTCAACATTTTTCAGAGAAAATTGCCAAGCTAGAAAGTGGAATCCTTAAGAGTGCAGGAGGAAAAAAAGAACAGGAATGTTTAAATATGGAGGCCTGGGGCTGTTGGAACATTCTTGAGCTCTGGCTGCTGGAGATCTGGTCCACAGCACTAGAGTCCTGACATAGAGTGAGTTAAACTGAGTATTTAAACAGTGTTGATTAGCATTATAACAACGTTTTTTTCCCCACTAAGGATCATAATAGAATGTTTTCTTATTAGTAAAATATGTCTTTCTCATATTTGTTCAGCTTGTTACATTGTCTACTGCTCATTAATTCATATAAGATTAATAGCAAGGAAGTCTACAAATGCAACTTAATGTGTTTTAGCATGTTCTCTCTTGATCAACCTGGTTACTTGGGGACTGCATTCCTCAAGCTCTTTCCTGCTGTGCTGATCATTCAGCACAACCCCAGGACCAGAATAAATCTGGATTACAGATTCTGTCAGATTTATAACCCCACTTCTAGTGGCAGACATACCAGTTGGGCTTTTGAGCCTTTTTTAATTGGAAATCATGATGTTAGTGTCAAATTTTTGAAAGGGCTCCTCAGTTCCAGCTGGCTCTAGTTGAGGGCTGCAGGTAAGGTTGAGGGCTTTCAGATTCAGTTCACCTGTCTGCAAAATGAAGATAATGCCAATTGATTAATCATGACAAAAAATGTTACTCTGTATATAGATCCTTCCCCTTGTCCCACCCAGAAGGATTTCAGAACCTCTTGAAAATGTCACAAATAGTTCCTAGAGATCACTTTATCTTTTGCTGAAGTACAGCCAGCTTTGGAGTGATCTGTGGCAAATATTTAACATTCCAGAGCAACAATTTAGACTAGGAAGTGGAAAGGAAAGCCTTAATCAATTGAAACTGGAGGGAGATTTCAGATAGATGGGTTGTAAGTCTCTCAATTGTCCTTTGATTAATTACAGCTACCTCCCTGAGGTAGTCATAAGCTTGGTCACCTTTTATAAACAGTCATGAGAGGAAAGGAACTATAGAAAGGGAATTTCAGAATCATCCTTTGCAAACATGAATGAGTTAAACACTATCTGATAAGAAGGTAGTGTTTTGGGTTTTGTTTTCAAAACATCCCGTGTGTAAATGAGTAATGCAACATTCAACCTCTTGAGCAAGTGACCGTGTACATAATAAGCTGTTTACTCAAGATACTTCCATCAAACACAATCAGGTTGCCCAACCAAGTTTGCAAGCAAATGTTACAAGACCCTCATTGCAACAGGTACTGACTGCAAAGGCCTCATACAAAAGTCTAAGAAAGGATTAAAGCCAAACATGACATGGATAGATAGTGAACACTGACGTACAGAAATGTTGTCTCTGGGAAAACAGGGCTGGTGACAGGCAAGTTGCTGTCAAAAAGCCTGACAGGGACCCAGCAAGTGTAATGCTGGAGGGAATACCTGCCAGTCAGGAGAAAGGTGAGTGAGGAGAGATGTTTAGAGGGAGCTTTTGCCCTTTTCTGTCACTGATTAGGTCCTTCACAGCACAGAGCCTGGAGCAGTTTGATTTGACAGCTCAAGGCAGTCTATTCTGGAAGCACACATGTTCTGCAAGAGCATGCATGATTTACTTTTAAAATTACATCTGATAAGTGAGACCTATGATATAATGTGCCAGTTTATCTCAAGAAAGCCATAAAGCAGAACAGTAATCAGGAAAAGGTTCGTAACAAAATGCTAGGACATAGATATATTATTCTGAAACAAATTACCCTGCAGTACTGGCTGTCTAAGATACTTGCGTATTAAAATTCTTGGTCTTTCCAGGTTTTGGCAGAGGAGCCATCAGTTTCTGCAGGTCAGACAGTGTTCTGCAAGTGCTGAGACTTAAAGGTGGAAAGTTTAATTCCAATTTACCCATACATTAGTAGATCAATATCCTCAGTCTTATGTCGGACAGGAGAACTAACTCTGGTGGAATCAGAGACTTGAAGCTAGGACAAGATTCTCACAGGCCTGTCCAGTCCTGAGTTTCCAGGTCAAAGCTCTGATACATCCTCCCATGTCATTTCCCTCTACACTTTTCCATGGAGTAGGCATCCCTTGGGCAATATTAAGATTTGCTGTATGTTTAAAATGGGGAACGGAGGAGAGGAGAGGTGGAAAGACGGACATTTTCTAAACCCTGGAAAACTCTGGAGAAAGTATCAAACAAATTGTTGCAAGTCCAGGAGAAGGGCAGCAGTCAACATGGATTTGTTAAAAGCAAGTTGTGTAAAACAGATCCTTTATAGAAGGACAAATGGTTTAGGGGATGAGGATAAGGGCCTTCCATCTTAATTTTTGTCTTGATGTAGTTCCATATGACAAGAAAATACACTCTAGAATAAATCACTAAGTAATAGCTAGCAAAATGGCTTGTGCTTGGAAAGCACATTATTAATTTAACTATGAGTTGATCATCATCAGTATGGAAAACTACAGCTGGTGGAGTTCTGCAAGGGTCTGCCTTGGGTCCTTATCTTTGATAACAAGCAGGGTGATGACGAAGCTGCATGTATGCTAGAACCCATGGTCAGAATTCAAACTGTTTGAGAAAAGTTGCAGAAATGGCTGAAAAAAGAGGAGTTCAGTGGTACAGGTGCAAAATGGTACCTTGGAGCAGAAATAGAGTAACTAGATCAATTTGGGACAGGGAACAGTTGTTTAGCTGGCAGTTCTCTTTTGAGAAGGCTCTGGGGTTATAGTAGATCACATGCTGAACATGAATCAGCTGTGTCATGGGATTGCAAAAAAGGCAGACATTGTGCTGGGTTCTGGTAAGAGGAATGCAGCTTGCGAGACAGATGAAGTCATCCTTCTGCTCTACTTACCATTGGTGAGGCCTGACTGGGATATTATGTTGAGTCTCAGGCACTTCAGTAAATGTGTGGGTCAACTGGGGAGAGCCCAGATTTACTTTGTCATGCTGAGACTAAAGAAATTGTAGTCAGCCTAGAGAAAACTAAAGTAGAACACAACAGCATTACTCAAATACAAAAAGAGTACTCAATATGTTTTAAATGTATAGAGCATTGTAAGAGTGGCTTAAATTTCATTACAAAATATTCAGGTTAGTCACTGGAAAAAGCCTCTAATGATCAAAGATAAGGAAACACTAGAATCAATAGTAGTATTTGAAGGAAAAGCTAGGAAAACATGAAAGGAATTACATCGGTACAGTTTATTGGTTTTAAAAGATCTTGTTTTGAAACAAGAAGGACCATCTTTAGAGATCCCTCTGCTTTGGTTTAGCTGGGGTTTCAGACAGCATATTTCAAGTATGCCAGTGCCACACTATTACATCATGACTGAGGATGGTGGGGGCCTCTAGAGATGGCCTAGCCCAACCTGCTGCTCAAAGCGGTGGCAACTGAAGTGATCCTCACTAGGCTGTACTTCCCTGCTTGTTCCTCCTTGCCCTTGTTGAAGATGGGAGTGACATTGCTTTCTACCAGTCCACAGGAACCTCCCTGATTGCCATGGCCACTCAAAGATAATTGAAAGTGGCCTCATAATGACACTGGACACAAGACCCTCAGCACTTGAGGATGCACCCCATTGAGTCTCATGGACTTATGAATGTTCACTTTAAATGTCCTAACTTGGTCCTCACCCCCTATGGTAAGCCTTCAATGCTCCAGACTTCCCCTCTGATCTCAAGCCCCTGGGATTCCAGAAGGCAATTCTTAACAGTAAAGAGTGAGATGAAGAGGGCAATGAGTGTCTTGGCCTTTTCCATGTCCTTTACACCAGGAACCCCGCCTTGTTCATCACCAGGCCTACCCCGTGTCTTCCTTTTGCGTCGCTAATATACCTCCGTAAACCCTGAAATCCAGGTTCTGATCCTGCTTTTTGCCCTGCTCCTTCTTCTCAGGATCCTGTACTCCACCACCTTATGGTCACTGCAGTCAGTATTGCCCCAGACATTCACATCACAGATCAATCTTTCCTTGTTTGTGAGCATGCAGTCTGTCATGATATAAAGGTGTGTCAGTGTGTGGGGAAGAGGGAAACTGACATGTGGGGAAGTTCAGGAAGCAGATGCATTTCCTGACTGCATTCTGAAAATCAGAGTATGGACCACAGAATCACAGAATCCAAGAATGTTAGGGATTGGAAGGGACCTCTAGAGATCATGCAGTCCAACTCCCTGCCTAATGCAGCTTCCCATTGATCAAGTCACACAGGAATGTGTCCAGGTGGGTTTTGAAAACCCCCAGAGAAGGAGACTCCACACGCTCCCTGGGCAGCCTGTGCCAGGATTCCCTAACCCTCACTGGAAAGAAGTTTCTCCTCATATTCAAGTGAAATTTCTGATGTCATTGGCCTTCTTGGCTATGAGGGCACATTGCTGGTTCATGTTTAATTTCCTGTTCAATATAACTCTCAGATCTCTCTCTGCGACCAGGTCAATCCTCAGCATGTCCTGGTGCATGGGGTTGTTCCTCCTTGAGTGCAGGACTCTGCACTTGCCTTTGTCGAATCTCATGAGGTTCCTCTTTGCCCAAGTCTCAACTCTGTCACTCAGCTAGTTTTCAATCCACCTCACTAACCACTCATCCAACCCACACTTCCTGAGCTTTCCTATAAGGATGTAATGAGAGAGTGTCAAAATGGGAGACGTATCTGGAGTGAAGGTAGATGACATCTGGTGTTTTCTCTTCCTCTACTCAGCCAGTCATGTCATCATAGAAGGCTATCAGGTCGAGAGGGATTTCCTCTTGGTGAATCCACATTGACTAGTCCTGATAACATTCTTTTTCTTCATATGCTCAGAGATGACATCCAGAATGAATTGTTCTATCATTTTTTGAGGGATGGAAGTGAGACTTACTGGTGTGTCATTTCATGGGTCCTCCTTCTTGCCCTTTTTGAAGACTGGAGTGACACTGGCCTTCCTACAGTTGTCAGGCACCTCACCCCATTGGGACCCATGGATTTGTGGATGTCCAGCTTGTCTAGTTGACCTCCAACCCAATCCTCCTCAACCAACGAAAGGTCTTCTTTTTTCCAGACTTTCTATATTCCAGAGACTGGGCTTCATGAATGCTGGCCTTAGCAGCAAAGACCAAAGAAAGAAAGCATTCAGTAACTGCAACTTCTCTGCATCCTTCATCACCAGGGCACCTCCATTCAGCAGTGGGCTCACATTCTCCCTAGTCTTCCTTTTGCTGCTGATATACTTGAAGAAGCACTTCTTGGTTTCTTTTATATCCCTTGCCAGATTTAATTCCAAGAGGGGGTTACCTTTCATTGTTACATCCCTGCATACTCTGACAACCTTCATATACTCTTCTGAAGTGGTTAGGCCCTTTTCCCACATTCCATAGATTTCCTTCTTCCATCTGAGTTGTTCCAGAAGCTCCTTTCAGGTTCATCCATTCAGGTCTCCTACTTCCTTTACCTGATTTTTTTACTCCTAGGGAGCTACAAATCTTGGGCTTGTAGGAAGTAGCTCTTGAATCTTCTTATTGTTAGTCCATCTGTCTATCCCACACGTTTGCCACAGCATTGAGACAAGGAGGGACCTCTGAATTCATCTTTCTGTCTGTCAGGAAAGCAGGCAGGGTTGGGCAGGTGTTTTCTTTAGACTTTTGAGTCCTATCCACCACAGTCAATCTGACTCACATTTCCCAAAACACTGTGTCTGGACTAGGCTAAGAAAATTATCAGCAGCTTCTGCTAGGGCTGTGAAGGGAAGTAAGCTGCTTGGAGAAATGGTGAGGATAGGGACTGGGGAGGGCAAGAGTAAGGGTAAGAAGGAAAAATACAAGGTAAAAAAAAAAAGCTGGACAAGAACATCTTCTTGTGTGAGGAAAATTACCCTGAGATCCTAAAGTCTGGTACAGCTAGGTATATTGTAGGTCTAGTGTCCAACACTGACCTACGATGTACCTTTAGTTAAGCTCCATCACTTCAGGTTGTTCTACCCTCTCCCTCCAGCTGCATGAGTTTTGAGGGCAGGAGAAGGAAGAGGAAGGGTTTGGCCAAGAAAGATCTGTCTATGCTTTCATGCTGCTAAGCCTGCACATGGTAGGCACGTGTATCCCATCATGTGAGGTTAGTAGTTATGTGGCTGTGTTGCTCTCTTTCCTGTCTGCTTCAACCAGATGTCTGAGCTTGTCTGCTGCAGGAACTTTTCCTCCTTCTTGTAATAGAGTTGTGACCTCAGTGATCTTACTGAATATTGGATTCCCACTGCAAAAGGCCATGTTTGGTGCATCTTCTCTGTGACTGAGAATGGACTGAGTTCAGTGCTCTGGTGGCCCTTCTTTCCCCGGCTTAGCTAGGAAGGAGGACATTTGGGAAGCTGGGAATGAATGAGGTGAGCTGAAGGGCAGGGAGGTGAGTTTGTCAGGGAAACATAATAGGTTGGTTTATTTTTCCTGTTTTCAGGGGAATATTTTGTTTTCTCTTAGGGCAGGTAGGAGAGGTTATTCCTCTGCATCGATAGCTGCACTTAACATGAATTTGTCTAGTGCTTGAGATGGCTGCTCTGAGGTGTAGTCACAGGAATGGGGGGAAAAAAAGAATAACAGAATTCCCTTGTTCTGCAAATACAACATGCAAAATAAAACCTGAATGAGATGTAAGGAAGAGGATAGGCAAAACCATCATACTGTGTAGTCAAATGGCACAACCCCAAAAAGGGGTATGGCTTACACTTGCACAAACAGGCGTTACCTTTTGCCCTTGCTAGAAGTGACTCAGCTGCAAATATCATTCACAATTGATTATTACCCTGGAAAAACAAATGATTCAAACTTTGTAGAAGGGCATGTGTAAAGCACTGAAGTAACAGTAACAGGACACAAGAGAGATCAGCAAAAGAGGTATTTCTAAAGACTGCAACAGCCTTTGAAGCACACTTTAAGGCACAGAGTAGCACCACAGACGGGCAAATAAACCCCAAAGTTAATGAAAGTATTGCTACAGGCTAACTTCCTGGGGAACAGGCTGAGAACTGTACTGCAGCCTAGAAACTGGGATTATATACACTGTAGCAGTACTTACTGGCCTTGGCATGTGAATAAACAGCAGGAACAAGTTTCTATGCAATGAGCAATGGAGAAATATTTACCTCCCTGAAAAGTCAATATTTTAGCACAAACATCATTGGGAGAGTTTATGAAGGTATTTTGTTTGTAAGCAAACTTCAAAGCTTTATATGGGTTAGTTTTTAAGCTACTATTATTTACATTTTTTAATGGCGAAACAGTTCCCAGAAGACTGAATGGGATGAGTTTATGGCTCCAGTAAACTAAGGGAGTGACACACAGCACTTCAGTGCCGGCTGTGCAGTGGGAGTGAGCGTGCTAGGATGCTGGGCCAAACTGTTTCCCAAGTAGATGTTCAAAGTGATGTCCTCAGCCTGGCCTTCTGGCTCCTGCTAAGTGACGTGGTGTGCAAATGCCCTGCAGATTAAAGAGAGCTTTCCAGTGCTCTTCACTTCTGAAAACTGCAGATTGACTCAAAGTTTAGTTGCCTGGTTTTTTTTAATCCTCTCCAATTCAGTCTTTCGGTGTATTCCTCTAAGAGAATGCTTTTTGGTATCTCAGCAGCTATTTTACGGTTCTCTATCCTTCTGTCAAACAAATGGAGGGATTCAAGAGGAGTGATCTCAGACATAGAAGGAATATGGCCAAGCTGCCCAACTTTAGTAGCGAGCATCCCTACACAGAGATATTACTCTAACTTCTTCATAGCCCCTGAGTTTAGATAGTAATTGATCATTATTACCTCTTTTCATTGACAGTGCAGAGAGCTGAGGTAACCATTTTCCCAGCTTAGTAAAGTACCAAAAGCTGAATGATGAAGTGGCTAACCTGATGCTATTTGGCAAGCCAAAGACTGGAGTCTTATCCCTCAGTCTCCTTTGTGCTTTGCTGTGCAGCCTCCTTGCTTAGCTCTGCAAAACTGCTTAGAGACAAACATTAAGCACTTCTCTCTCTGGCTTCCTTACCAAAACCTCACGTTAATCTTGAAATGTTATAAGAAAATGGATTCAGACATGTGCTTTGTACAAAGCCCTGTGGCTCCAAATAGAGAGTTTAAATAAAAGATGAGATGCGAAACTGAAAGGTCGTGGAAAGATCATTAACCAAGTGGAACTGTAGAGTCTGCAGTTTTTCTCCTACCTCACAAATTATTTGTTTCCTGCTTTGATGACTTTAAGCATGAATGTGCTATTAGTGTGGCTTTCCTGAGCACCTCTGTCCCATAGATGCCAGACAAAAAATATGCTGTAATTTGCACTGCTTTACTGCATGTGAAAAGAAGAGCTAATTCTTACATGTAGTGCTTCAGAGCTGCACCACTTAAAATTGTCCTAATAACTCTGTCTCAGCGAATCTCAGCTGTGTTGCTATACCCTGCCCAGTGGATGGCCAACACGACAAAGGAGACAGGGCTTCTTGGAGTATCTCGGTGGTTGGGATGCTGGCAGATGACTCAGGCACAGAGGGGTTTAATTTTGCTTCTATTCAGTGACCTTGCATAAATCATTTCCCACCCTCTGAAAGTGCTTTGAAAATGATGGCTGACAAGTGGTATATAAGAACTTGGTGTTTTAGCAGGGCCTGGTAGTCATTTCAACACAATCATTTTGTAATCAGAGAGACAATGGTTTATACCAGTGCCAATGTATTTCATTAGGGCCCTCCAGTACTCTGTGTTTCCCAGTGGTACAACTGATTGCTGTGCCATGAACACCTCAGCTCTCTTTCCCACTGTGGTGCATTGCCCATGCCTGGGCTGCTTGGCAAGAGCAATGACTCCAGCTTTAAAGGAAAGCTGAGATGGTCAATAGGCACACAGTTTTCAGTTCCCCAGACCAAGAGAAAATGTGCAGTGTGGGAGGATGGCAGACAGAGAAATGGAATATGAAAATGAATTTCGGGAGAAAACTTTCTGACAATGAGATTTGAAGTAAGAAGCTCACGCAACAATGGAACCACATGGAAATTTCAGGCTTGCATGTGAGCGTTAAATCAGGGGAAACCCTTCCTGGGACCAGAGTGGGAAGGAAGCACTCGACACTCAGAGGACTCCCTGAATGTGGGGCAATGGATGCCTCGGTGAATGTCTGCTCCTTACCTCAGCTTCTCTGTGTGCAGAGAAAACCAAATATCTTGTACTTTCTTCAGGTATTTCAGGTTTTGATTACTTCCGGATTTTTTTGTCCTTTTTGATTGCCATGAACTAGGTGTCCATGGTCGTAGTCCAGAAAACAGGAGAAAAGAGAGAGCTCAGCCAGACTGTTACACTGAGAACCAGGTGGGGCACAAGGGAGAGGTACATTTTCCTTCGTGTCACTTTGTCTCACATATGGGAGAATCTTCAAAGTAAACTGTCCAGAAGTTTCTTAATCTGTATTCCTCCCTATCATCCTTCCTGTTCTTGGTCTTTTTTCTTGTCTTCTGCAATCTTGGGGCCTTTTGTTTGTTTGTTTAAAAAAGGGGAAAAAAAGAGGTTTGATTAGATGAGGAGACTTGCTTGAAGAAGCCCAGTTGTGGGATAGAAAAGCATGACCTCTAAATGACTGTGTCTGTACAGCACTAGTGTATAGAGTGCTGTCTGACTACAGAAAACACAGATTATCAATTACCAACTGAAAGCTGGTCTTTGCTCTAGAAGACAGAAAGATATAGACAGAAAGCTGTCTATATGCAAATCACCATCTGTGTTGAAATTACAGCCTAGATTGAATGGCTACAGGGGCATCTCTCTGAAGGACATCTCTCTGCTTCAATATCAGGGAGTACAGAGAGCTGAGTAAGAACATTGACCTGATACATCTCTTATGTCTGTTCTGTGGAGAGTAGGCAAATATACATTTTGGAGCTAGATTACATTTATGGCCTTAACTAAAATCATGTTGCATCACATTGTTAGAAAGGACAGGAAACGCTAAAAAAAAAGAGGCTTTTTCCCCCCCATGTTCTACCTACCTCTTTAATATTTGAGTGCTCTCTGGTGTTGCTCATTTTGTCAGGCAGGTTCCTGAGATGCATGAGCTATGCTTTCTACACTGATCACGCACTCAGAGAGGCTGTGATCTGCTCTGGTAAATTGTTCTGAAACACTGCTCATGTAAAAGGTGCCTGACATGATAGCCCCAAGAATCTCTTTTCACTGTTTTCATTGCAACTCAGTGATCTGCCTTGACTGTGTCTCTCCAAGTGCTCCTTTTCATGACACCTGGAGGCCTAACAGGTGTCTCAGGGTTACAAGGTAAAGGATCTTCCAGTTTCTTGAGTACATGTGCTTGATTGCTGTGTTCTTGGTTTTCATACTAGGGTGAAGAATTAGGATGGATCCAAAAGTGAGAAAGCAAGGAAATGATCTGTCAGTCTCAGCAAGACTGCAGTGAAATGCAAACAGATGTTAGATCATTGTCACCTACTGTGATAAGTACTGTGATAAGGGATTCAGTTTTGGCTTATATACCACATTACTTATAGCAAGTAGCCCAGCTATATCTGCTCATTTAAAAAATTCAATTTAATACATCTGCCTTTCTGCAAATGCAAAGTTGAGCAGTGCTCCTTCAGGCTTGATTTCTAGAATGCAGTTTATTGTTTGAGTTTCCTTCACTGTGCATGATAAACTTTATAACAGGAACTTTCTGAATACCTTCATCTAGTTATCCTGCACACACAAATGATATTCTGAGGTGCAATCCAGAAGCTTTGTTTTCCAGTGTGCCAGATATACAGAGCTCTACCAATTTCAGATGGATTTCAGATTACTTGAAAAGAAACCATGAACGAATCCAGTCCAATCTATAGTGCTGAGACTGAATTTTCACACCACTGTAACTCCATGGAAATGAAACAACACAGGTTCCAGTTAGTATGGAAGTGAACAGGAATTCACAGGGTTCTTGTGACCAAGATGCCCTTGTCCTGATGAGCTTGACCTATGAGCTACTCTGTGTATTCCTCACGTTAGGAAACAGCTCCTGCACCAAGCAGCACCTATGGATTCAATGGGTCTAGCAGCAGTTGGATTTTTTTTGCCAATGTAGGGAAGGGGCTCATCATCTGGTCCTACAGGTTCTACTTTGAAAAGCAGGGGCAGCTGTGAACACTGAAAGAAAGCCTGTGTTCCTATCATAGAATCACAGAATCATTTAGGTGGGAAAAGACCTTTAAAATTATCAAGACCAACCACTAACCTAGCACTGCCATGTCCACCACTAAACCATGTCTCTCAGCACCATATCCATACTCCCAGGTCTCTTCTCTGTCTGTGTGGTAGAAGCAAAGGATCTGGGCCAGGAAAATCCCCCAAAGTGTTAAGGGCAAGGGCCTCATACACGAAACATGGCTCAGTAAGATGAGATCTGGCAGATTGCTTATGTGTGAAAGGGCTAAACCTCATGTGCTTATGCAAGCTCTGAGCCATCCTTCAAGTAGTCCTCATCAGGTTGCTGCTGAGCTGAAACTAGTGAGGCTGTGAATGAATGCAATAAAGAATGCAGAGCTGGGCCCAGATGGAAATGGAGAAAAGATTGGACAGCACTGGTAGAATACGGGTGGAAAAACCTAAGTTCTTTCATACCTTACAGCCATGCCTTAGCTGCTCAGTTTAAAAGTAAAGAGAAAATATCAGCTTGGCAAAATACAACAACAGAAAAAGGTCTCTACAGCTTTGTCTCCCTTTTTTCGTTGAGTTTGCACATTTCACTTCTACAGGGGGAATAACAGCTGCAATCTTTCCTCATCACAATTGCAAAGAAATGATGATCCCCTTTTGCTGCATTTCCTAACTCTCCCAGTTCCTCTTTCAGGTTTATGTCTTTTCTGTATGAAGCGCTCTTGGCGGCATGGAAATTAATTGAAGTGAGTGTGACTAAGAGGGGAAGACCCAATAATGTCAGGATTTCAGTAGTAGCTCCTGAGTTGCGTAAGTACTATTTTTACAGCGATTGCAGACAATCTCATGAATCATTGCAAATGTACACAGCTAAACACAGGCTGTTTCATCCCAAAGGCTGGGCCTCAGTGGTTAAAGCTTGTACATCCATGGTGCACGGGTGCTAATAATAACCACTGCGCTTAGACAGAGCCGTGAGCTGGTGTCACTCACAAACATGATGGGGCCTGATCTCCAGAGGTGTAGCAAAACCACAGCACTCATTGAAACAAATCTCCTGCAAGCAATTACAATCCCTGTAGCTTCCTTGGGCTTCCTGCAAAATGCCTCACCCCCACAGATCATTAAAAATGGCCCTGCCAGGAGTCTAGAGGCAAAAACATGTCCAAATCCTCACGTGCTGCATTACCCTGTTCCTTCCTTTGGCTATACATTATTTAAGTGTCTTCCCCTTGCCTTCAAGGTCAGCTGTAGCCCTTAGAGACCCCTATTTGAGGCAGCTTCTGAACTCCATGTAACGTTTGTCCAATTTTCTTGTGGAAGCCTTTGAACATTCTTCCATCTGCACGTCTTGCTGTCGGTAATGGGAATTTCTTCCTGAACTGAGATCAGCTCATTGTTCCATTCCCATCGTCAGAATTATCAGCCCAGGCTGCTTCTTTAGAGACAAGTAAGAAAGGAAAAGAGAGAAAAATCCTACCCTCTTTACTACATGACAGACAGTAATCCCGATTAAGTTCTTCCATAAGCTTTATGGCTATTATTGCTTGCTTGTCTCCTCTTTACACTCCTTTTTTCCTTCTTTCAGTCTGAACAAGCTGGGAGTTTTACCCTGGTCTGCTTTTTCATTCACATTGACCTTGAGATGGCATATTTCATTTTGGGAGAGGCAGCTGCATGAGTATCTCTAATGCCTCATGGAAAAGGCTTCCTGTGCTTCCAGTCTCAGCTCCTCTTGGGCCTCTTGGCCCTGTGGCCACATTACATTACCCTTACTTACCGCACTGTAGTCTCCGTGCTGTCTACACTGACAGGATGCATCATGGCAATTTGATGACTGCAGTGCATTACAGAGATAGACTCCAGCCAAGGAGTCTAGCTCATGCAGCAAGACACAGACGTGAGGCTAGTAAATTACGGGGATTGGGAAGCAGAAATCACAGTAGCAGGGACAGACAGGTACAGAGAGACTCACCTTCATGCAAAAGCTATGCTTGGTCCTTTTCATATGACTGTAAGGGTTGTGCAGGCATTAATGGAGTCAGGAACCATAACATCCAGATTCAGAAGAGACTGTATGTCCATTCCCCAGCTAAAAGGTGGGAATCAGTGACTCAGTGGTGAGGGACTGAGAAATGTCATTCTTGCACCATTTATATGGCTGTCAGGCCGTAGCTCAGAAAATGAGATTGCTTGGAGTCAGTTTTACAATGTCACTGTTCTCCTCCAGGCATTCATGAAGCATAAGGGTGTATGCTCATTGCAGTTAGAGGATGTGTTTCCATTGAGATGCATACTTACAGTTTGCTATTGCTCTTAAACTGGATTGATTTCCTGTTTCTTGTCTGTCAGTTCTGGCTTTGGGTGGCCAAGTGTGCTTCTTCTCTCTCACTGCCTTTGTGGCTGAAATGCAGCAGGACACACTCTGAACATCATTAAATCTAAAGGTTGAAGTAGGTTGCAAATTGCTTCTCCTAACCCTTTTATTAGGATTAACAGAGAGAGTTACCCATAAATCAAGACAGATTGGAGTCTTTTTCTGCAGTAGATGTATAGCTGTATTTATAGAGTTTAAGAGGTTGTGAAGTCACTGCAAGCATGCTTCCCCAGCCAGAAGCAGAAGATATTCGGATGTAAATTGGAGTAGGATATTTTGTTACTAATACTACATCTATTTTGGAAAACACTGTATGTGTTGTTGTAAAATGCTCAACTATTTAAGGAGCACATGCACAGCCACAGGGAACACAACATGCATCTATGTATGAGGTAGAAGTGTGATAACAACAATGCAGTAGAGATCTGCATGTATATTTACTATAATGTGTAACTGTATATTCTCAAAGCATTGGACATGTGGTGAATAAATCATGGGCTTCTGGTTTAGAGGGCTGGGGCTCTGGGACTGTCTGGGACTATCTATATTATTGATATGTACTGATGCAATGTCTAATATGATGTGTACATTCAATACAATTTCTCCATCTGCGAGCATTCTGCTCCTCTCTGAATCATTTTAATTTCTGTAATTTTGAAGAAACCTCAAGATTTCAAATACCATGAAAAGGGAGGTTGTAAACCTCCTCACCAACCCTTTCTTCTGTGCCTGGCTGTTTCAGAAAGATGGACAATATGTTACATACAGCCCATTGAGAAATAGGACAGAAAAGCATGAGTGTGGTTTCAGTGCTTTTGGAGATGAGTGTCTCAAATACCCAGTGAACAAGTTTGTTGAAATTGCTGCTCTGTACTAAAGATGGTGAAGATGTGCGGAATGATAGATAGACCTTAACTGCAATATGCATCAACATTCAGGGCACGTTCCTTCTTGGATCCCTAATAAATTAGCAAGTTAGCTACTCTTTATCTTAATCTTACCTAATACTAATTATAGCAGCCTGGGCCTTGTAAGGACTGGGGATTTATGGTGTAATTAAAAGGAATCTGCTCCCATTCCTTCTCCAGACCTGCTCATTGGAGGTGCAGGCTGGAGAGGAAAGGAGAGCTGTGGGAAGCAGTTGGGCAGTTGCTGAGAGGGGCTGCCTTGCGAATGAAGCTTGATGCTTCTGGGGGAGGGTGGGTGCCTATGGGCCCTGAGGACGTCCTACCAGCTGGAAGGATTTTACTATGGAGCTGGGCCAGTTCACTGGGATTAAAACTTTAAAAACGGTGTCAGGGAGTCACTGCAGAGCAGAGTTTGCTGGTGCCTGTGCTGCTGAGGCATGGGGCAGGCGGCAGTGGGGAAGGAGAGCCATCTGGCATGGTGAGTGAGTCACCCAAACTCGCCCTTTGTTGTCCCAGCTGGGCACTCAGCCATTTCCTCAGAGGTGATTTGATGAGATTGCTGCACGAGAAGGGGAGGCCACCTGCCAGGAGCCGGAGGTTTCTTCTTCTGCAGGTGCCAGTCCTGGTCCCACTCCTGAGGGCAGGTGGCTGCTTGGCCCTGTGTCACCATTCCACATATGGCATCATTTCAGGGAGTCTTGTGTGCCAAGACTTGTGTGCCAAGTACCACCTGCCATTCCAGTCCTTGCCTTGTGTGTATGGCCCATGGTGTCACCAGAGTTGATGGGAGGGACCATGACTGGCCCACACTGCTGTCCCAAAGCCTAGAAGAAAGCTGACTGTAGAGTGCCACCACTGCCATCCAGCTCTTGGCCTAGCAACGCTGTCAGCCCCATTCTCTCCAAGCCTCAGCTCTCAGTACACCTCTCCTCCATTGCCTGCCCATGGCTGCAGTGTCCTGGAGCTCCTGAAGGAGCCTGGTTATACAGCTGAGGCTACAATCGTGTCCATCTCTCCTTGGAAATGTTTACCACTGTCCTTTCTCCTGTCCTATTCTGCAAATATACAAACAGTAACTCATACTGAAGTCCAATCTGCTTCTCTCATCAAGATAGCTGCACATCTTAGATCCTATTAATCACATTACCTGCAGCCATTTCACCCAGGTGACTGCCGCATACACAAAAGGTGAGCTGCTCTCCTCCCCATACTGCTCACACTGATGTCATGCTGGGTTGCTTCTGTGTGCAGTGAAATGCCTGACTTGATGCACCAAAGGACTCTCAGCACTGAATGAAAGCACTTGGGGGACTGATGGCTTTGTTTGGCTCCTGAGTGCTGCTTGAGGTAGAAACCCAGGCAGGCTGCCAACAACTGACATGCTGTATGGTCTCCTGAGGAAATTCAGCAAGACAGCAGAATTACAAGGCCACAAACACTGGAGGACACACGAACCCACAAAGCAGAACTCAATGTATTCTAATGCAGGTTGTGGAGGAGAATTTAACCTTAACTTGCTCGATTTTTTTCAGCCCAAACTGTAAACAATAAAAGCTGTAACTATTTCATTCTTCTACAGGTGTTAGAGGTACAAAGATGACCAGGGACTGAAGCATCTCTCATAAGGAAAGGCTGTGAGACCTGGGGCTGTTCAGCCTGGAGAAGAGCAGACTGAGGGAGGAATTTATCAATGTGTATAAATACTTAAAGGACAGGTAGCAAGAGGATGGGATTAGTCTTTCATCTGTAGCACCCAGTAACAGGGATAACAGGCACAAGCTAGAGCCCAGGAAGTTCCATTTGAACATGAGGAGAAGCTTCTTTCCTGTATGAGTGAGGGAGCCCTGGCACAGGCTGCCCAGGGAGAGTGTGGAGTCTCCATCTTTGGAGGTTTTCACACCCACCTGGACATGTTCCTGAGTGACCTGATCTAGGTGGGCCTGCTTGAGCAAGGGGTTGTACTGGATGGTCTTCAGAGGTCTCTTCCAGCCTCTACCATTCTGTGATTTTGTGATTCTGTGCATTGTGTTACAGACCAGCTGCTCCCACCTGTGCATCATGATGTCTTTGGTGGGACAGGAGGGCACCAGGGTGGGCTGTATGTCACGTTGCACAGTGATGTTTTCTCCCTAATACCCCTTGTTGACAAAAAAATAAAAAAAAGCCTTGGTGCCCTGCTGAGAAGAGAAACAATTCCATTCTTTGCCTAAAGGCTCACAGTTACATTTTGTTTGCCGGGGAAGCAAATTTTTTTTGCTGGATGAAATCTACCTCTATGCCAAGGTGCAAGGGAACCTCTCACCAATTTACTGAGCTGGCACTCAGGGTGAATGACCTGCTTAGTGAATATTAAAAAGTCTTTCTAAAGTGTTGCTTATTGAGCTGTGGGACAGATTTATTTCTCTGAATATAAGGTGAGTGTGTAGTACTGAAGATGTCAGGGACAATGATACATTATTAGAAGTTCACAAAGTGAGAAAGACCATGAGAGACAGTCATTCAGTTTAATGTGTTTAATTTGTGGCATGACAATGTATTTCATTATCCACAGACATAGTCCACATAGGTTAGAAATCCCCTGGGGACAAGATAAATCAGGAGAGTGCTTGCTTAAATGTCATCTGTGGGGATATCCACAAAGTGAGGCAACTGGTAATTCCTGGGGAATGTAGCAAAAAGAAAAGTGTAAAGATTTCAGATTCTGTGTAATTTCTTGGTATCACTTGCCAATTGATATCACTACCATGAATGTGGCAAGACACAAAGAGGATTAGTGGAGCAAACTTCAGTGGAAGACAACACTGAAATGCCTTGAGTCAGTGATGAAAAGTTCATTTGTCCTTTCTGACGTGCTCTGCCAGGACTGTGTTGTGGTATGCTCTATCATACCACCTCCTGCTTGAATATGAAATAGGAGGTTTCATCAGGCAGCCTCTTTCTTCATGGGACATTACTCCATTTCAGTGGCTTTATATCACTAGATGCTGTGGAATTTCTGAAATGTTCCGGGGGACAAGTGATGAGTGCTTGGAGCTGATTATGGACAGTCAGCAAGAGAGCAGCTCTTTATGTTCCACTTTGTTTCTGGTACACTTCTGAGTGTGAGGAAGTAGCAGGATTGCCTTTTTCCTGAAGCACTCTTACAAGCATCAAGCAGCAGGTTGCTTTCCCATGACACATACTAAGGCAGGTTACAACAGGGTTTGTTGGTTATGTCACACAGGGTGATGTGATGTGGTAACACAGCATGATGGCAAGATGAAATGCAAGACCCTGTGTCAAAGACTCTGCTTTCAAAACACAACCTGCTCCTTACCATCCCATGGTGCAAGAAACTTTTCACCCAGATGTTACATGCTCTTTTGTTGGTCTACCCCTCTGTTAGGATTGTATCTCTAGTGCTTATTTGCCACAGCTGAGTAGGAGCTGAGGAGACATCAAAAAGGCATAGGGACGTGACACTGTATTTTTGCTACTTCCCCCTGCTCTCCTACAACTGTATCACTTTAATAACAGAAGTGCATTAAGAGCTCTGAATATATAGCTGGGCATTTCTAGAGTACTCTGCTTGTCTCAACACTGTTGCTCCAAATTCTCTGGATTTTGACATGAAACACAGGTCAAAGTCTAACGCTTATGGAAAAATCATAGAATCATAGAATGGTAGAAGGGACCTTTAGAGATCATCTAGTCTAACCCCTCTCTATTTCTCTGGGGAGTATTATCACAAGTTATTCTCCCTGTGCTGCTCTGGTGATGGCCCTCACCATTGTCCTGGAGATATTTGCCTCTGGTGGGCAGCACTGTGGCATTAACATTAATGCCCCAGGAAATAAAGTAATTGTGTAATAAGTTAAGGAACAGTGCCCCTCAACCCAATAACCACTTTCCATTTCACCTTGTTATCTTTTCCAGGCAGGATCCAGCACTTATGTTGGTGTCTGAAGTACAGAATATAATGATGCCTTGAATCTAATTGTCCCACCCAACTACATGCATTTATCTCCACGTGTTTAATGGATATACTAGTTTATTCACCTGTTTCTAATGACTTCATTTGTAGTCAGCTCCATTGTTTTCAAGGGTGATGTCTGGAGACAACCATATCGATATTGTTTCTACTAAATGAACATAAGTAGTGCACAAAGGTACTGAGCTACTGTAATTAGTAGTACACCTAGGTTCCTTAAGATTTAGAAAGATAGAGATAGGTTTGAAAGGGGGTTTTAAATGTATAGTTGCAAACTTTGACCCTCAAAACATCTCTATCATTTCATTCTGCCAGGAATGTTTCCTTGGCTTCATTACTTTACATCTCTGGATCACTCTGTGGAGAAAGGAGGACATTGTTTGCTTCTTCATTCATAAGATTCACAAAGTATATGTACTTCCTCCTGCCCTGCTGTGATGGTCCAATCTGACTCTGAAAACACTATATGAAACCAAATCCCCTCATATCTGGAGAAGATGAAAGTGTTGGAGAGCACTTATGGTATGTTGGAGGCCGGGGCTCAGATCTGTTTCTGGCTGGTGGTAGAGCACTGGGATATGCATACAACTCTATGTCAGCTGGGACTTTGTGAATAATTCTGAATGCCTCTGGATGGTGAGCTTCTGTTTTACATTAAAAAATATTTGAAGCAAGGACTGGAATGTGACTCTCGCAGATGTTGGTATCAGGCTCCTAGTACAGCAGCCATTCCATTACAGTCAGGATGAATTCACAGAAAGACTTCACCACTGAAGTCCCACCCCTAAAGAAGAGTAAGCCCAGACATTAAATGAACTAATCTACTATCAGTCAGAAAGCACATAAAGCTAGCAGGCACTGGGTTTTAACCAGTAAAGTTCTGGCAGTCCCTAACAGCTCTGCTTCTAGACATGTCTAGTTTCTGCTGTTTTGCTTTGAGTAGAGACATGCTTACACCCCTGCATGATTCACAATCTCTCCTGCTCGTATTTGTTACCTAAGGCCTGAGCCAAAAGGCATCCCAGAGCACACATACGAAATAAGAACTTCAGATATTCCTGTAGTTTAGACACTAAGCCAAAACATGACACATGGACACACAGCCTCGATTTCCTTCTCAGACGAGAAGGTCTGAACCCATATCTTTCCCATCAGAAGATATCTCAGGGTGGGACATTCTCCATCCTGCTGCTGTGTGTGGTCCCTATATTGTGGCAGGGAGAGAGTCCCACTCCACAAGCAGTGGATAGGGCATGGTGTGGAAGGAAGCTGAGGTTCCTTCACTGCTATACTGCATGAAGCTCCCTGTTTGGGGAGGAAGTGGGCAGCTTATCCAGTCTGAGTGTGGGTGCAGAGCAGTGCCTGACACAGGGTGGCAGTGTGGAGCTGGGGCAGGAGGGCCCTGGAGAGATGGTCCTTGGAGAAGGCCTTGGCACACTGCTGTCTAGGGCTGGATGAGTCATCTGGGAAGGATGCACTCTCAAGGAAGCCAAAATCAGAGTGCAAGTACCCTGGTGACGTCCAGGCTTCCTCAAGCCAACTCTATAATAAGAGGGACAAGAATAAAAGGGTGAACTGAATTCCTGATGCATGGGTTAGACTTGCTAGTTTTCCTCTTTGTAAGCATACAGAGGACTATCAGCTGTCCTGCTCTTGTTTTCCCATCAGACAAATATGTTTCCACATTCCTAAAAGCCTCTTGAGAGATGGCAAATGTGACTGGGGAAGCTATTTTTACTTTCCTAGAGCCACTTGTGGGTGGGAGCTGATGCTGCAGTTTTATTTAATTAGCCATAACGACCTCCAGGCTGTTTGAGCAAAGGCATCAGAAACCCTAAAGTAGGAGTCGTCCTGGGAAATACTTTGTGAAAGAGCTTCCGTGGTGTGGTCAACAGATGAGAGTAAGTGGCATTGGGCTTCTGCTATGGGGTTCAGCCTTTTCATGCTAGAGAGACTCGGAAAATGCAGTCCCTACAGGGGAGCTGGGACTTTGCTGAGAAGACATAGTTAGGACTATCAAGGCATGAGGACTTTTTAGCCCTTACCCATCCCCCCTACTCAGTGCAAAGTATTTTGCTTGAATATCCTGGAAGTGGACAGCCATTCCTTCTTTAGTCTGGCAAAAGAGATAAATAATACATTTGCTGAGGTAGCAAATGCAGAATGTGGATATAATGTTTGGTAGAGTAGTAGAATAGTCCATTTCTTGGATCAGGTTTTGGTTAGGGATGTCAGGAGATAGCCACTTACTAATGCTTGTATAAGGGAAGGCTTACTCAGGAACATCTCAGCCTTGGTGGGATGGAGGAATAGGGACTGGGTTGTTTTTTTTACACTAGGTAGGGGAGAAAATATTAAAAATGAAATATATTTTAAACCTTGTTTGCCTAGTGAGTGAAAAGAGCTCATAGTCCAGCAGAACTACCAGGTTCTTTGACCACCAGGTAATCTGAGAAAATAACCACTTAGCAAAAGAACAGAAGATTAGTTGCTTTTTTAAAATGGGCCCAGTTTCTGCCTGTCATGCAGGAAAATACAAACCAAAATAGAAAGCTTCTGTGTCAGCATGCTTGAGATCAGATGTTATGGCATCTATTTTGCAAGATGTGGAAATATGAAGGGTAATATAGCCCTAAATCAGAATGCATTAATCCCAGTGGTATCTATAAGTGGGAGAATCCATCATACTCTGACCTTTTTATATCCTCTGAGACAATAATCTCAATAATCTTTGAAACTTTCCCAAAATACTCCTACCAACTCATTTCACTGTGTCCACCAAGCAGTTATCAGGTATCTCCTTGGGAAACTAGGAGTGTATGATGAATTAAATGTCAGACTAAAGATCTAGTCCTCCTCATTGCCCAATCCTTTCAATTTTACAATGGAAAAAACAGGAAAAAAAGAAAAACCAAAAAAATAAAAGAGAAGCTTCAACCATATATTAAAAAAGATTGGCAGAGTTTCCTACCAACCACAGCACTATCTGGTAATCAGTTTTACAGTGGCTCTAATTTGACCTCCATGCAGACAATTAGCTTCAAGCAGGCACCACTTGAACGGGTGAATTTTAGTCTGCATAATTGTATTATTCCTTCAACTATCACAATCAAGGACATTAGCATAGAGGGCACACTTTGAAGAGGTTATTACTGAGCAATCATCGTTTGCTTAAATCCTCAGATCTTTTTCATGTAGCTATAGAGAGAACACTTTCATGAGCTTTTACTTCTGGCTGTTTTTCATTTCCAAGGAAACAAATAAGAATGACTTTGAAGAGCTGATTAGCCCATGAGCTAATTTATGGATTTTTCATAGTCTAGTTCTTTTGAGTCTCTTGCATGGGACTGATTTTTGTTTGGAGTAAGACTGTAGATTTTAGCCAGTGCAGACAGGATTTTTAAAGTAGCTTAACACTGGCTGCAGTGCTCTCCTCAAGTTTAATGGGAGTTTTCAGCTAATTTTAATAAAACAACAACAAGGGCTCTTGAAAATCTGACTTTTCCTGCTTACTGAACCCTGTGTGTTCACATAGGAGATTTATTTAAAGCTCCTTTTATGAAAGAACAGATCATGTTCCATCAACAGTAAGTTGGCACTCATATTTGATGGCAAAATCTAGGCCAGGATATTCAAGCAAAATACTTTGCACTGAGTAGGGGGATGGGTAAGGGCTAAAAAGTCCTGATGCCTTGATTTCTGCATGTGAATGTAGGCAGAAGTGCCCAAGTGCTGACTTATAGCTTGTCTCGCAGCTTCATAGGGGTCTCGGATTTGCCATTCTGGGGTATATTTGGCAACACAGGATCTTTGGGAAACAGCTAGGATTAGGCCTCCTATAAAATGCATTCATAGAAAGCTTGTTGGTGTTGTCTAGAAGGTGGGTAGGGAATGTTGCATGTGCACTGATGTAGCACTACTCTGGTACATGGGAGCTTTACATTCAAGGCCATCCCATTCCCCTTGATTCAGAGTCTCAGAAATCTGAATCCAAGAACTATGACCTCATGATTAGGTAGTTTTCTTTAACTTTCTTCTTGTTCTTTTTTTCCCCCCTTTTTTAAGTTAACAAGCAAAAGCTGTTTTGGGAGCTTCACTCCAGGAACAGTTCCTAACTGAGAATCCTGGGAGCACATTGCTGTGTCCTGACACAGAATCAGGTGGAAATATCTCATTTAAAACATCTCCCACTCAATTAATCTCTGCTGAGCATACAGCTTCATCTGTTAAAACCTCATGAGTCCCTGAGAGACTAACTTGCCTTTGAGAACTTACTGCCTCCATGTTCAGTGAGTGAACGTGGGTCTGTCCAATAACATTTTTGCCCATTCCAATATTTACAAGAATCTGAACCTTTGAGGCCATTTTAGCCTTCTCTTTCTCCCTTTTATCCCTGTTCTTCTCTTGTGAATATTAGCAAAGAAGGCTATCAAGGACCCACTAGAGCAGAAAATCTGCACTGTTCTTTGTTCTTGATGTATTGAGGCTTATTGTTTTATTTTGAATGCTGAATGTAGAACATAGTATTCTAGAAAATTATGTATATAGCTCAGAGGCTGTGAGAAAAACAGTCCTGGTCCTACCACTGACCCATTGCATGGCCTTAAATTGTTTAGTTGCCACTTTCTCATCTGCAAAATAGGGAAAATATTTACTGATCTTGCAGGTCTGATGCAAGATGACCCTGTCCACTATGCTCTATTCAGCTAAAGCACCATGGTCTGGCTGGTAGTTTGCTGTCTCATTGCACCCCTGGGGTACTTTTACCCTCTTGGATGTGGACAACTGCCCTGCTGGCAGTGACATTAGCTTTTTCGTTTGGTTTGTCACAGCAGTCTCAGAAGGGGGAATTTGTATTTGTTCCCCTGGCTAAAGGTAATGCAATGGATCAGAAGCCTGTAAATGCTGAGGACCTCAAAACTAAGAGAAAAGGGGAGAATAAGACATGTAATTGTTAAGATGACCAAAATGTGGTGCAAAGGAAACATCCTTTGTGGTTTTTGGTTTCCTTAAGTATCCTGGTACATTGGAACCACAAACTATGACATGGAGAGTGAAGCAAAGTCAGCCAAACAGATAAATTGATGTTATGAATCCAGGACAGGATATGTCTGATTATCCTTTGCAACTTAACTGATAGGGTTTGCTCTATTTATGGCTAAGCCGTTCTGTGATCTTACAGGAAATTGCTTCCTGTACACGCCATTCCTAATAGATTTTTAAATTCATGGCTGCTCTAGGAAAGTGGATTACAATACAACAGATTATGCATTTTTCTCCAGCTTTTAAGAAGAGGCCTTAATGATGGTTATTGTTTATGAGGGCATTACAGAGCATTCGTGTAGCAACCATCTTGAATAGCTTAGTGTTGAAAGCTTTAATTTTCCATTTAATAATAGTGAAACTACTTAATACTAATTTTATACAATCACTTCCTAAGCTTCTTAGAAAGCATGCAGTCATGGATTTAGTCTGTGCCATGGGGGAATGCCATACATCATGAGGCTCAAAAAAGCCCAGAGTTATTAGAGCTATGTGTAATATTTTACATCCCTCCTCAGATCCACTTTGTAAGGCTTCTGATTCATGGGAAATGATGACTTATCCGGAGATGGCTGGAGAGATTCCTGCCGCCAGCTGTCTGCCCCACCTCTCACTTGGAAGCTTCTCTTCGCGCTGTGAAGGTGTCTCAGTTGTTTGGGAGGCAGCTGTTGAACCAGCACGGTTCGCACACTAGTAATATTAACAGAAAAACTAGCATTGGCTTTGGCTCTCCTTAACACACCATGCTGTAATTTGCAGTGGTTCAGTTAGTGACACACCAGCAGCTTAGCTGTCTCAAAGCAGGGGCAGGGCTCAGAGGTGAAGATGGGAACCCCTGCAGCCATCTGCTGCCATCCCTACTCATCAGCCAGACACCCAGATCTGGGTTGGGGTTTGTAAACACGCACGGTGGTTCCTGCATATATTCCAGCAGCTGTTTTCTGAATCTGATTTTCCACCTTGCCCCATGAGACCCAATCTATGGTGTCTCTGTGTCCCATGGGGATTTTCATGGGGAGGAGACAGTCCTGTCTTTGGAATAAGGACCCTTGTAGAGCACTGGGGCATCAGGAGGGATGAAATATGCTTTCTTGCATGAGGCTAGTGCAGGACCAAGGCCCTACGTGTGTCTTGCTGAAACCTGCTTTTGAGGTTTCTGTGGTAACTTCTTCAAAAGCAAGTGTCAGAGAGTAATATTGGGTTGGAGATTTCACAATCCACTCTTACCTAAGATGCCCAGCCAAGGGGCAGAGTTAATACTGTGTTATTTAAGCAGCTTATTTGGGACATACCAGCCTGTTACTGGTTCACAGGAAAGCCTTCCCCTCCTGTGGCTGTCTTGCCGTGGATGCTGATAATCAGCACCCAAGACTGCCTTGCTGCTGGACATCACTCATATTTTTTCCCTACTTGTGTGCTCATGAACTTTTGTGAACAGCTTGTGCTTACTGCCTGCATTTGGTCTTAACATGAGTGTTGTGTTTGCCATCCAGTCAGACAGTAACTCACAGGTGCTTTTAGAAAAAAAGAGGGGAAAAGGGAGAATCAAGCCCAGTTTTGAAGGCTTCAACAGCTCCCGCTTTTCATTGGACATGTCCTTTTCAGCTGTTTTCAGGTGCCACTAAGGGAGATTTTTTGGAATGTGTGACTGATGTTCTAACTGTGTTCTTCAGAGAAAGGACCAAAAGCTGTTTATGTGGGAAGAGCAGGCCACACTCGTGCTTGGTTGTGGTAACCAGCCCTGTTAGCCCCAATTACTGTGCTCCCCAGGGCAAAGTCTGCCAGAGGGGCATCCTCCTCCTTCCATGGACATGCAGCCTGTCTGAGCCCTCCACTTTCTCTGAGCAGGAGCAGATCAGAGGAGAGAAAAGTCACTGGAGTGGGCTGAGTGGGGATCTGCAAGTAGAGAGGGGTGTCTGGCAGAATAAGAAAGCAGAGCTCTTCTAGGGCTGGTTGCTGAGAGTGGTATAGTATGCTCTGGAGAAGCAGGGGGATGAGGAGAGGGAGAGGCTGCAGTGGGAGGTCTAAATCATGGGGACTGTGAGGTGAGAATCATGACATTGAAAGAAGACAAACAGGGGCCTTAGTAAGCAAGGCACCCTGTCTCAGACTGTGTTTACTTTTCCTATGGGGCATTCCTGCTTCTTCCCACAGTCTTGTGTCTTCTTGGCTTAAAAGCAGGATGAACACAAAAGCCTTCCAAGAGGCTCCCACCTTTTTTTTTTTTTTCCTTCAGGAAGCAGATCAGCCCTAGTTGCATATTCAGTAGTAATTTACATGGTTTTGGTTAGTTACACAAGATATGTGGAGTTTCTTTTCCCCTAACTTGAATGTCTTGCACAACTAGTCAGCACAGTGTGAATTGTCAGTGTGAATCGTCAGCCCTGCAATCAGGACTACCAACTGCAGTTTGCCCTGACAAAGGAGACAGCAGAAACACAGGGGGGTTGAGAACAGGCAACAGAAATAATTAAGCATGGACAGACTTCCCTCAGGAAAAAAATGAAAAGAATAGGATTACTTTGTTAGACAGCAGATGACTAAGTGCTATACAAATTAATGAATGGGATGGAGAAAGTCGAGGGGGGGTGTTCCTGTTTACCCTCTTGAGCTATGAAAGAACAAGGCCACATCCAATTAAAGGGGAAGCAAAAAGTATCAGGTGACAAACCCCATTCTGCTTAGGATGGGATTGAGTTGAGTTAGAGGAGTCTGTCTCACCAAGGTGTGTGGATGGAGCCTCGTGGATTGCACCAATTGTAGGCACTTAAGCTGATGAGTCCTACAAAAATGAGGGTGAAAATAAGAGATGGTATGTGTTTAAAAGTGTTAAGATTTCTGCTGATTTCATGAATGGAGAGTAAAAGTGCTTTGCAGGCAAACATACAATTTTGCAGCATCTTTCTCTGCTGTAGCAGAGTGAATTTTATTGGTTCCAGTAGTCCTCTTCTGCCACTATCTGACAGTTATATAGTCATTTAAGATGACATTTTCCTTTGTGCTAATTTCCTGCTATTAGCCTCCTGGTATGGGATGTCTGATTATTTGCTCCCCTGCTTACAGTAGGTATAAGCATTTCCATTACAAGGGCTGTGAGCAGAAGCTGTAAGAGCACAAAGAAGTGCTAATAAACACTCAAGAGAAAGACTTTCTCCTCCACAGAGAGCTGGTATCCCTAAAACAAGAGACAAAGAATGAAAAAAAGGGAAAGCATCTAAGATTTCAGTTAATATATTATATAATGATTGAAGGCATAGGTTGAAACTGGAGCTATACTGAGTACTTCAGGCACTTCAGATATATGGGAATGCTCTGTCTCACTGACCTAAAATGGTATGCAAAACTCATCTGAAGTGTTGGGTCACAGCAACCAATTCAGTTTAGATGCAGCAGATGATATCAAGGCTTTCTACTACTTGAATCAACCAGAACTTGAATTCTTTGAGCTACTCTACCGTGTCTTGCACAAACATGATCTGATGCCTAAAGGCTCCAATTAGGAAAGGGAATACAAAAAGAGCTGCTCACCTTATTGAAGTGATGCTCAACTATCGGAGTAAATATGGGTGAGGTAGAAACAAGCTGATTACTAACTACATGGGAAGATAAAGGACTTGGCAGAACTGGACTAGTGCCTGAATCAGCCTTAGTAATGAGAGAGGATAGGTTTTCTTTGCTTTTATAATGGTCACATACTGACATATAATCACAACAGAAACTCACTATGTTCTTCCAGGGCTCTAGGACAGTTGTTCTGGGACTAGAGGTCATGCCCCAAGTGGGTTAGAAGTAGCGTCCTGACTCAACAGATACTAAACTGTTTTGATTAATATTTAGAGTCATGAGAATGACAGAAACTGAGTTATAACAGGGAAGTGTTGGAGAATTGCTATGTGCCCTATAAGATGTGCATACCTGGCATACCTGTCCCAGCAAAGTCAACTAAGACATACTTGTGCACTGAGTTGAGCATGTGCTTAAATGCTTTGCAGGGTCATTGTCAGCACACAAAGCTGAGAGCCAAGTCTGGGCAGTTTCTAGTGCTTCCTCCCCCCCCTCATTTAACGATAATTGGATTCAGTTTAGAAACTATTATTGAAAAAAAGTTCAAAATGAAAATATGTCTTCCAATAAATACAGATAAACAATATCAAACTTTGCAGTGGTCTGGATACTATAGACACTTTGGAAGATTATAAAGCAGGAAACCATGATACAGCCTGAAACACCCTGACATTAGTAGAGGGTGAAGAGACAAGTGGGAATACGAGGGATATGTTCTCTCTCTCTTCTTTCAATGGTGTTATAATGAAAGTGACGTTTGGCCTAATAAAGACTATTTTGAGAGTAGCTGCCTGAATTCTAAAATGTGGTAAGTGACTTGACTTTCAGAAACATTGATTCTAATCTCTGTATCTGCAGGGTAGGGCATGTTTTGTAATTTTTAAAGTCAGAAAGGTCAGACAGGTGATGTCATCTGGCTACTTGAAATGGGCCATACCATTTAACTTAGTAATTCTTTCAACTGAAGGGATTCTCTTTTGTATAAGCAAACACAGCAGAGCTCATCAATACACACTAGTTTTTCAGTTCCTTATAGCCTGCAGTCAAAAGGACTAATTCTCTTGATGGTAAGATTAAAACAGATTTAAAAAAAGATTAAAAAGGAAGTAGCTCTTACCTAACGTTTCTCTCCCCCAGATTCTCTTCTCAGCTTTACTGCGTCTACTTCTGTTAAGATACATTTTAGCTTCCAGGCTAAGTCCTTCATGTAAACTCTTCCCACCTTTTTACTTCCTCTAAGCCTAGATCTTGATGTCCTAGTGCTACTGTGAACCTCATAAGAAGCAAGCCAATGCAACAGGCTGGTGATATTTGGACTTTTTCTTAACTGAAACCAGACGAAAGCATACTGGGAAATGGTTGGGAGGAGCAAGTGAAATGGGACTAGAACATTTGTCTGCAGTAGAAGACAACAAGGAAGATTTCTTCAGTCAATATTTGATGAGATTATTTTCTGGGGAAGGAGAGTGGCTTAATAAATTATATGCTCATTTTCTGCCTTTCACAGGTAGAACTACTTAATTAATACTTCAAAAACACAAGTCCTTTTCTATTTATTTACACGCTTATGTTCAGCTGAGCAGCAACCTTATTTGTAGATCTGACTCTACTGCTTCAAAGTACTGTTCCTACATATAGTTCCAAGATTACTTTTATGTTATTAAAATTTTGTGTCTCCACAATTTTCTAACAGATTTTCTACTTGAATCAGAAGCTTTGCCGTGAAACTGGTGGGAGAGTCCACTGTGCTGACCAGAGGAAAAAATCCTACAGGATCCTAAAGTATTCTGAAGTTTATTCCTCCTAGTCTTAGAATCCCTTTGATGATTTTTGTTATCTCATGGAGCGTATCCTGTGTGTGGTTCAGAAATCTGACATATAACAAAGACTTTAATATGCACCTGGATTTCCCAGGCACCTGGAGTTCCACAGGGGTTGGTTCTGGAGCCAGTCTGGTTCAACATCTTCATCAATGACCTGGATGAGGGGACAGAGTGTACCCTCAGCAAGTTGGCTGATGACACCAAACTGGGAGGACTGGCTGATTCCCCAGAGGCTGTGCTGCCATTCAGCGGGATCTCGACCAGCTGGAGAGTTGAGCAGAAAGAAACCTCATGAGTTTCAACAAGGACAAGTGCAGAGTCCTGCATCTGGGAAGGAACAACCCCACGCACCAGTACAGGCTGGGGGTCAAACTGCTGGAGAGCAGCTCTGCAGAGAGAGACCTGGGAGTCCTGGTTGATAATAAACTAAATATGAGCCAGAAATGTGACCTCATGGCCAAGAAGGCCAATGGCATCCTGGGATGCATCAAGAAGAGTGTGTCCAGCAGGTCAAGGGAGGTTCTTCTCCCTCTGTACTCTGCCCTGGTGAGGCCTCATCTGGAGTCCTGTGTCCAGTTCTGGGCTCCTCAGCTCAAGAGGGACTGGGAACTTCTGGAGAGAGTCCAGCACAGGGCCACCAAGATGATCAGGGGAGTGGAGAATCTTTCTTATGAGGAAAGGCTGTGTTAATTGGGGCTGTTCATCCTGGAGAAGAGGAGACTGAAGGGAGACCTCATTAATACTTACAAGTATTTGAAAGTTGTACTTCAAGAGGATGGGGCAACACTTTTTTCTCTAATGTCCAGTGATAGGATGAGGGGTAATGGACAAAAGCTGGAACACAAAAAGTTCCACTTAAGGAGAAGCTTCTTTACTATGAGGGTGAGGGAGCCTTGGCACTTGCTGCCCAGGGAGGGTGTGGAGTCTCCTTCTCTGGAGGTTTTCACAACCCACCTGGACACATTCATGAGTAGTCTGATCTGGATGGACCTGCAGGGAGGTTGGAGCAGACAATCTTTAGAAGTCCCTTCCACGCCTTACCATTCTATGGTTCTACGACTTCCCATCAGCATTGAAAAGCATGTTCAATGCTGAAGATTTAGATTTACTGTCTTGCAATCTGCCTTGTCACAGCCCTGCTTAGGAGCCACAAAAATCTAGGTTCTGCCTAAAATTTCTGTCTTTTTCTCCAGTTGTGCTCATCACATTGCAGTACAGCTACTCCAGAAGCAGTCACATGAAGGGAACTATGAGGGTTTTTTTCCTTTTTGTCTGGACACCTTAGGAGTATTGTTATAATTTTAGAACTTTATCCATTAGTAATCTGAATCTCCCATTTGAATTTCACTCTCAAAAGAATCAGCCATGCAGTATGAAGGCAGATGTGATGATCCACATCCCACTTTGTTCAGACCGATAACCCTGTGTGAAAGCACTCTCGAGCTAAGCAGTATGAATATAAGCATCAGAACAGCAGAATAGTCATGATGGCCTTGACTGGAACCTCAAGGTCTTAAGGACGTGTGACTGAACCATCATTGTGTGTGTAATGGAGGATATATGAATGTGTGTTACAGGGAAGACATCTAAATCTGACCTAGTCAACACTGAATCTTTTGTACTAAGTCATTGGGAAGAAGAAACGGGGATGAAATTGCTTTTGACTATATAGTGAGCCTAAGGTGATTAGAGCAGACATTGGTATATAGCTTTTGCAGAGTGAAATGAAGGGGAAGGAGCTGCATGTCATGTAGACATGGCTCATAGATGCAGCACGGTCAGCACTGCCACGTTTGCTGAAAGCAAAGATGCTGTATTGCGTTCTGAGGATTTTGCTTATCTGGAATATTTCTCAGAGCTGTAGTAACTTATTGCAGCCCACAGTAACAAACTGTTTTTTTCTGAGGAAATCTGAGCTTATGCAATTCACTTCTAACAGAAAGTGTATTCAAGATTGAGACAGTGCAGACTTCCCATGCCTCTCTTGCAGGCCTTGGAGCATTAAAAGATGCTTATTAACTTCTCTACTTTTCTGGGCATCTCTGCTAAATGGAACTATGAGGGTTCACAAAATCATCTGTTTTGGCAGTATACAGGAGTTCTTCAAATCCAGCTACTGCTGGCTATGTTCATACCAGAACTGGAAAATCAAGACATACAAACAAAATGGTATGAATATTTTCCAGTCTCTTGATATTGCTCCAAAGCTGAAAAAAGTTCCAGCCTGAGGATCATGTTTTAGTGTATCATTAGCAGCTGGCTTAAACTCCCCTAGTTGCATCATTTAAGAATTAAAGCTCTTCAGTTTATATCATGCTGCTTCTAAGCTGAGTAAAAGAGTTGATGCTAATGAGAAGCAATCTTCTATAGAAGAATTACGTCTAATAAGAGTGAGGGATAACAGAGCTGAGAGAGGTAAATGGAGTCTCATGAAAATGAATGTCAGATAGTAAGTCAGTGTTCGAGCCAGGACCAGAACCAAGTTCCTAGCATACCTGATCAGGCTACTCTCAGCTCCTGTCAGCTGGTGGGCTGGAAAGAGGAGTTTGAAAAAGGCTGTCAAACATAGAAATGAGCACTTAACCTGCTTCACTGACTTTACCAGTAAAGGTTCCTGAGAGAGGGTTTTCTCTAACAAGCAAAGTAGATTCATTAACTGCAGTGGAATAGGGAAAAATGAAGCATTTACAACATTTTCAACCTAATGCTGAATATGTTACAGTTTCAAAGCATGTCTAAGTAGAATGCACAGGATGCCAAGTCTTGTGTTCAACAGCAAGCTTCTGGTAAAATCAGCTGAATTTGCAGCTTGTGATGGCAAGTGTTGCAATGGTCAGGGACTCTGTTTCATTTCTCTGTGAAATACCTCTGAGGCCCTTTGAGCTAACTCCTTATGTGGTCATAGACATTGTATGGCCTAACCTTCAGGCACCCTGCTGTCTCGTGACACCCCCAGCCCTGGGTTAGGCACTCAAACCTCATTCCCATGCAAAGCTGGGTGAGCCTGAAACCTCTAACACAGAGTTTAGCTCTCATTTGCCTGCTGGGACCAAAGGTTAGGTCCCTTAAATGGAGTGCCTTCCTCCAGGACAGGCCCATTATAAACTGTATATGCTGAAGACCTCTCCTGTTGTTAAAGCTTACCAGCACGATCCTTTCCCATTGAGGAGAAGGACATGTCTTTTCACCAAGGCTGCTAGATCTGAGAGATGAGACATCTGTTTTCTAGTTCTTCCATCTCTTTTTTGGAAAAAGGGAATAAATATAGGTATCTCCCATTCTGAGGGCAATCACCTAGGTATGGCTTCAAATGGGATGGCGATAAGCATAAAATCACCTTCCCAGAATCAAAGAATCATGGAATCACAGAATGGTAGGGGTTGGAATGGACCTCTAAGGATCATCTAGTCCAACCTCCCTGCTCAAGTAGTTCCACCTAGATCACATCACTCAGCTACATGTCCAGGCAGGTTTTGTAAACCTCCAGAGAAGGAGACTCCACACTCTCCCTGGACAGCCTGTGCCAAGGCCCCCTCACCCTCATAGTAAAGAAGCTTTTCCTTAAGTGGAACTTTTTGTGTTCCAACTTTTGTCCATTACTCCTCATCCTATCACTGGACACTACAGAAAAAAGTGTTGCCCCATCCTCTTGACATACAACTTTCAAATACTTGTAACTACTAATGAGGTTTTCCCTCAGTCACATCTTCTTCACGATGAACAGCCGCAGTTTCCAAAGCCTTTCCTCATAAGGAAGATTCTCCACTCCCCTGATCATCTTGGTGGCCCTGCACTGGACTTTCTCCAGAATTTCTCTGTCCCTCTTGAGCTGGGGAACCCAGAACTGGACACAGGACTCCAGATGAGGCCTCACCAGGGCAGAGAAGAGAGGGAGAAGAACCTCCCTTGACCTGCTGCCCACACTCTTCTTAGAATCATAGATCCATAGAATGCATCCCAGGATGTCATTGGCCTTCTTGGCCAAGAGGCCACAATTTTTTTAGTTTGTTATCATATTATCATGTTGAGTTTGTTATCAGCCAGAACTCCCAGGTCTGTCTCTGCAGAGCTGCTCTCCAGCAGGTCAGTCCTCAACCTGGGCATGGGGTTGTTCCTTCCCAGATGCAGGACTCTGCACTTGTCCTTGTTGAACCTCATGAGATTCCTCTCTGCCCAACTCTCAAGCCGGTTGAGATCCTGCTGAATGGCAGCACAGCCTTCTGGGGAATCAGCCAGTCCTCCCAGTTTGGTGTTATCAGCGAACTTGCTGAGGGTACACTCTGTCCCCTCATCCAGGTCGTTGATGTAGATGTTGAACAAGACTGGCCCCAGAACCAATATCTGTGGAACTCCACTGGCCACAGGTCTTGGCTTGACTTGGCTCCATTGATCACCACCCTTCTCACCAGTGGTTGTCTGTGTGAGGCCTGGCCATGAAGATGTGCTCATATATAGAATATATCTAAAATATACCTGTTGGTTTGTGACCTTGAAGACAAGTGAGGCAATATCTTGGTTCATTCCTGCCCATACAGTATATGGGCATTAGTTGTGATGCTATTGAAAAGCTTGATAGTCTAAGAAGCTAGAGGTTGCTCCTGACATGAACATGGCTGCCTATAGCTCTAGATGTCAGCTAAGCAGGGTTTTTGAAATCTTAGTGATGGTAAGATGCTCTCTGAAGCCTTGCTGAAAGTAGGCCATTCTTGAATCACATCCTCCTTATCCAGTCTTGCCATTATTTTAGTTCACCTTGCAAATAACAAATACAAGTCTCATTTCATACTAGCAAATGCCAAAGAACAAAATGTTAATGTCCTAAATTGAACACGAATAATTCCTTTCACTAAAGTTTAAAAGGCAGTAGATTTTTTTTCCTACAATGTTAGCTAAAGGCTAAAACTGTATTTCAAAGACTGAGTGGATAATTATAACATGATGCTCTTTTAATGGAGAAAAGCAGTTCTGCACGTGGCAGGACAACTGTCTTCTCTGTACTGAGATCTAATTCTTTTCACAAAACAGAAATATGCTGGACTGGATAAACGATAAGTACCCTGAACTTTTTGTTTACTTCAGAAGTGTAATGTATATTTATGGACAAAACCTTCTGACTGCAAATATTTTGATGGAATTGGAAAATGCATGACCGCTGTTTTCTTCTTTTTTGGGCAAGAAAGCTGACTTGTGTGTGTGGAAGTATACTGTATACTGCTGTCCTTCAAGGGGACAGGCAACTGCCTTTCCACTACCCTCTGCTTTGTGGAATCCTTTATGGTAGTGAAGAAAGGATGAACCATCATTTACTTGTGACAGTACGATATCCTACCTGTGTGGTTCAATGCTCTAAGTGGTAGCACATTCTCAAGGACAACGGCAGACCTTGTGCTGTGAGCTGGAGATGAAGCAATGAACCTTTACTCCATAAGGAGATAGTAATAAAATGTAGACTGCAAGAAGAAGGGAGATGGTAGAGTAATGCAAACTTTGAAGAAGGTAATGACCCCACCAACCCTACAGGTGAACAGCTCTGAAAAGTGGGATGATGTTACCTCAGGTACTTGCTACTGTAGGATAACATCAGTTCATGGTCCCATAGTAGCTGAAAGCTGAGTGTCAATTCAAGAGCCTGGAAACTGGACAGGATCTCTAGTGGGTCCATATATATAGAAGAAATGTCAAACTGCTGAGATAAGCCAGAGGTTGGCAAATACACTGTAGGCTGTTCCTGGGGGGTGAAGTACCCATCCCGGTAGGTGCAGCGTTAAAGACAGAGGAAGAAAAGCACAACCTCTGGGACAAAACATAAAGGAACACTGCTGATTCTGTGACAAAGCATACAGAAACACTGCTGATCTAGGTGTCATTTAGGACTATTCACCAATTAAGATCTACAGTATCTGGTAGCAATACTCTAGAGGGACAGAACTGCAACATTCACTCTAGCCTGGCTCACTGAGGCTGGGGTCATGACGGTGCTGAAAGCATTTTCCCCACAATGATTTCAACTTGAAAGTGTAGGATCTATCAAAGTTGTTTTTCATTAGCCAAGCCTTTCAGCTGACAGAAGCCCTAGGACATTTTAGGGAGATTGCTCGTCACCATTCTGTACAAAGATTCTTGTCCAATTTATACACCTTTTCCTTAACCACAAAAGCTAAAATCTATACTTGTGGGAATAAATATGCAAATACAATCTGTCCACAAGAAAGCTCTCATTCTACTCCTCCCTTTTTCTTTTTGGAAAAAGAAAGAAAGAAATTTTCTGTTTCTTGCACTCCCAACTCTGCAGCATTCATCTGATTTTGTGCAGTTACTCCCAACTTACATCCCTATGAATGAGTAAAGAATCAAGACTTGGTTGAGAAATACACATTTCTACAACACCACATTACAAGAGTCCTTAATTCCCTGATCCTAATCCTGGAATGCAAAGAAGACTTGACGTTTGGCACATGTTGTAGCCAGATGCAGTGTGCTTCTATGTTCACACCCTTCCTAATTATTACTCTTTAAAAAATAATAATAAAATGCAAATAACTTACACCTGGTAAAGCTGGATAGGCAAAGAAAAGCAGTAAAGAACCCGGAGGTTGTGGGAGCATTGTTATTGTTGCTGGTTTTTTTAATCAGATGAATACACACCTGTCTAAAAGTTCCTCAAACATTTTCTGTTATTGCTTCAGTATCCCTTGTTAATATATTGAGGTAACGTCCTTCAGTTGTGTTACTTAATTGAACAGATGACAGGGGGTGAAGGAAGTTATGCAGGGAAACATGCTAGAGATAGAAAAGAAGAATTCCCACCCACGCAGTAGGCATGTACTGTAATAATGGAATAATTATGTGCAGTTTGTTTATAGCTGTCTTCTCCTAGCATCAATGCCTTGGGCTAGAAGTGAAGCAGGATGGGTCCTGCAATCAGTTTTCACAATCATGTTTTCGCCACCATTCGTCTTTTGTTCCCCATTAGAAAGCAGAGTGTGTCTAGAGCAAATGCACTCGCTTCAGCCCTTCAGGATACTGCAAATTTGCTCAAATTTGGGGAAGGAGGGGGATGTACATGAACGACTAGTTTGGTTTTGTCCAATGACTTGTGGACCCAGACATTTGTAATGATGATTCTTACTCCATGCTCCCAATCTGCCCAGAGTTGCTCAGACCTGGATCAGTATTGGCCTGAGACATTTGCCAGTCTTTCAAATAACAAATGCTGGGCTGTGGATAAAAACCAAAGCCAGATGACTTTATGTGGTGGAGAAGGCTAAGTAACCATTACTGTAATGGGCTGTATGGCAGGGATCCATTCTTGGTGTTTCTGAAGGAGGTTAGAAATTGTTCTTGTGGATTCTTTCTGACATTTGTCAATGACCTGGATGAGGGATAAGAAAAAACTATTTCACTGTGAGAGTGACGGAGCCCTGGGCACAGGCTGCCCAGAGGGGTTGTGAAGGCTCCTTCCTTGGAGGTCTTCAAGACCTGCCTGGACATGTTCCTGTGTGACCTGATCTAGGTGACCCTGCTTCTGCAGGGGGGTTGGACTAGATGATCTCTAAAGGTCCCTTCCAACCCCTACTATTCTATGATTCTATGGTTCTATGAAAAGAATTAATCAAGTCCTGGTTTTTGCATTTCAGCGTGCACTCCCAAAATGATGATGGTAAAATACTGATGACTTTCCTTTTGCTTCCCCTCTAGATTTATTAGAGGAAAGCTTCATGCAGCTGCCATTTTGTGTTCAGTTCAGCTACAGTCTGCCACAGATATATACACAGCATTTCATTTCCACTGGCACTTAGGAAAACATTTCCAGACAAGCAGAGCATCCACATGATGAACTTTGTCTTTCTCTCACAGAAGGCTGCATACCATGCCCTTGCAGTCAAGAAGAGAAATGGGAATTATTCACAGATTAACTGCAGGGAGGTCAATAAACAGACATTGGACCAGGAAACAACTGGAGAACTCTCAAGATAATTTTTGACATGATAGCCACACTTGCTGCATTGGATCTGTCACAGAGGTTGTGGTCTTTGGCAGCAAATGCCTTGTTTCATATGCATTTGTGCAGCACGTGACATAATGAGGGGCTTGATTTGAGGTTTAGTGAATATAGCTATATCTTGGAAATTCAAAGGAACCTGCAGATATTGACTAGTGAAATATCTCTACCTCATTCATATGCAGAGTAGACAAGAATGTACATATCATGTGCTGACTTTGGAAATGCCTCAGAAATTCAACAGAACTGTTATTTAAGGGGTCAGAGAAGTAATAATTATGAGCTGACAACAAACAATATGTGAGGCAGCTGTTAACATCACCTTACACGTGCAGCAGACACATCCCTTTCCTGAGGATATTACAAGCTGGAGTGCTATTTTAATCATCTAAAACTGCTGAGAGGAGTGTAGGAAAGCATGATTTTGTTATCAAAACTGTTGTAGCCAAGCTAGAATGAAAAATCAGCTTTGCCACATTAAAAAAAGATTGTCATAGATCTCATTTTAAAAAAACCCCAGTTTTGGAATCTATGGTTTCTGATTGTTTAGTCAGTCCTGGTGCTGATGCCTTGGCTTTGGAAGGGGGTTGCTGGAGAGATAGAGTCAATGGAAAGCCTGAAAGGTTGCAGATAGATGCTAGCCACTGCCATAGTCAGTGTTCCCTGGAGTGGTGCTCATGCAGAGTACAAGGAAGGAACCAATCAGTGGGTACAACAGCCTCCTTGATTCCCACTGGGGATTTTGATAGAATGATTGCACTTTTGTGCAATAACAATCTCAACTATCCCTTTGTATGGGTACACTTTCTGATGAGATGCTGTTCCTCTGTCTTATAATTGTTTCCCTTGATTCCATCATGGCTAGGACCGTGTGGCCACGTGGTCTTCTCTTCCTATTCCCACAGCATATGTAGGAAGTTAAATAAAGAAAATGGATGAATCAAGAATAAATAGCAAGGTGTGGTGGGCTAACAGAGATTTAGGAACTAGCATTTCTCTGTTTGACTTACTATCAATGATTTACTGTGGGGCCTTGGGTAAGTCACTTCATATTACTATGACTCAGTTTCTGCCTCTGAAACAACTGTCTGTTGATCTCACTGAAGTAGTTTTAAAGCTTAATTTACTTATATTTTATAGCACTTTGAAGATGTGAACTGCACCACATTATGGGAAACATTGGGAGTCATAAAAGAAAGAGTTGGTGTTGCAAGAGGAGGTATGATAATGAAGCCTAAAGTCACAGACTTAATGCCTCAGTTCTTTGCTGAATCAAAGCCTAAGACTGTGAGTTCTTTGAAACAGACTTTCCTCAATTAGAGGCCTGCTCAGAGCTGAACATAATAGGGCTATGACAGAGCTGGTGCCTCTGAGCCTTTCTGTAAAAAATGATTAGGAACGTAAGCTGGAAGATGGCGACAACTGCAGGACAGCTACAGGTCCCCGTAGGGTCTGTTTCTTTCTCTCACGGCTCTTAGGTTTTTATTATCTTCAAATCTCTCTACCTTACTGCTTATTCCATTCTCCAGGTCATTAAAGCATTGTTCATGCTATAAATAAAGAAGATGAAATTACAGGGTACTTATATGCACACTTGCTAGGAAGCTGAATGGGCATGAAAGGGCTTCCTGGTTTCCTTCCAACTCAAAATGTTATTGAGTTACTATGTAATCAGATAAATGAGTTGTTAATCAAAATGATGTCAGCTTGGGACATACTATAGAAAAATGATTCCGTTGTAATCAGAACTGTATAATTAAGCAATGAGGCATGACAGGGCTTGAATTATAGCGTGATAATTTTCACCTCAGTGCTACTGATGAGGGCCATGGCTGTCTGCCATCCAAGTACCAGACTATGTCTTGCTGTACAACAACCCCAGTGCTGAAACATCTGAGGCAAACTGTGGTAAAAATTACTCTTTCATCTTCACCCTGCTCCCCTCCTCTCCCCCCTGCCCCCACCCTTCTCTGGGGTGAGACATGTCTGTCATCGGCTGGATCAGGCTGAGCCCAGTGCATCTGGGAGCTAGTTTGACTGTCTGTCTGCTATGCATTTTGCTTAACATAAGCTTAACAAGACAGTGGGATATGGGATTCTTCACAGGACCAATGATTTGAATTATAGCTACTATTAAACTTAAGCAAAATGCTTAATGTTACAGAAGAGGCCCACCTAGTGATCCTTAGAGCAATCTAGACTTAGGCCCCATACTTCTCTACGTCTGAGCAAATTAAATGAAGAGTTAACTTAGACATTCAGAATCTCTTTTTTTCCCATCACCTTGGGATTGAGAGAAAATTGGGTAGACTTAAAGGAAGAGCTCTGAGGAAACATCAGAATAACATGAGCATCAGCAACAATGAACAGGAGAGAAGGCAACTTGTGAGTTAAAATGACTTTTTCAAATACCTACTGTGTATGGAGCAGTGACCAAATCCTGCAGTCATAGCTTGGGCAAAACTCCCACTGAAAGCACTGGGTGTTTGTCTGAGTCAGCAGTTGAAAGTTTGTTCCACAGGCTCAGTTTGGAGGCGAAAATGCTGGGGCTGAAAGGTTCCCCTTTCTAACAGAGGGGAAAAAAACCATCATGTAAGAAAAACAAAACTGTGCCACCTCATTCTTCCCCATCAAGTGTAGGCTTTGCTGAGGGGATGGGAAATATTACAGTTTACTCTTTCCCTCAATGAACTCTCTCATCACATAACTACTAGCCTTGCTCTGCACAAGCATTGCTCACCCGTGCAGTGAGATGATGCACTACACTGTCGGCTGCCCAGGCACCACTTCCACGCTCTGCTTGTGTCTTGTGATCCCCGGGGTTGTTGTAAAAAATGCTATACACAGACAAAGCATTTTTGCACCTTTTTCATTGCAACTTCCAAAGAGTCTTCTGTGATGTTAGTGAATGGTGGATCTGGGCCGGTCTGCCCCAACACTGATAGGCACAGGCAGCCCAGTGCAGCTGCCTCTTGCCTCAGGACAGAGAAGGGCAGTGCTGGGCTTCCGTGGCCACTCAGCACACCTGCACAGGACAGTTTAGCCCCTATCCTCTGTGTAATGGCAGCAAAACTATTTATGAACTCCAGTCAAGACCAGTGAAACATATCATTCTCCTTTTGTTGCCTCTTGCAAAAATGATGTGTTCTTGGCAATACTGTCAGGAAACTCTTTTCCTGAGGCTAAGTGCATGCAAAGCAAAGCTTCCCTTCTGACAAACAAAATAAAAATATCCTGATCTTGGCTGCAGTAGCAGAAATGCTCCTGGTCTAATAAAATTATGTCATTGAAAGAAGTGTCTCTGTGTCTGCTGGTGTACCTGTAAATCAGTTCAAGTGAGCAGTCCTTTGAAACTCATTTCAGCTGATATATATGCTCTTGAGGATGAATGAACTTTTGGACTGCTAATGCTGCCATCTCTCATAAGTCAAATCTCTTCTCCAGATACTTGAATCCCACGATGATAGTAAAAACTGGGAATTTACAAGATACATTAGCATCAATTTTTGAGAGCTTTCACCTTGGAAGACAAGCAGTGTCCTTGGGTTGAGTGCCTGTCAAATAAGTGCAGTTGTAGTAGAGGAAAAGAGAGATTTTTTCTTTTTGCTCCTTTCAGTGCTGGCAGAAGAAGGGGCTTGAGAGACCCTCTGTTAACAAAAGAAGTACAAAGGAGGCAGTCATGATACAAGCTTCTCTCTAGCTTAGTATTCTCTCCATGTTTCTTTGAATGTGGCCACTAGAGAAGCTTTATGGAATGCTCACAGTACTGCCTCACTTCCTTTCCCATACTAAGGAAAACAGCATCTCTAGGGAGAAACCTGAAACTTCCCTGGACTAATAGCCTGGACAGACACAAGGGTTTTATTGGTAGGATGGTCCAAAAGCTTATTTATTCCTGCTAGCTACCATTCCTTACCTAATGACTAAAGTAACCAATGAGACTGTAACATAATATCTGACACGTGAGACTTCTTACTATATGATGCTCTTGAAACAAAGGCTTTCTAAGGACTCTAAAAGGTTGCATTGATCTCTACAGGACAGGACACGTACCAGATATTAGGTAGATAGGATTAGCAGGAAAAACAGCATATATTGCTGACATTAACACATGCTTGGATTTGCGTGAGACTGTCCTTCTAGTGTCAACCCATTGCTAAGCAGCCAACTGACAACTTGGGTTTGGCTTTTGCATAGTGAGATGTTCTGAAGGGCGATTCTTGTATCCTCATTAACCGTATGCTGTGGGCAGATGCACAGAGTTTCTGTTGCATGAGGGTCTGAGATGGGAAAGCTCAGAGTTGATGTGGGGTCGACAGTTCCCAGAGGGATTTGTCCTCTGCCCTCCAGATGGCCTTATTCGTCCACTGCCACTTTGATATTTCCAGCCCTGATTGACTGTTTTAGTTGCTGCAAATATCAGGATTTGTCAGTAGGATTAGAAAAGGAGAAATAGTTCTTCTGTCGGAAAAGGATCATCTTGGCACCAGTGCTACTCTCACAGCATTGTTTGTGAGACACTAAAATTGCTAGCAGAAGTCAACAGTAGGCAGCATGGTTGTTTAACCCAGGTCATCAACTGAAAGAGGAGCAATTGTTTTACACAAGGAATGGCTCTTACGCATTTGCATTTCACTGTGTAACTTGGTGAAAGATCCTAAAACTGCAATCCTGAGAGAAGATCAAGTCCAGAATTCTCCACCTGAACTGAATTCCTAACAGGAAAGTATTCAGTTGATGATGGAAATACGAGTCTTGGCCTTACATTTCTTTTTTCCCCTGGACTTTTACTGGATGCAAGGTCAGGACTAGACTCTGTCTATGCGAGGTATGTTGCTGTGACAGGGAAGTGACTTGCGTGGCTTAGCTGTTCCATTCAGATAAGATTAAGAAATGAGTGAGAACTTAGTCAGAGATCAAAAAATTCGCTTTTGTTAAAAAATTTAGCAGTGCCACCTACAGGAAAGTATGGGGAAACTCAGCGGCTGCCCGGGTGGCTGCAGGACCAATTGTCCTCTCCCTCCTCTGTAAAAGGAGGTTTCAGTGCGGTGCTCCCCTGATGAGCAGGTTTCTCATCGACATCAAAGGGAGATCTGCATGCACAGATAATGCAGAATATCTGAGAACCTTGTCCAGAAACCACTGTCTTTGATAGCTATTGCCTTTTGATTTTAAGAACCTCCTTTCTTTTTTTTCCCCCGAAGAGCTTTCCCAAACATTATGCGTTGCATGTATACGCTCTGGTCCAACTCCCAGTGGAAATGATGGCAGCTTTCCATTGAGTGCGATCCAGTCCCGAATGCCTTTCATGTATGCCCATGAAGACTCTTTACATCGCATACTAGCACTCTTTAAAGGCTCAAGAGTAGATAGACAGATTAGATTATTTAGCACTATACAATGCAGCATAAGTGGTGCTGGTGAGTCATGAAATGGCATTCTTCCCTCTGACTCAGTGCAGAGTCAATGCCCGAGCATGTTGCTATGGGGCTCTGTGTTGTTGGAGGTGCTCTTTTGCAGACATGAATTAAACCCCAAGATTCTGACCCACAATTCTTGCTACAAAACCCATTTGCCCGTGTGCCACTTGGTTGAACTTTGCAGAATTTTTCACCCTGAACAAGTTATCGTTAGCTTCCAATAGAAACCTATTGTTCTCAGTGCCAGGAGGGAGCAGGGTTTTGAGCTATCTGGAACAAAATGTTTTAAAACCAAGAACAGATTATTGCGAATACACTGTGGGGTTTAAATCCTTAATATTGAAGGAAAACCTACATGGTCACTTACTGCACATTAATATTTAGTGTTCTGGTTTTGTTTACCACTTCAATGACTGTTTTCAATTACTGTTCCCTGCATGAAACTACTTTACTCAGGCCTGCTGCATATGCAGGAGAACTGACTTAAAAGATGACTACTATTGTTTTGCAGCAATTTTCAAGGTTTCAGATTGGTGTTTTTTTTCTTCCTCTATCTTTAAGGCACTGAGTGAGAGAGTCTCTTGTTTAAGCCCCATCTGTCTTCCTGGTCAAAAGATTTCACTGCAGCTCTTTCTCAACCGTTCAGGGAAAGGAGTTTCACCTGGTTCTTTCATCTCCTGGCTGCTGTCCTAACCACCAGGATGTAAATTACAAGACTCTTGCAAAAAAAACACAACAACCCAAAACCTTTTTCAAAACCTCATGTCTTGACAAAAGCACTTTAGTTTTGAAATCTCATTTTGTGGAAAATGTCCTGACCAGCTCTGATATGCAGCCAAATTTGCTTAACAAATTACATAAACAGCCCTGAGATGTCCACATTGCTTCCGAGGAGAACTACCCAGGCAAAATTCCAGCACACCGCAGGGCAGCTCTATTCTCTTGGTAATGCCCCAAATTCCCTTCTCAAGATGATAAATAGTTCCCTATTTATCTTCTTAAAAAATATCCACTGTGGGATAGGAAGAACTGAGTATTTGTCAGTGAGGAATTGGCCTTGTTCAAGAGGGTGGTGAAGTATCTCTCAGTGAGGATCTGGCGCTGTTTAGAGGGTAGTGGATGAACCTTAGGTTAGATGCCACACACTCACCTGCGTCCCTTTGCTAGGCTTGCTTCAGCCTCAGAGAAAGTACTTTAGATCTACTAATTGAGACTACAAGGAGTTATTCCAAGTTTAGGCTATTTCAAGTGAGACAATCCATTCCTCTTCTGACTACTGAGATGGAGAGGGCTCTTTGAGGCACATCCACACAGGTGAGACGGAGACTAGAGCGTGAGACCAGGGAGCAGCAGCAGGAGCAGCTCCTTGCTTGAACATACTTACTTCACAGCATGGCATTCCTAGCTAGCCTAGTGACCACCTTTGTCACTTGTAACAGTTGTGCCAGCCCAGTATCATAACCCATCTGAGTTAGCTTACTTTATCTAGTTCAGTTCACCATGCTACAATTTCTCATGTGGTCCCAAAGAAAAACAAATATGCCTCACCCAGATATGAAAATAATGCTTCATCTGGTGCAGGCATCTTAATCATCTTCCTGTGCTGTGGCTGTTGTCTGCAACTCCATTTAGTATCTGTTAATAATTAACTATGAAATTAATATCATTCAGAAACCCAGACTTATAAAGTCTCATTTAATCAAGACAGGTTAAAGAAATGATGGCAAAATGCTCAGTCCCAAAGCTTAACTTGTTGAACTATTTTTAAGGGGGAAAAGCTGTATTTGGGACTGTGCCCACTGATAGTTTTACATAAAATTCACAGCAACTGGAGGAGCCATTTCCTCATTGCTTTGGACCATAAGCTCAGCTGTGCAGATGCTTTCTCAGAACCTAATTGTTTTCATATGAACTCAGGGGGACACACAGAGCTATTGAAATTGTTTCGATTGCCTGGGGAAGCATTCAGAAGTTCCAAAGGAAAGTTATTACACATACTCAGTAACACTTACCACCTAAAAGTTCTTACTTTACAGCCCTGTAGAATAAGCTGATTAACACTGAGCAAAGCAAAGAGACTGACATTTTTAATGCCACAGTTATGGCATGCAGGGATTAACTCACATGTATGATATAAAAACACACTTAATACTACATAATTTTCAACCTAGTCAGAGAGGTTTTTAAACACCTACTAAGGGGTTCTTCCTGTAATGAAGAGTTGATAAACGATAAGTTGAGAAGAAAGCAATAACCTATGTTTCCAAAAGGCAGAACTGTTTTAGGATCAAGGGAATTAGAGAACAGTGCCTGTGACAGAGCCAGGAGCTGGATGCAGATGCCCAGCCTCAAAGTTAAGCACAGAGCCTCTCCCTGTCCTCAGCACCTTTTCAGCACCGTGACATTTGCTAAATCACAAATACAGCTGGACAAATTCAGTACTAGAGAGACTTGGGTGCGCTGAGCTGAGTTCCTCTGGATTTATACCATGCTAGATGAGAACAGAGTTTCTCCTTGAAGTTTGTGTTTGATGAGATATATGGCACATACTGCTAGAAATGACAAAAAAAAATCCTCTGGTACCTTCCTCTGAGTTATTTTGGATTTATACCCAAAGACATTAAACTTTCTCGATACTTATATCCTGATAAATGAAAACACTCTGTGGTGTGTGATCAGGAAGGGAAGTCCATCACTTCTGTTCTGCAAGATCAGGCCCAAAAATTTCTCAGTGTTTTGGTGCAAATTTTCTCTCTCTCCTGTGAAATATTCAGGAAAGAGGACACAAAGCTGATGCAGAACAGATATGTAGTTACTACATTGAAATTTGCCCTGTGTTCAAGAGGAGAGGAAAGTGAATGTGAGATGACTCACATACATATCTCCAACAGATCAGGCTTAACCACTCTGAAAAGCAAACTGCAAATGATCCTTCCCTATGTGCAAATTCTACCCTCTGTCTGCAAACACCTGCTTGTGACTTCTGTGGGAGCCACATATTGGGAGGCAGGATTTATATCTCCAGACTTTATCACAAGGAGAATGTTGCAGAAGCAGAAAAAAAAAGACTGCCTCCTGTGTGAAAGCCCACACATCAATTCCTATAATAGCTAGGCTTCATTTTGGCTCAGAGATTTTGATTTGGACTCTCTCAGATGCAGGCACTACTGAGGGATGAAAATACTATCAGATGAATGGGAGAGTCATTAATGTAGGTAAAATGAAAATACAGGAGGGAGAGCACTTGTAGGAAGAATAGGGTTCATTCAGTCCATTGCTAGTAGAGACGAGGTCACAGGCACATGTGTGAGTGTAGCCTGAGAATGTGCTGGTAATATGCTGCCACTGTGTCATGTCACTGGTCCTCACATTCTTTCCTTGTGGAATATCTGTTACTGTAAGAGCAATGTAATCAAAGACCATGACAGCCACTCTGTCCTGGAACGTACTTCCTTGAGCTGAAAGCCTCCAGTCCTTCCCCAAGGAGCTGAAGAGCCATTCTGTCAAACTTTAACTGCTGCAGGCTTGCACTGGGACTGTACCTTAAACCAGACACACTGTGCAGTTTCTTGCTGAGTTAGGGAGCTGGGCCTCTCTGCTCTCCAGCCACTCAGACTAGTCTCAGATTCAGTGTTAGAAAAAAGGTACAAATCTGCGAATCCAGGGCCAAGGAGAAAAGGGGTTTCTATGAAGTCAAGTTTGTTACTTTTAAAAAGAGGCAATTACATTGCCCTAGCAGAAACAAAAAAAGAGTTCTCACAGTTTTTTTTTTTTCCCAAATTGCTGTGAGTAATGTTTCCAGTCGCTTAGTTTGTGTTGTGCATAATGAAATATAAATACTGCGTGGAATGCTTTGTCATAGAAAAATATTTATTAATAGTAGATTTGCAATCATCACCTAGTCTTTGATTTCAGCAGGTTTTTTTCTTCTCACAAGGTTCTTTCAGGCTGCTGAACTGTGACTGATGTGTGTTTATTTCAGTTGAGTCATCAGTATCATTAATATTATCTTATTTACCGATGTTTGTCATTTTATAGCGTTTAACTGGTAGGGTGACTCACCTCAGAGAGAAATGAGAACATGAATATAACAGGCTTTTTTTCCTTCTTCCCCTTTGGCTTGGGATAGGAACAGAGAATGACCTTTGAGGCATAGCCTGAGTCATGCAGTTATCATATTTACCTCTGCTGTTGTGAGATTAATAATTACAAACATCCCTACACACAAGGAAAGAAAGCTTAAGCTTTTGTCCACACTTTTGCTTTCCTCTCCATGGCTCACGTGGAGAGAGACATTTTCAGGAGGCCACTGGGAAAAGGAAGCTCTCAGTAGCTCTCTCCCTTGCACCAGAACAAAAGGAGGCAGCAGAGAAGAGACTGAGGAGGAGTGGAGGAGGAAGGCTCCCTGGCTGAGCCATCGTGCTGGCCCTGCTTGAACTTACTGAAATTTGCTCAGGGCACTATGAAACATTTGCATTTGCTTTTCAGCTCAAGTGTGGGAACTGACTTAGGAGAATCTCAGCCAAACCTGCTTCTTCTCAACTAGAAACAACCTTTTCCTCTTCATATCTGCCTGGTATTAATTACCACAGTGCACTGCTTGCATTGCAGCAACCCACAGAGAAAACGTGGGCCCTTTTGTAACACGTGTTGCAGAAACAGCCTGAGAGTGTCACAAGTCAGTCCTGATTGCTCTTGTAACTCCTTGGGAGAGGGGGATTAAAAGAAGAGACCCAGCAAAGGACTTAAACATCTTAAAGTCAAGTGGCAAGAGAGATTAGAGTAGAATCGAGAGCCCTCACTGTCCACAACGTCTAAGAAGGGTGATGAAAGGGACTTACTAAGGCACTTCATAGAATTTCCTTCCGGTGGACACTTTCCTCTTATACAGTTCCCTCACAGCTATGCTGTCATTCTAGATGAGAACTGAGGCAAAGACACGTTGATGACCCCAAAAAGCTGGTGTATTAAGCAGAGAATTGCCCAAAGTCAGTGTATTCATCATGCAGCTGCCTACAGCTCATTAGTCAGAGCAGCTGAGAACAGGGGTGGGTGGTAAATCCCAGCTTCAGAAGCCTTAATTTAAGCACCTTCCTGTAGCCCTCTGCTTACATAGAAAGCCTTGCACCAAAATGGCAGAAGGAAGAATGATGACACAAAGGAATAAGCAAGAATAAGGTGGGAAAATGCACATTGCTTCTAATTTTTGAGTGGGATTCTCATTTTTCTCTTCAGTGAAGAGCTTGGAAGATACCATCTACTTGTACGAGCCCAATAGCTATGGAGTAGCTGTTCTTTCCTGAGTCCAAGGTCTTTCAAATCTGCAGATAGTAGTTCCTCAAAAAATGCCCTAAATATGGTGCTACAGACTGATATATAGACATGACAACATTCTTTTCTTTTACAGCCTTGCCACTGTGCAAAAAAATTATGTTTTGCTTAATGGTTGGAGAAAGGGTATAAAGTATCAATGGCTTTCTGCAAAAGTGACCGCAGACTGAAACCCAGCCTGTTTCTCACAGGCAAACTCCTGAGTTAGTAGGGTAGAACTGCATCTGTATCTTTGTTTCAGAACAAGTATCTATGTTTCAATGTATAACCTTGTAGGGGAGAAACAGGGTTTTTCATTTCTGCTAGAAGAAGAAAGAATTGGGTTTTTTTAGCCTCTCACTTATTGGCTGAGGATATTAATCACCAGACTCTCTCCAGATGCTCTGAAAGAAAAGCATCAGGTGCTGCAGCTTTCCCCTAGGGGCTGCTCCTTTCTGTGAATGAGCTGTGGCTGAACACCTGGATTCTGGGTTTAGGTTTGAACGAGGCCCAAAATTGCTCAACCTCCCAGAAACCCAGCGTTTTGTCAGAAGATGTTGGCTCACGACCCAAGATGCTCATGTGGCAGCTGAGCGGTGATATTTGTGTTCACAATCTCGAACTGAACTTGCAATTATTTCTAATGTGGGTGCTGGACCTAGAATAAAAAGTAGTACTTGAAGATGTGCCCAAAACCATGACTCAAGAGACCTTTACTTAAGAGCTCTTTTCTTGGAGTAGGCTATTGCAATTATATTTCATTGCAAACCTTTGTCCTGTAGATTACTGCAACATGTGAGTTCAGTGATTGAATCCTGGGTGCTGAGTTCATCTTATCAAGCAGCCACACCTCACTGCTCTGCTTTTCAGAGAAAGCTCGTGGATAAAAGGCTCCTTTTCATCAGTGCCTACTTGCTTCCTAACAAATCTGTGTATTTATAGGGCTGGCATCTTAAAAGAGTTTCTCTCTAATGTGCTTGTCAAGGGACTGATAACTTGGCATATTTAAGTAATCACGATCCTAATGTTGCCAAATGGGACAAAACTTCTGGGACAAAATTTCCTTTTTTGTTCCAGCAGAGTTGTAATTTCTCCCTTTCTTAATTTTTCTGTCCAGGCTCACCCAAGGGTTTGATAAGCCAGAGCTTTGAAGCACCATAATCAAATTCTGCCCAGATGCAACTAGCTTTTACAGGTTTCTGAAAATCTTCAGCTGTGTTGAGGATACAAAAGAAGAAGAAAGGGTGGAAGAAGTGATCCGGTTTTATCTACTTTGGGTGTTTTTCACGACGTGGCTGTCTCTGTTGAAAAGTTTCCCCATTACTCAGCGTTGCCTCACACAGGGACAGTAACGTTCTTTGAAATTTTATCAAAATTCACTTAAAGCTACATGATAAACTGACTCATCCGTAACCGCTTGGAGGACTTTTTATTTTCAACTGGTTTAAATCTGGATGGATTTCAGAGCTGGATTAGGTTATTAAATAAAGCCTTTGCTATGCTGATGCGATGGGCTGACTAGCTGAGTGTTACCACTCTTTTATTATCATGTGGGAAATAAAATCGCACACCTAGATTCAGAGGGCATGACTCACAGCTCACCTGCGCGCGAGCACAGAGCCGGCTCTCTTCTGGGGTGTTTGCCTAAAGACCTTCTGGCTGGGTGGCTGCAAGTGCTTGGTGTGATGGGCCACAGGGACAGGTATTTCTGGCTGACTCAGCCTTGCTGGAAGCTCTCAAAGCAGGGAAAGATGAAGAGGGCTAAAGATTTTCATTGCTCTTGTGCTACCTGTGCACTGCCATCACTGCTCCCCACAGGCTACCATCGGGGCAAGGGGGAGAGACCAACGCCTTTGCTGAAATGCTGAGAGCCCCCACCTTGGATAATTAAGCCTTTGGCTTTTCCTTTGCAAGCAGAGAAAGATGCATCTGTGCTAGAGGATTTTTTTTTCCTGTGAATTGACTGAGTTTAGCTCAAGACTAGTATTTGCCAAGGCTAATCTTGGTGTCTTTCTCTAAGCCTGTTTGCCCTCTGCAAATGCCCACTCTCTCCTTCCTTACCTTTCACCTGGTGTTTTCCACAAGAACCTCAGTAATCAATCATACAGCCTAATTATCCTAATCTACCTCTTTTTTTTGGTTTTTTTTTTGCCTTATTAAAGCCTAATTATTTTATAACAACATAGAGGCTGGAGGTAATTTGGAAACGTGGAGGTAAAAAAGCCAGCAACAATTGAACTGCAATAATGAGGCTTCAGGAGAGCCCAAGTCCACAGCTGTGTTTACACTGCCAGTTTTTAGGAAATCTGGATGCAATAGCCCAAAGGGAGTGAGGGAAGGACAGTGGTGTAGCTCTGGGGCAGGTTAAACAACTTATGTTAAAGGATGCTACAGGCTTTCCCTGATGCTTTTGTATGCTGCCAATATGCTGTGTGGTGCAGCCATGTTTATTGGTCTGCTAAAGGTGTGTGATAATACTGCAATGTGGCCAGGGTGTTCAGGTCTTGGTTAAGCACCTCTAGTGCCTGCTGAGGTTGGTGGGTAGAAAAAATAGTGAAGGAAGGCTATTTGTTATGAGTTAAGGTGTGGTGAGGGAAAACTGCTTGGTGGTGTTTGCCGTCGTGCTAGAGGAAGGAGTAGGATGGAATGATGCTCTTTGTCTGATGACAGAACCAAAGGATTTTTATAGCTGTTAATATAGCAATACTGCTAATTTGAGAACTACTTGTTGGAGCTGGAGAGACATACTGTAGTGGTATATAAGGGAGAAGTTAGAGTCCAGATAGGAACAGGTTGGTAGGGATAAACCTTTTCCAATTCCAGTAGGGGTTTGTCACCTGAATGATGGTGGGGCACAGAAATATGTTGCAGAGGCTTATCTTGCAGAGGCAGTTCTGTAGGATAAGAGTGATTGCTAGCTATCAGTGACAATAGCACAAGCTTGTTAAACACGGCTCTTGAGTGGTACAGCTTTCATTTAGATTGACAGTATTGGCACGGTGTCCCACATAGTTCGTATTGTATATCTGGTGGTTTATAAAGAGAATTGGAAACCTTTGCATTGCTAAATTATGTAGATGTTTGATGGGGCATAATGCAGATGCCCGATTCCTTAGTAAGATATGAAGATCTATTAAACCTTGCCCATGAGTGTTGTGACCTGGCAGTTGTTTTGGGCTCTTACAGTTCAGTTAAATATGAAGATTGCAGAACAGAGTTCAGTTGCACAGATTTGCTAAATGCTGCACTCTGTGGGGCATTGACCTTGTTTTTGTAACAGCTCTCAGTTTTTGCAACCCTGATGCTGCAAAATAAATAAAAATGAATAATGGAGAGACTCAAAGTGGTATGGGAAACATAAACAAAGCAAGCAGTAGCAATGTGTGGCTGACTCATCCTCTCTGTTATCATCCAGATGCTGTTACAAATTTCAGTTTCTGTTGCAGTCGACAAAGTTTAGGAGTTGAAGGTATTTTTTTCCCTCAGTATCACTAACTTTACTGTCTTTAAAACTGGTGCTGATATTCCAGGAATGCAGTGCTGAGGTAGCTGTGATGAGATCTCAAGAATACCAATGATACCAAGCTCTTGCTTCAGCAGCTCTCATTGATTTGGATGTCTCCATTTATTGTTTGTACCCAGCTCCTTTTTTGTTGCATACACTTGGAAGCTGGGGAATTCTTCCAAGCAAGACAAGTGCTGTGTGACCTTTCTGCCCATATCACAAAGATGTATCTAATCTACAAAAGCTTTCTAGGAATGACAAGGCTCTGCCAAGATGGCTGTGTTGCTGTAAGTACCTTTTGCATCAACAGTGCAGCAGGATTTACTTGAGTTAGCTTTTGATTCTTGCCTTTTAAAATGGAACTCAAATGTAGGCAAACCCATACTGAATCTCCCTTAAAAAGTCATCCACCACTGTGCTGCAATGGAGGAACAAACCAAAGAATGGTACTTTTTTTTTTCTTGCTGTTGTAGAGCAAGTATCAAATCTCAAAGTGTAAGCTGTTTCTTCTTTCATATTCCCACCCAACACATCTGATCATTAAGCTAAGTCGAAAACAAGCCAGACTTAGCCTGCCCTTTTACATGTGTTAGGCAAAATCATAAACAGCAGCTATGCCAAAACTTGCCTGGGACAAGTTCATTAACACAGCCTAATGAGACCTGACACACAACCAGAAAAACAGGAAGATACTTTAGCACTTGAGAATCTTTATTAGAAGAACTCTCCTTAATCTTTTTTTTCCTCCTTCTTTTTCTTTCCCTCTTAGGATTAGCATCAGTAAAACCCATTATTTTTCAAAAGAATCAAATGAGGTGGGGAGATCAAGGACTGGCGCTGAAGGCACTGGTGTGTGTCAGCTGGTTGAGGATCTGCCATGTTCTCCCCATATGGGCAGCATGAGGGGCTCTTCCAAAGGGTGATTCAGAGCATCTAATTTAGCCTCCCCTGGAGAGCAGTTCAGAGGTGTCTGCCTCTTTGATGAGCGAATTAAAAGACTGAAGGCAATGGCTGGCTAATCTAAGGGGAATTCATACCACACACCAAGGTGCCAGAGGCATTTTAATAATGGTACTTGAAACCCTTGGCTCGTGATAACTGGACTCTGTTCACTTTTGTCAAGGTGAGAGTTCCCAAATCATTGATATCCCTTTTGGAGACATGTGCCTTGTTCACTTAGAACTGTTCTGGCACGGGGGCTGGGCTTTCTTCCAATCACCTCAGCTCAGAATATTTTCACATATATAAAGCATATATTTCCATGGGTGAATTTGCTGTTTCCATGAAGGATGTAGTGATTTCAGTGACACACAGCCTCAGCTCTAGCCCTAGGAGTGTTGCTGGGATTATTGCCTACTATAAAAGGGCTGGATCCACTTCTGGCTACAGTTTAGAGAATGGCTTGAGCTCAACACCTTTCTGAGCTCACATAAATATTCTCTTCTGACTCATACATCGAATAGCTGTTTTTTATGTGCAGCTATCTTCTCTCCTTCTGAACGTAATACTTTCCATATTTAAAGGTGGGACGGCATGAACAGGCTTTGACCGGAATCTAGCTACTTATTTCTTTCCATGAGGCAGCCTGAGCCAAAGACTGAATAGTGGGATCCCCAGGGCCTGTCCTCAGCCAGAGAAACTCGATGTTAAGAATTCTTTTAGCTCAGCCATACATCAGTTTCTTGCAAACAGCAGGGGGAGCTGAGATCCTGCCTGAATCCTAAACAAGCAGAGACAGTAGAGCTTGCTGAAATTCTGTTTTAACAAGGGAAAAAAAAGAGAATAACTTGTGGGTTTTTTCTTAAAACCTGCCTCCCCTCCCCCCCCACTCCAGTATTCCACGGGGAGGCAATTAGAGCGTGTAAAACAGATAATACAGTAATTAACACTATAACACTAACAGTTCCATAACGGGAGCATTGCTGGGATAGTTCTTGTGAACTGGCAAAAGTCTGTATTTAATCTTTCTACTTTTATGGAAGAAGGTCAAAAGCAGTTTTAACACTTGTTTCATGGGATTAGTCTGCAACAGGTTCTGAACTTGGGAAGAGCTGAAATCACTATTATTTTGATAAAAAATGTGGGAATGATTGATAAAATCCATTCTTCAACCTGGCTCTCCAGAGGACACTTTGGCTTGAAAGCATTTAGTAGCATAAAGCTACTTTGTTCTGTAAGTGCCACACAAGTACTAATTGTGCATGCCCACACTTCTGTAGGTAAATGAGGACTATCAGGCTTTGCTTGATACTGGAGAAATGTGAACGCATGGATGGCAGAGACTGAAGCAAGCTCACACTGTCAGGACAGGATTAGGAGATTAGGATCTGGCTTCTTGGTGTTTCCCTCAGAAAGGCTGGAGCAGTTGTTGTCAAACTCTTTAATCCAGGATGCAAAATCCTTTCGTAATCATTTTCCCCATAACCCCCTGGATCCCACAGCCTGTCAGATCTCTGCACAGGCAGGTGGGGAAGCTTGGTGGGGCTGGCAGAAGATGACAGGGGGATTCAACAAGTTTTGGATGAGTGCAGTTTTGGGGAAGATAGGAAGCAGGTTACTTCTCCCTGGATCTGCTCCAGCAGGGAATCTTGTGGGAAAGTGATGATTTTTTGTCCTTAATGTCACTGAATGTAGCATAGAGGATATTCCCTCATACCCCTGGTGTGTGCCCACTTGAAAATTTTCAAGTGAGTTTAGCAGTCCCCAGATCTGTAACATTATGGCTCTTTAGGGCTCTGTGGGCAAGGTGAGTTAGCTTGTAGCAGGGAAACAAATAATCCACAGAGCCAAGAAAAGAAGACAATAATTCTAGATGTCAAGCCTTGCTCACATTCTTCTCATTCTTTGTCATATTTCTTTGAGCAACTATATCCTCATGAATGTTACCAAAAAGTAACAGGCCTTGCAGGCTAACTACAATATCCACTGCAAACAAAGCTGATGCAGTCTCCAAGGGGAGAAAATCAATTCTGACTAACCAGGAAATAAAATCATAAAGCTAAAAGCTTTGTTTTTACCATTACTGTTCATCATCATTACTGTTCATCATCTGCTCAACCAATATTCTGTTATCAGTTAGTAGGAACAGAAATTTCTTAGACAGTCTAAATATCGATCCTTATTTTCATTAGAGCTGGCCGGGCTTTTAACTTTTGAAAGCCAGGTTGGCATTCCAAGGAGTCCTACCTGCATAACAGAATTTATAATAAACCCATGGGTGAACAAAGGAACAGCAGTAGGAACAGGTAAAAGATACGGGATGTCAATGATAAATCCAATATTCCTTGTGAAAATCAGACCTGTTGATTATACTGGTGGTGATTGGGGATGCAGAAAATACAGCTAGATCAAGGACTTCAGCCTTTCGAGTGGGTAGGAGATGAAAGCTAGCAGAAGCAAAAGTTCACTCAAAGTAGCTGAATGGAGAAAGTCAAAGCTGGATGATAATCTTCGTGTCCATGTGGTAAACTTTCAACTGGCATTGAGAAGCCCCAGAAAGAAGAACAACCAAAGAGAGATGAGATTCATGGCTCCTCAGAGCAAAGGACAGCAAAAGCCAACTGGCCAGCTTGTATGAAAAGTAGCTTGCATGGTATGTGAACGTGAAGCATGTGCCCTTCCTTCTCTCTGTAAGAAATGTGTCCTTACATGCATTGCTGCATGCAGCCTCCCTATCACACTTAATGAATGCCAGACTGCTGTCTGTGAATGGGTAATGGTGCTTCCCCACCACTTCAAAGTGTATATATTTCACTATTTTTTTTCATTGTGATGTTGAAAGAGATGACTTTTCTCCTCTAAAAACCACAGCCCCTGAGAAGTTAATGAAGGGTGCTGTTTTTGAAACTCCCAGGGGGCTGATCCTGCCTCTTCCAGCTTTGCTGTGACTTTTGCTTGGGAACCGAGCATTGGACTGGATCTTGGCTGCTGATTAAGACTCATAACCACAAGAACAAGTGGCTGAGAAAGTGCAATGGAAGAGTCAGCACCTGATGTTGTCTTGGCAGAAGATGATGACACCAGTTTCAACATAGGTTTGAATGCTTTGTTGCCTGGAACTTGGGCAATGATATTCTTGGGATGTATCTTGCTTATGGGCAACTCCATCTGGAAAATCTCATTCTTTGATTGCATCTTGCCCATTTGGATTACACTGCTGACAAATATTTGCATCTTTTCTGTGCCAAAGCAGAGAGACAACAAAGTCTCACTGTGTTAGAGGGGTCACACTGAGACATTGAAGGAGGATGAGGGAGAGTGAAACCATCTGAGTAAAGAGTTGCTTTAGGTTGTCTTTTTGCTTTTCATTTAATGGAGAGGGGAGGTTTAGACATGCCCAGTCCTGTAATAAAAACATTAAATAAGAGAAACTGAATAAAGGAATGGAGTAGTCATTGACAAGGGGCCAGGAAAGGAGGCTGAGTCAAAGAAAGGCATCTTGTGCACAGTGGGAAAGGACTGTGGAGGGCTCTTGACCCTGCAGAGAGCAGCCCGATGTCATCACCCATGCCTGACTCCTCCAAGAGTGGTGGTTGCTGCCACCTCTTGCACCTCATACTGGTTTCCCTGGGGTGCTGGCTGCCATGCTAGTGTTGCTGGGAGGAGCAGGCACCCTGAGGCCACAGGGAACTTGTTGCCTCCCTTGTGTGTGTGTGGTCTTCCCTACATAAGCCTGGCCCTGAAGGCTTCTGTGGAAAAGGGCAGTCTCTGCTGGGACATGTTTCTGCCTCTTTATCAGTTGCTGTGGCAGTTGCTGGTTGCTTTATTGCAAGCAGATGCATTTGCTCAGCTTATTGACTGGAAACTGTGTACAGCTGCACTAGGGAAAATCAAGCTTGAATTATCTTACCTGCAAAGGCTATTTAAATGGAAGTCTTCAAACCCCCCTTCATCTTCCCATAACACTAATTTATAATCGAGACCCAGATTCAGAAGGCTTTTGAAATGTGTTTACATGTAATGGTGACTTGAGGTTTGGGCAAAACTGATCCTCTCGGTGTTGCTTTGCAGTTACGTGCCTCACATATGCCAATTGACATGAAGTTATAAAGCAACTAGTACTACTGAGCTTGCCACTGTGAAACAAGTAATGGAGTCCTTTTCATTAACTTCTTCAAATGTGTCAGGTCTATTAACTATCCCCCTCGAGTCATACCGCTATCATTGAAATAGTGCTTTGAAAACACGTGACTGCAGAGAATGTTTTGTGATTAATTTAGGAGAAAGCACAGGGGCTAAAGTCACAGCGTGAACCTGACTCACCACTTTTTTAATAAAGTGAACTCTTTGGGGGTTGGAGTAGTCAAGCAGAGGAGAGTTCAAGCCATGCAGAAAAACATAGTTTCTTATGATGTGTTGGAAGACCTGGTTTATTGTTTGCTTCAGTTAAAGATTTTAATGAGAAAAGTTAGCTCAGGCTGTAGCTACCACATCAGCACTGTAACCACATCTGTGGGTTTTGTTCTTTTATTCTTTTAAAAAAGAAAAAAGCAGAGCATGAATTTGGGGAGGCAATGGAGACCACACTGCTGAACCTTCTGTGTCTAATTCAAGGGTCTCTAAGACAGAAGGCCCAGGTGACCAGTGGAAAGCAATAAATTTGTCCAGAGGGAATGTGAGTTAGGTGTCTCCTCTGGACACATGAGGGCTCATCCAAGGGACATGCAGACAGGGTGCAGCCTCCTGCAGTGAGGGTCTGACATTGATCTGAAAATCCTCTGTTTGCCTTTTCTGTAAACAAGCTTTTTTAAAAAAGAATCTACACATTTACACTCTGTTTTATAACATACAGTGTTCATACAAAGTAAAGCAATATGCTGACAATCTTTGGGTTTAATGCTTCTTAACGTACCTGCTCAAAGAGGTTGGTACAGTTTACCTCTGCATGTTCTGCTTCACAGAAGCAACAGTTACCTTAAGGTAAGGTAATAGAAAGCATTTCATTTCAACAGGGCTTTCCTGGACATTGTAGTAATCATTTCTGTATGGAAACATTCATGTCAAAGGCTCTACTCATTCAAAGATGTGTAAATGTGCCAAATTCTGCCCATCCAGAGGAAAAGCTGGAAGCAGAAAGGTTGAACTGCTTTTCCAAGAAAATATTAATCTACCCTCTGTTCCAAAATCATTTATCAGCTTGCATTTATATTCCATTCAACAGGTTAATGCATCACTGAAATGTCAAAGGACACAATGTTTCTAGTAGTTGTAAGAAAAGAATTATCAATATTATTGAGAAGCTTTTGTGTGTAAGCTGTGATGTGCTTAGATGCATATAGAAAGAGCTGGAAGGGATCTAACAAGATTAACTCAAAGGCTTATGCAAAGAAGTTAAGGAAAGTATTAACTTTTTCTTCTTCCCTAGAGTAGACTCAGGAGTTTCAAAGGAATTCTAACCTGTAGCTGGTAAACAAATCCGTTTCATGTTATTGTTTATAAAAGAGAGAAGAAGGCTTGTTGGAGTAGCCTGCCAAAATTACAAGGATCCGGTTTCTTGGCCTGTACCCACTATGGGAATCTCTTTCTCCTTACTGGATGTATCTGATGTACCACATGTGCCAAAACAGCTCCAGTGGGAGTTGTAATAGTGCTCTGCTCAGAGCAGCTCATGGAAAATACTAGGAGGATTCGTTGCTGAATGTTTCACTAACGTGCCTGTGCAGAGTAGTAAGCAAATATATTTGGTTCATTAATCTCTTTCCTTAGAAATTCATACAGCCTTATAGGATGTGCTGGATTGTGGCCTACTGCAAACATTTCAAGGAGTAGCACAATCCTTGACAAAATAAGTGTTAATTATAGCATATGTAGAATTCTTGGTTTTCAAATGTCGCACATTTGGAAATAGATCTATTTCAAGAGACCAGCACAGAGGAAAGGATTTGTGAAAGGTCACAATATGAAACTATGGGAGTTTTCTAGGACAATGAAAATAGCCTTTACTTACACCACAGCAACTCCATTAGCATCACCTAGAGTTTTGTGGCTGCAACAGTAACCAAAAAAAGCTTGTGAATAACTACATGGGCAGGCTGCAATGAGGTGCAAAACAAGATTACGCTGTTACAAACCTCCTTTCAATGTAACCGTGCAGTAAATGAATGGGAGAATCATGACACTTGGAACTTTTTACCTCATGAACTACAAATACAGCAGCATAAAACTAGAATCATAGAATCATAGAATGGTAGGGGTTGGAAGGGACCTTTAGAGATCATCTAGTCCAACTAGAGAAATTCAGACTGGTGTTTCAGAGAGAGAAAAGGAAATCAGATCTAAAAGGCTCAGAATTCTAGTGGAAGACAAGAGTACTGGAGTCCCTTTGGGAAACTCAGGTGCTACAATGCCTCAGGTAGATGTTAATGTGAGATTTGTCATGGGAGAACAGAAATAAAATACTCCTTGGGGAAGCATTAACTCCCATAAATTGGATCAAGGCCTTATTGTCCTTCACCAGCACCACATTCCCCTTGGCTCCTTCTGCTCTCTCTCCCAGCTCCATCCAGGTCAGCTCAAATCAAGGGTGGATTTGTGAAGGGAGAGTTGCTATGGACTGCTTTTTTCATGAAGAGAAAATCAAGGCTTTTGGATATGTATGGCATGTTCTTAACCCCAGGACTCTGGAGAAGCAGATCTATCTCTGTGGTCCTTACCAGGACCAAGATGAGCCTCTGTTCCATTTCCTGTCTTGTTAGCTAGTACAAGTGTTTCAAGCACTCTCTGTCTAGTTTACAATGTTTACTACTATACATTGAAATCCCAGGCATTTCAAAAAATACTCAGAAATATTTGCAGCTCATTTCAGCCAGAGACAAGAACAGAAATTACTGGGAACATTTTTAGAATGTCTGAGACCGCTGTTTTTCCATCTGTTTTTCTGTTTCAGTGGAATTCTCCTGTTACTGCAGGAGGACAGGGCAAGATGACATCTGGAGAACTCTAATTTGGCTGAGAGGTGGGAGAGATGAATTTGTGTGTCTTCATCCTGCACCATTGCAGCTAAAAGCTGCTGGTTCCTTGAGCTGTGTGTGAACTGTTCACTGAAGGATTCTGCACACCTCTTCACAAGTGGAAGATGAATTGCTCTAAGAGCAAAATCTGTAAGTGAGCCTCTCATCCCTCCAGGCCATATAGTACTTTCTCACATCTCGGTATGTAATGAGCCATGAAGCTTGAGACCAAAGGTTTCCAACACTAGTTAAGGGTGGTTATCTCCTCAAACCTATGTGCACTTGGGGCAGTGATTCCACTTACAGTGACCAAAACTTTCTAGGAAAAAAAAGGCAATAAAAATAAATTCTGCATTTTTTTTGACTGTGGAGTAATTAGATTTTAGGAAACTGTTGTAAAGAAAGGATGAAAAACAGTAACATTCCAGAAGTGTGTGGTGGGCATGCTTCTTTTATAACTTCAGCAAAACAAGTTCATCTATAAGCAGTGCCACAGTATGTAGGAGCTCAACATCAATAGCGGAACGCACACGTATTACATGGTTAATGGGGCACTTGTCTCGCTTTCTGTACCTTGAATAGAGAAGGTAAGACAGAAGTCTGTTTTTCAGTTTGTGATCAGTACCTTCATACTTCCTGAAGCTACTGCTCAAGTTGTTGTGTCACATCTTCTTTAGGTCTGATGATTGCAGTCACTGCACCACATACCATTTGAAATACCTTGCCTTTAAGTTTTTATTTTTCAACTGACTCCATGAAGAAATCATCATAGTCTGAGTTGGTTTCCATTTAAGGAACTTATCTGCATGGAGTGGATGATTATTATAGGAAGACTACATGACAGATGGTGGAAGACATGCATTTCTATTTTGATGCAATGGTAGATATGTAAGAATGCACCTCTAAAGCAGCTCACTTGGGAATGGGATGGGAGCACAGCAACTAAGGAGAATGGACTAGTGGATCTTCATCCAATATCAACAGAGGGGCAGCATCACTTGTACAGGAGAGTGTCTGCAGGCCGGTAGGGACATGTCTGTTATTTTGTGAGAGGAAGGTACAGTGTATCTCTGTACATATACACATGTACATGTGCTCGCTTCTGTTACAGCACTATCATCCAGCAAGGGTAGCAGAACTGAGCAACTGCCCTTCTTTCAATGCAAAGCCCAGGTAGTTTGCAGCCATCTGCAGATCCTTGCCTTCAGCTTTCCTAATCTGTGCTGTACAAAAGTTTTTCTCAAGCCTAGAAACACAGGCTTGATCCAGTTCAGAGCTTCAGTCAGCAGTGGCAGCCACCTGTGCTATCAATGCTGGACAGGGAGCTGGCAAGAGGCCAGCGCTGCAGTGCTTTCAGCTCTGCTCCCAATTGCAATGTCTTGAGTGAGTTCAAAGTTGGGCAAAAGGCTGGTATCTGTGAATACCAGCTTTTTTTGCTTTTTTTTCTGCAGCCAATGTGTAAACATAAAAATACTACAAGTCTGGTGCTAACGGTCCTACTTGTTACTATAATAAATTACTGCCATTACACAAAGACATAGGTGAGTTTATGAGAAACCATCCCCAAACTGTAGCCTGATCTTTGCTGGACACCTCTGCAGGAGTTACTAATGAGGGAACTGAAGTCATCAGCAATACCTAGAGCTGCTTGTGAGCAAAAGCCAAGTCCTGCCTTGAATCGGCACAGCTGAGTATCTTTTATTCCCATTGATGTCATCAAAGCTGGAGACCCTCAGCATCTACAGGGAGTGTCTCAGAATAGACTGCAGTTGTTGGTGTGAAATACTTTTGTATTTCTCAATAAGGATGATGATGTTGCTTGGATCTGATCTTGTGAAATAGAGAAAGATACCAAACTGTAAGGCTGATCATCTAATCCTCATTCAGATGTTAGCACTGGCAGTGTAGTGAGGGAAATTAAGTGCTAAAAGCCCTTGCTGCTCTATATTGCAAATAACACGATCTTTGAGATTTTTTTTTCCCTAAAACTCCAAATTATCTTCCTTCCAGAACACCAAAAACCTACCAGAATGAACTTATAGTCCCATCTGACTTAGGTTTAGCACTATTCCTGTGTGTTCAAAAGGTACTTTGTTTTGTAGACATTGTAGAATAAGCATTGGCATTTTACAAATGGAGGTTTGTGGGAATCCTCTAACACAATATCTAGATATGATATAATATTCTTGTATGTTGCAGAGCTGTGAATTTCAGCTCTTCCATGAATTCTGTTTCTGTATCTTAAAGGAGTTATATCAGGCCTCAAATTCTGTCATTTGAATAGGTTACATCATTTAGAAGGATGCCATTAGAGACATCATTGTGACAAGAAGGAATTATTGATTCTACCTGATAAACTACTCTCAGGATCTTCCCATTGATTTTTCCAATTAGGGTGATGATTTGAATCTTTTTTTGTGCTACATCACAGTTACAAATCCAGCCAACTGTTCAAGAATGATTTTTCCTTTTTTTAAGCACTGTTATTTAAAAGAAAGATTCTTGGTTTGTTAATGCACAGTTTTATGTAACAGAAACATAAAAATAACAGTTCTATGATTCTGTCAACATAACTGTGAAAGAATTTGGAATATTTTAAAATGTATTGACTGAGGAATCATTTTGAACTACAAGACTTCTCAGTGTTTGGATATTTTTCTCTGCAAGGTTCTTAAAACTCTCAGTAAATAATGAGGGAAAAACGACCAAGATTTGCTTTTATGTGAATGTGTGCTCAAAACTTCACTTAATATAAATCTCAAAAGAAATGAATTCTATCCTATACTTTGACTCAATGACTCAGTGTTAATCTGGAGAGTATAGTGATCCAGAAGTTGTTAAACAGTATGGAAAATAGCTCTCAGAAGAGCTCTGTTTACATTCTGATATATTTTGTTTATTCTTGGCTTTATCTCTTCAGCTGATTTTTTCTTCTTTCTAACATTGATCTGTTGGTCCAGTGGCTTTTCTTTAATATTGAATTAGATTTATGAGACTGTTGAGCATGGTGTGGATGGAGACCATCACACTAAACTCCAGCAAGTAATGTAGAGACTGGAAACACCAGTCCATGTACATTGAAATCTGAATCCAGCACTACCTGAGGAAACAAGCGTTTGGTTTGTGCTCCATTCCCACTGATGTCCAGAGGATGGTGCTACTTGTCTTGTTAAAAATTTCTTGTCTTAGTAAGAACTGAAGAAAATCTCTCTAAGATAGGAGAATTGCCTCCCTGGAATCGTTTGTCAAAATCAGTCAGCACCCTCCTTTACAGAAACGAAAAATGAATTACAGAAGATATTGAGATGTATATATTCTGGTTGGTTAAAAATGGGTTTTAGGGGTTTTGGTGGAAAATTTGCATTGGGAATAAAACTCAAATGGAGACATGCCATTGTAATGGCAATTTTATTTCAAACTAAGTTTCTTTCTTTTCTTTTTTTTTCCATAGGCCAGGATCCTTATGAGAATGTGTTTCCCACAATTGCCATGGTTTAACCCCAGCTGTCAACCCAGCCCCACACAGCCACACTTGCTCAGTCCCTCCTATTGGGGTGGGTAGACAATTGGAAGAATAAAAGCAAAAAAACCTCGTGGGTTGAAATAGAGATGGTTTAATAAGTAAAACAAAAGCTGTGCAGGCAAGCAAAGAAAAATAAGGAATTAATTATAATGGGCAGGCAGGTGTTCAGCCATCTCCAAGACAGCAGGGCTTCATCATAGAATCATAGAATGATAGAGGTTGGAAGGGACCTTTAGAGATCATCTAGTCCAACTCCCCTGCAGAAGCAGGGTCACCTAGATCAGGTCTCATTAGGAACATGTCCAGGAGGGTCTTGAAGACCTCCAAGGAAGGAGACTCCACAACCCCTCTGGGCAGCCTGTGCCAGGGCTCCCTCACCTGAACAGTGAAATAGCTTTTTCTTATGTTTAAGTGGAACTTTTTGTGTTCCAGCTTCATCCCATTACCCCTTGTCCTGTTACTATCTACTATAGAAAAAGGGATGTCCCAACCCTCTGACACCTACAATTTAGATATTTGTAAATGTTAATAAGATCTCCCCTCAGTCTCCTCCAGACTAAACAGCCCCAGTTCCCGCAGCCTTTCCTCTTATGAAAGATGTTCCAGTCCCCTGATCATCTTGCTGGCCCTGTGCTGGACTCTCTCCAGCACTTCCCTGTCCCTCTTGAGCTGAGGAGCCCAGAACGGGACACAGGACTCCAGATGAGGCCTCACCAGGGCAGAGTACAGAGGGAGAAGAACCTCCCTTGACCTGCTGGCCACACTCTTCTTGATGCATCCCAGGATGCCATTGGCCTTCTTGGCCACGAGGGCACATTGCTGGGTCATGGTTAGTTCATTATCAACCAGCACTCCCAGGTCTCTCTCTGCAGAGCTGCTCTTCAGCAGTTTAACCCCCAGCCTGTACTGGTGCATGGGGTTGTTCCTTCCCAGATGCAGGACTGCACTTGTCCTTGTTGAATCTCATGAGGTTTCTCTCTGCCCAACTCTCAAGCCGGTCGAGATCCCGCTGAATGGCAGCACAGCCTCTGGGGAATCAGCCAGTCCTCCCAGTTTGGTGTCATCAGGGAACTTGCTGAGGGTACACTCTGTCCCCTCATCCAGGTCATTGATGAAGATGTTGAACAAGACCACCCAGAACAGATCCCTGTGGAACTCCACTGGCCACAGGCCTCCAACTTGACTCTGTGCCATTGATCCCCACCCTCTGGGCTCTGTCATTCAGCCAGCTCTCCATCCACCTCACTGTCCACTCCCTCTGTATGTACTTCTTTTCCTTTTTCTTCCCCAAGCTTTATATGTTGACATGATGCTATGTAGTCTGGGATGTCCCTGGAGAATAATCAATACTGTTTTCCTCACAAATCCAAAACATTACCTTAGATCAACTACTGTGAAAAAAAATCTACTTTATCCCAGCCAAAACCATCACAATAATACACTAAATCCCTTCTTGTGGCAAGAGACACCACCATCTCAGGGTAGCCTAGTCCAGATGCATCTTGTTTTGACTGCAATGTGGTTTTGAAAGCTGTAGTTACAGTGCAGGATGGGTTGATGTGAAATTAGCTAATAACACACTGTAGGAGCTCTAGGAAAAATGTTTTTTCAATGGAATTTTTTTTTCCAACAAAAACTTTATTTTGGTAAAAACTGCAATTGTAACAGCTTTGACAACTTGTTTATGTTCTCCTTCACTTTGGATGCAATCTGTGGAGCGAGGAAGAGAGCAAGCCAACATTGTCATCCCCCTGGAGTACACTAGCAAGTGATGTCAAAGAGAACACTGGAAAATATGTTTCCTGCCTCTCTCTGAACTTGGGACATCAGCTGTTGGTAAACTTAAAATCCATGACTAAAAACAGTTTGTACACATAAAGCTCTTAAACTTCCAGTGTTTGCAGGGGTCAGCAGCCCAAATCCTTCTGCCTATTCTGCCAGGCTTGTGAACGTGCTGTGCTTAAAAATGATGTAAAATGAAACACGTGGATATTTCAACACATCCACTACCAGTGAGAAACATGTCCCCTTGCCAGAAGTGCCTTCATCAGAGGGAGATTTTGGTCCACAGGGTCTATTTGAGCAGGATCCCCAGGGCTGCTGAGCTGTGGTGGAGGAGTAGGAGCCTGGGATGCCATAGGCTTCTCCCTCCATCATGCCCAAAGTGAAAGCTTTGTACTTTAGCAGGGTAACTTTCGACCCAGTAACTAATATCAGGATCCTTTTGTGTTAACCACTCTTAGTTTGAAATCCAATGACTGCATTTTGCACTTTCTTTCACTCTCATATAGTTTTCCTGGACATATGTAGAAACCACCAAGCTCTCTTTTAGCCTGAATGAGAGCAGGGGTGAACAGAGTCATGTCCCTTAACTCTTCCATCCCTCCTCATTCACTGTGTACAGTCTTCTCTTTCCCTCCAATTTCAGGAACATATGCAAATAATTAACTTACAAATTACACAAGCTTATCACACTATTTCCCAACAGATGGGGAAACACCATTAGGCTGATTTGTTCAGGCAGCCACATGCTAGACATAGACCCAGAAAAAGCCAGGAAATGAGAAGTTACCACTCTTAACGGTATGTAACTGATCTCATGGCTGCTATTGCTGCATGTGACATTATAGGCCACTTACTGTAATCTTAACTCTGACCCATCCAGCCCTTTCACCATACTCTTTCCCCTATCAAATAGTTGTTGTGAAAGCTTATTTCTACTGCAACAATGGTTGATATCACCCTAGCAATGCACTGGGGTGTGGGCTTTGGTCAGCCTTGCTCTCTGTACCTATTTTAGAAGCATTGCTTCAAGCACAGCTAGTGTTCGTGGCTGGTCTGCTTGACATCTAGGCTTGGTGAATTCACATACAGACTTTTCCCCCTGAAAATAGTGGTAGATGTGAGATAGAGGTGTTTTAATACTGGGAAATACTTTAGCACTGCAGTATGCAGAGAAAAGGTTATCCTAAATGTGGATGTCACTTAGGTTAGGAAGAGCTGCCAAATAGAATAGAGAAAAAAAATGTGTTTAATTATTTCAAACTGACTTCCAAAGAGTAACTTTTGCTAGAGCAACAGAGCTATTGAAGCTAGGACTTTAAAAAAAGCAAACTCATTTGCTCTTGCATGTATTGCAGGCAATGGCCAGATAAGAAGTGTATGTTATACTGGGTATGGCTCTTATGGAGCATTAACCTTTCTCTTCACTTCATTTGCCAAGAGAAATAAGTACATCACTCAGGTAATCTAGTCAGTCACATGTAAATTTGAATCCTGTCTCTCTTACTTCGTGGTAAGTAGAAGAATAATGTGACAGTTGGAAACTGAGAAACTATTGCTTTTTAGCAAAGGGACATTATGTTCCTGGGCATCTGCTATTTTTAATGTGGAAACTGTGCCAGCATATCAGAGCAGTATGCACACAGATAACCAGTGGCTTTTCACTTAATAACTTTGGTATCAGTTGCAAACTAGACACAGCAGATTATAGCCCAGATGAATTTGCCATGCATCTCAGTGTGGGCTGCAAGAGCTATTCTGACTGTTATTGCAGCTAAGATGCTCCAGACTGTTCTTGGTACCCAGAACACAAGTAAGTGCTGAGGGGAACAGTGTCCTTTACCTTCACTGTGGCCCATGAGCCAAATCTGAGGATCTTCTTATAAGTAAACAGTGCCACTGTTCTACATGTGCATTGAGTGCTGGGATGTTTATTTTGTATAACAAGCTTTGTATCTTTCTTTTGAGGACAAAGCTGAATATCTGTCTTAAAAGTTTGGGTTTTTTGAGTGTCTGTTGCTGGGCTTTTCTGCTCTCTGTTCCCTACTGGAGTGGTTAATGTAGTCACATTCCTCCCAGAAGGCAGTGATGTCCTGGCAGGAGAAGCAAGAGGGCTCGGAAAGTAGTTTCTGTGTGTACATGTGGGCAGTGTCTGCAGTCTGTGACTGTTTCCTGACATGGGAAAGCTGCTTATCAAAGTTTTTGCTTGGATCTACACTACTGCTACTAACTCAAAGAAAAGCCAGTGAAGGAGTTTTGCTGCTTTGGGGATGCCTTATGAATTTATAAAGTCTTTCATTGGGATTTTGAAGGTCTCCATAGTTTCAGCCTCTAGGATACTTTCTTTTAGTCTACCCATGTTTTTTTCCTAAGGGTTTTCACCCTGACCATTTGTAAGAAATGCTTATGCACTGTTTCCTACTTTTATTTCTTCACTTCAAGGGCTGTCTAAATCTAAGGCAAGTATTGCCAGATGACTATCAGATATCTCAATTCTAATTCACCCAAAGGTTTGCTGTTTCTGGTACCTGCTGCTGCTTCCCTAATTCCACAGGTTTGGTACTGTTTTGACATAGATTAACTTACATCTCCTCCAAATTACTTTTCTGATGTGAAAGCTTCCCTATAGCAGTTTCTATTCCACTTCTGAAACTTCTTTGACATTCAAGAGCCACCTGGAGGAATACTGAACTGGCCTTGGCCCCATGCTCTGCTGCTGTCATCTCACAGCTGTCCGATTTTCACACCTCCATCCCAGCAAACAGCATTTCAGGTGTATCCCTGGAACCTTTCAGTTTACCATTTCTTTGAGTCCTGTATGTCTGTGCAAACATGATCTGAGCCCTGTGGCCTCAATTTAGTTAGTATGCCAAGTGTGGTGCTGAAGTGCTACTGAAACACCAGTTGTTGCTGGGCATTTCTGCTCTGCTTTTGTCAGGATCCTAATGAGGTGATTTGCTGTGTCATCCTGTGCTGGACCATGCCTGACCTTGCTTCTCAGAGCCATCTACCCGACTGGCTCACTTGTGCGATGCCTGGTTTTTGCCACTACTATCTGAGTTACCCTGTCATTACTCTGTGCAACTGGGACTGTGACTTTATTGAGATGTATACCAGCCAATATTTTCAATATAAATATTTATAGCTAGAATTTTCAAATATTATCTAAGAGCACAAATCCTGTTGAATGTCAATGTGATTCATATTCCTACCAGATCATTGGGAGATGCAGCTTCACATATTAATAACAAAAAACTGACTATTGCTGTGGTTGGAGTAGATGGCAGTCTAATATGACTTCCCTGTAGAAACACCTATAGCCCCAGCTAGGTCTGTATGCCTGTATGCTGTATTTAGCTGAGAGTAAAGTAGATTTTTGAATTCTAACTTCTGAAGTTGCAAAGTAGTATTTAGAAAAGAAGAAAAAAAAAGAAGTTTCATTATTCCTAGCTTTTATTCAGTATAAAAGCCTCATGCTTTTGAGATTTTCCCATAGCTTTCTTTTTAGTGCGAGATGCTACTACTTTTTTAAGCCTTTAAGCTTTCTTTTCAAACAGTCTCATGATTGTCATTCTAACTAGAAAGAGAAGTATTTGCAAATTAAAAAAAAAAAAGCATGAGTGATGATTGTTCACAGTGTCTGCATCCATAGCAGAAGGCTGGGAAAGGAATAAAGACAGAAAGGAAAAAGTATTTTTCCTGACTCATTGTTGAAATGATAAAATGCCTATTAACAGAATCATATTATAGAGTTATAATTCTAACCTTTTCAAAGTGTTTCCATCATTGCTGATCTTGCAGCTGGTGCAATTACAGTATGGCATAAACATTTTGCTGGAGAGTTTGATTTAATTATAGGAAGATTTTTTGTAAGGTCAATGCTGTGGTACAGAACTTATATTCTTCAGGCATTCACTCTAATTATGGTTTTGTTTTTGATGCTGGATCTATCTGTTCTTCATCTCTTATGTGGAGGCACTCCTGTGCTGTATCAGTGCTAGAGAGATCACTCACTGTTTAGAAATAATGAATCTAGGACCTGGTTTTATCTCTGGGACAGCTGTTTGCTTGCATTTTTATGTGTTTTTTTATTACCCCGGTGGGTGAGACCTATCTTGAGACAAAGATGAAGGTGGAAGTATCATGTTCCACCATGGAAGTGGAAGTATCATATTGTAGAGGCATCACAGGTACAGTAAGACTCAACTAGATGTCATATCCCAGGTGTAGCCTCCCTCCTACACTGTCTCCCTGTGTTCCCAGTTCACTTACCTAGTGAACTGAGTGACTGAGATTCATTTGAAGGGGCTGTGATGCCAAAGAGAAGCCATGGCAATGTCATGTTCATGTATGAGGTACAGACCAAGCATCTGGCAGGACCGAGTTCTGTGAATCTTGAAGCCTGGTGGGTGAGATTTTGGCAGAACTCTGCAGACCTTTGGGCATGATTTTGTGCTTTGAATCTTCCTTTCTGTCCTGTAACTCCTTTGCAAAACCACCCTCTCCCTTGCTAGTGTTAGTTTTGATAAGCCCCTTCTAGATCCTAATGAAGACGTTGCATCAGTCTAACCTTGGCCTCACAGAACTACATCCAAGATTTTACCCCTTTTCAGATATCTTCCCCTTTGTAGGGCCTGCTCATGACAAAATTTACTATTTGGCCTAATTGAGAGTAACTATTTCCAGAAAGAATTTTAAGTGCACTGAAAAAGCAGGAAGCAGAATGGGTTTATAAGGGACAAGTTGTGCTAGACAAACTCTGTTTTCTTTTATGTTTTTCTATATAATTATAAAATGTGATGGTGTTGGGAGCAGCATGGGCAGGATTGCTCATGTGTCAATATAGTATACGTGTTCTAGAGACAAATGAGAAAGCGATTCAGAGGGCATGGACACTGTGAAGTGAAGGGACATACTGTGGCCCATCTGTTTTGTGTCCTGTCTCCTCAACCCTGTGCACTGTTCTTGGCAGTGGTAATGGGGGGACACAGACACTTTCCTTTACATTTCATCTATTCTCCCCTTCCCCAGAAGAAAATTCCTGCAAAGCCATCTAGTCCCTCCATCACCAAGCATTTTGTAACTAGGTGTAATCGTTACTTCTTGCCAGATAGGACTGTTCTCTACAGCATATTTCCTACTTGTACAACATGACATCTTGTGTTAAATGTTTCAATCAATTGGACTTCTGGCATTTCCCTCAGGAGACCATTCTTGTTTTGCTCTAAAGAAAGCAGCATTAGAATTTATTCTCCAACAGTCAGCAGAATTTTTCCTTTACTAAGCCAGGGAATGGTGCTACTGGAGAGGGCCTGTAATAGCAGGGGGAGGGGGGGAAAAGTAAAGAGGTGAGAAATGAAAAGAGCATGAAAGAACAGATATTGGTAACTGCCTGGACATCTGAAACTCTGGTGAAATTAAATATTTAATCTTTGTTTCTTATGTCCTCTCCTTTTCACAGTAGAAAGATGCAAGAAGATGGTCTTCCATTAAAAAAAAAAAAAAGAAAATTGAAACTCTACTGATGTTATTTTCCAGTGAAGAAAAACTCTGAAGTCTGAGGATCGAAAAGGGAAATAGGTTAAAATCCAGGGCTGACATTTTTGAAGATACCTAGAGAACTTTGGTTCTGAGCTCTTCCTAAAGCCTTGGAAGAGCAGAGTGACAAGCTACACAAGATCTTTTACAAATTCCTCTCCTTAAAGAGCATATTAAAGCAGAGTTGGAAAACAGAAGACAGGCACAGTGCTACAGATATCCATGTAGTGATTAGCCCTGAGGTTGGCAGAAGTAATAATCAATTATTTGTTCTGTAGCTTTGTCTATGATCTGCACGTTTATGCCAGGGCCCCACTGGGCAAACACACAGGGAAAAGAGTATCTCAAGGAACTTACCTAAATATTTTATTCGTTGCATTAATTTTTGCCTGAAGAGGCTTTTTTTTTTCCTTTGAGGACGGATGCCTTAAGATATGGTTCAAAAGAGTGTGTGAAACTTAGCCAAGAAGCTGTCTCTGCAACTAATGACAGAGTTGGACTAAACCCTTTGTGCCATTTGGAAATCAGTCAGTGGCACTCAGATAGGTTTACTCCATGGTAAAAACCTTTTCTTTCCCAATGATTGAATTGGCCTTTTGGGTTTGCCTTAAAGGGTAAACATACCCCACAGTGCTATTCAACACTGCATGTGTATAGTAGGCAAGAGAGAGAAACAATCAGCTTCAAGAAATATAAAATGACTCCGTGAGAAGTGTTTGGGTCACAGATGCTGGTCCAAGTTTAGGCACATCAGTGTGAAAGTTTAGATTTCAGAGCAGCACTGGTGACTGAATTGCAACTCAGGATTGGGAGCTGCTGCTGTTTCTGTTCAGTGAGTGTAGAAATGTCCAAAGAAGTTTAAAATATAGCCAGGAAAATGGCTATTTAAAATCTTTATGTGATAGATTTAATGTTCAGGTAATGCTGTTTGTTGACTCGGCTTTTTCTGACATGCTCAGAAACAGTTGTGTTTAATAGCTCTCCAGAGGCAGGACAGCTTTGAAAGTCAAGCAGTGTGGTTTTGTAGTGTCAGCCTTCCTGGCATGCCTTGAGGATGTGGCTCCTTTGGATGCGACTGAGAGGAATACAAGAGCTGCTGAGGAAGCTGGGGAGCTATGGGGACAGGCAGGAGAGAGGGAGCAGGAAGTTGAACTGCTCTTGGATGTGTCTGCTAACTTTCATGTTACTGCTTTGGTGGATGTTTCTCATGTTGAAGCGAAGACCTACTGTTAGCTGATGGAAAGTGTGTTGAAAGGGAGCATCAATTTGCACATTGCTGTGGAGACTCTTGTGCATGACAAGCTGACAGCATAACAAATCAGCTTGCTGAAAGCGTGTAACTGGGGGCATGATGCCATGGTCTGTGGCCCTGAAGCATCTCCCAGGGTGTGAGGGTGACAGGTGACAGGCTGCCCAGAGGGGTTGTGGCATCTCCTTCCTTGGAAGTCTTCAAGACCCGCTTGGACATGTTCCTGTGTGACCTGATCTAGGTGAACCTGCTTCTGCAGGGGGTTGTACTAGATGATCTCTAAAGGTCCCTTCCAACCCCTACCATTCTATGATTCTATGAGACTGTGAGTCAGATCAATCAGGAATGCCTCTGCCTGACCATGACCCAAAGCATGAGACGTTTGTCACTGTACTTGTGCTGGGGAAGGGGAATGGAACCAGAGCAGGAGCTGGACTGTTGTGGGAGACAGGAACTTTGTCACAGTCAAGCATGGGGACCTCACTCCTTTTTCTTGATCTCACATTCCAGACATTGCTAGTAGAGAATATAAGGACTTGATGGGCTACATGCTGTAATTTAGGCCCAGGTGCAAGAGCAAGACTACATCCTGCCCTCACATACACTTGAGTGAAGGCACATGCACTGGAAGGTGGACTGAGCATCAAGGTTATTGTGAATCTAACTTGTTAACAGATACATGTACAACTGGGCCAGGCTCCAGCTTCTGCTGCAGTGGTGGTTGTCAGCTCCTTCCTGACTTCTGGAGGTTAACTACCTGCACAGTCCAAAATCTGCCTACTTTCTTAGGTTGCCTTGAAATTTGGTAGGACTTGCGGAGGGCTAGTGTAGGGATATTCTCCAATTTCAAAGTCATTCAAGCAAGGAGATCCTGAGATCTAGCCCTCTTCTCCACATTCTTGTCCTTTCTTTCTCCATATCCTTGTTCCCCATCTCAATAGAGAAACAAAAAGAACCCTCTCCATTTCTTTGATTCTTTCCTCTTTATGTGTTTGAGAAGCATGCCTTTGGCTTATATGTCTAGGGCTATGAGTCTGTGTGTGTCCTGAAGGAAAATGTTAAAGGATTTCTAGTCTGCCTGCTCTTACATGAGCTGAGAAGACACTTGCAGACCCTGTCTATGCTAGCATTACTGGTATTGACTCAGAGCCAACCTGAGCAGAAATCTAGGAGGGGGAAAGAGGAACTTTGCCTCACCAACACTGTTTTTCATGCTTTTTGGTTGGTTTGCATTCTGTAGGAAGACTTGAAAGCCTGAAAGCTGGTGAGGTCACGTGGTCCCATCTGATGCCTTTTTACAAAGCCAGTGCCACAAAACCTCCAACTTAGTTGTCAGAAAAGAGAGTCTGGAGGGCAATGCCTTAGAGATCTTAATCTTTTCATTTTTATATGGCAACTCCCTATATTCTGATGCCACTTTGCCCATGTACTAAGCAGCATAAATTGCCACCTACAACAGAAATTATGTACTGCTTTTTTCTCCACAGAGCTGGCTTTTACTACAGAGGGAAGCCATCTTAAGAAGTTTTACAATTTCTTTGGGTAAATATGAGACCACAGGATCCTTGTTCTCTTTCTTATTGTTAGACCTCTCTCTGTACCTCTCTTCTGTTAAACTGCCACAGGTGCTGGGATCTCTTAAAAGCTGCATTATTGTTCATGAAGATTAGACAAAAAGACATGACCTACTCACACCTTCCTGGCTCTGACAACCTGGACCTTCCTGATGTGCAACGAGCTGGAAGGCTGGCAGACAATGGAGTTAGTCTCTTCTGCTGCTGACATATGCTTTTTTGCTGGTCTCTTTTGTGCCCTAATTCTTGACAGTTTCACCCTTTGCATGGCAGGTGGGAACATCCATTGAACCTTAATGATGGAAGTCTTTTCTAATCCAGTATGTTTCCCATGGTACCCTGGTGAGTCAGACTTCTTTCAGGATAGAGCTGTGTTTGCAAAACTTCTCACGTTGTTCCATACAGTGGGACAGACCCTGCCTCTGGGTATCATGCTTCAGTGATGTACAGTGATGTATCATTCTGCAGTGAACACAGTGGCTGGGTCACAGATGATCTCTAAAGGTCCCTTCCAACCCTACCATTCTGTGATTCTATGATTAACAACGTCAATGGGTTTTTTAAAGCAAAACAAGTGCCACTTTCAAAAACAGCCCCACATCAAAGAAGGCAAAGCATAGGACCAAATGTGTATTTTCTTCAGTGATTAGCTGTATTCTCTCTGCATTCTGGACAAACAGCATCCCCACTGTTCTCTGATTCAAAGCAATGCACTCCCTTTTCTTATGGCATGCCAAAATTAACCCCTGGGCAACAAAGAAACAGGAGACAAAGGTTTGTTTGTTAAATAAAAAACTGGTTATGCAGGATCAGACACCCAGCCATGGCAAAATAAGTTCCTGCATTTATCAGTGATTGCATAATCCTTCTTTGAGGCTACAACAATGAAACCACAAAGGTGAATGCATTTTTGGGTAAAAAAAAGTGATCTATACTTGGAACAGATGATTTTGCAATCAGGAAAGCAAGTAAAAGCAGAGATAGACATTCAGCAGATGAAAGTCAGTGTAATTCCCTTCAAAAGTTCTGTTTGTGTCTGCATCCACTGTGATTCTAGCTTGGAGTGTTTTAAACTATAAACACTACCTCATTTTGAAGAAGGTGATTCTTTAAGACCAAGTCTGACATCATTTTCTACGTTATGTTGGAAATAATGGAGTAAGTCTTAATATATTTAGATATTGCCTCATATATTGACTTTTAATCTGCAAGCTGAAAGGAGATTATTTTCATGTTTTCCACTGATAAAATGATGACACAATTATCAGCAAGCAGTAGAACCAGTAGAATTTGCCCTCCCTGCCTTCATTATTGCTTCAAGCTGAAAAGTTCTGTTGTGTTACATTTCATACACTGACCTTAAAGTGCAGTTGCTGAACACATTTTTAAGAAAGTTTCTCTCTTCATTTGTTTTTTATTTCCCTGTGCCTTGGTCTGTTTATGAGGTCTGTTTTTTAAAGTCTGGCTATTGCTCTGACTTCAAGGGATTCCCTTTTCTCTGGGCAAGAGTCCACCTTCCTGAATCTGCCGGTTGGCAAGTCCACCATTGCACTCATCTTCTCAGTGTTCAGAGGCCCTTGAGGATTATATGGATATAACTGTAAGTATGAAGAGCAGAAGTCCTGTCTTGGAAAGAAACATCAAATTGCATGTTGCTATTTTGTGCTGAAAATGGAAAGAAAGGGGTGGCTTAAGTGTACGTTACCTTGCCTTGATGGATGAAGTGACCTCTTAAAGTCCTCTTTATCTCTGTTTACACTTAGTTTGAGATACATATGCATTATATATATATATATATTAGCTCTATGTCGTTCTGCAAGGCCTCTCTTTTAAGGTCTCTCTCTTGCTTAGTTCTTGTCGGGGGAGAAAAGGGAGGAAAACCCATTCAAGACTGTCCTGCGTGTCAGTACTGTCCCTTCTCCTCTCACTCTAACTAAACTTGAAATGGCTGGAGAGAAGAGGTTGAAGGAATTAAATTAGGCTGGTTCACACTTCAGTGAGCTGCCTTGATCTGAAAGGGAGTGAAAAGGCAGAGGGACTTGTGTTCAGAGATGATGAGCCTGATATGGAAATATCACTTTAGTGCTTTGCAGGTCACACCACAGAAAAGTCTAAAAAATGGGATGATCAAATGGATGAGCTTTCTTCATGGTGAAGGAATGTCTAAGCAAGAGTTTTTGAGAGGTATATTGAAGGCTCCAGGGAAATGCTCAGTGAGGTAAATATTGACAGCTCTATTCATTACCCAACTTACACTCTGCAGTGCTTAGTGATGTGCAAAGTTAAGACCTGTTGTTCTTGGTGCTGTACAGAGTAAGAAAAAAATAAAATTGTCCATAGAAAGACCTTGAAATTGTAATGCATAGGGAAGAAATGTGCTTACAGTTTTTGGGGCAAGGTACTTTGCTGTGAGGATATAGAGGAGAAACAAGAACAGCTTTAATGTGTTAAAATTAATTGATGAGATATGCTTGTGGGGTAAACGCTGAGAATTCATTTCAAAAGACAGAAGATATGGTGAGATACAGCTTTTGAAAGTTGCAACAACTCAGTAGGATATAGTCTCTGCTGCTAATTTGACGCTTGTGGCAAGCAGCTTTTGGCTCTAAAAGTTAAGCATCTTCTCCTCTCCCAGAGGTGGGGGTATCATTTAGGAAGTGGAGACTGGAGGGAGATGTGCAGATAACACTGCACATGGTGACTTATCTGTCATTTATGAGCTTTTCACTTCAGTGATATTTGGTGAGATTTTCAGCTTTTAAGGTTTCTGCAGAGCTTAAAGAAGCTTGTGAAAGATAATTGCATGGTGTGAAGGGAAGGAAAAAGTTCTGAGCAGGTGGAATGACCAAAGTACACATCTCCTGCACAACGTGATGAGGAAGATATTTCACCTAAAGAATAAGGGTGATGTGTGAGAGATTGGTGTAGTTAGCTTGTGAGAATTGGAATAAGAAGTTATGTGACCAGGGAGAGGAATCAGTGTGGACAAGTTTTCTTCTTATAGCAAGAAAAGACTATTAAGCTGAGAAGATGATAGTCACCAACAATGTTAAAGAGACCAGAGTGCTGAGAACTCATAGCATAGATATCTTTATAGATCTTTCTGCTTAAAGAGGAACAACGGTGATCTGTGGGAGAGGCTGACATCTTGTTGTAAGAAAGAAGTTGCTATACTTTGTATCTGACAGTAGGAGCACCATTGCTAAGGAAGATATGAACTAGAAAGGCAAATAATTTGAGTTTCATAGCCAGTACAGTGAGCCTCTAGAGATTTTGGAGTGTAGGTTATCTGTGGCTTGAGAGAGCAATACAAGGGTGACATTTAAAGTAAGCAATACTGATAGATGACCTCACAATTTCCTTACTGTGGTTAAGGAGAGGCTAATGAGCTCATGTTTGATGTGTTGCTATTGTTTCTTTCAGTGTAAATAATCTTGTTCTTGTATTACGTTTGTTGGTTTCGCCTTTGTTTTGCTCACCTAGGTTCGGTACTGTTGTATGAGTCATTTTGTGACAGCAGCTGACTTTGCCACTACTTATATCTCAAAATTGAAAGCCATAGCCCATTCAGACAAAGGTCAGGAGTGGTAGGTTAGGTACAACACATGCATTTAAAGGCTGTGTTAGTAAGTGGCAAAGCTTCCAGAGTAAGTTTCATCAGAAGAAACAAAGGAGAGAGGATAGAAAGTGGAATTTCTGCTGTGCCAAGAGACTAGCTAACAAGTCATGGGTGATCACAACAGGAGCACAGGATGAACATGATTATGATGGGTTCTGTGTGCACTTATATGTTTCACCTGCTTGTTTTTCCCAGCAGTTCTTAAAATATTTTGCACAGCTTGGTATTTTGTTCAGGTGGAGAGCAAACCGAGAATTAGCAGAGTGCAAAGTCCATATCGATTGCTTGACTAAGCTTTACCCTTCTACTGTCCTTTTATTTTCAGCTTAGTCTAATACTCCTATGGAGTGCTGGCCTTGATGCAGTAATCTTCTCTAACTGCATAGACCTACTGAAGTGGCCCAGGAGGGTATTCAGTGAAGATCATTGACTTGAGAGTGCTCCCATCAGATTGCAAACACTCTGAAATACTGGTTTGCTGCAGCTCAGGAGAGAAAAAACTGCTTTTCATGTGAGAAATTATGTGGCAACTAAGCTACTCATTAGAGGTTTCTTCTTACCTATTGGAGCTGGTCATCTGAGAAAGGGGGCTGTGACTCAGCTCTGGACAGAAGTTTTTCTAGTTGCTTTGTTGGCTATTCCAACAAAGTGGTGGGGGAGGAATCTTCTTCAACTCTACTTACGGATATCCATAAGTGTGAAATGGAGGAAAGAAATTTTGTCTTGAATGCAATTGGATTCTCAAGGGTCTAATAGACAAAAGTCTCAAAATACTTGTTCTATCAGGGAAAGAACAGCTGAGTGCTCAGAATCCTTGCACAAAACCTCCTGGTTTGCTTACATGGGATGAGAAGCAATCTGTACCCTATAACTCTGCTTACTATACTGACACAATTTTGTCTTAATCACAAAATCTCAAGGGCTGGAAGGGACCTCAAAAGATCATCTAGTCCAACCCCCTTCCAGAGCAGGACCACCTAGAGTAGATCACACAGGAACTTGTCCAGGTGAGTTTTAAAATGTCTTGTTTGCTGTTTTGGGGTATGTATAGGAGGACACTGCCACTGTTACTGCTATCAGTTCTGTGCTTCTGGAGGGATTATGTGGTATGAGCTTGTAAATGTGATAAATTGTAGAGAAGCCTGGGGCAGGAGAGGCAGTTGGCCTATAGATCTCAATTTGAAGGGAAAGTTCCTCATCTAGATGAATAGATAGGAGGAGGGAAAAGATTATATCCATGGTACCAACTCTCTGCAATCAGTTGCCCGTGCTCCATACTCGAGCAGTGGATTGTCTTTGTCATAGAGGAAGAGTTAGTTTGAATTTGTCAGGGCTATTCAACTGAGGTACAGCACTTTACCAATCCAGAAATGCTATTTGTCTAATTTTGCTTCCAACACATAACCAAGACTATTAAACAAATTCTTCTGGATTCATTTCAGGTGTCTGTGCATCATATTTCCAGAATAGAGGTGCAGCCAGGACCACTCTGCATTCGATGCTGATTTCAGCTGGGTTTTGTCATTGCAGGATCTGAGGTGATTTCTCCCAGAAACTGTGCCTCTGCACTCACTTCTCAGCACTTGGCTTGGAAAGCTTCCTGGTTGCTGTACACTGTTGCTGAAGGAACAGAATGAGCTTTTGGGTTGGTCTGAACCAGATCCCACACAGCTGAGTTCTGGAAGTGTCTTGTAGAGTCTCTAACCACTCAGCTGCAATTAGTGGGACCAAGTGAAGTGAAGCCTGGCAAAACTGATCCTTTTTGGGGACCTTACTGGTTTTTCTCTCTTGTTTTAAAATACACAACAGATTTCCCACTATCTAGGATGCTCCAGCCCACTTCATGACCATGAATCACAGAATGATCTGCAGGCTTGAATTGTAACACCAGCTTGGTCAGAGTACTAACCCAGACCCAACTAGAGCCCTTTAAAAGTGACTAAGATACAAAGCATTCACCAGTTTCCACTGCTTGTGTTTGTGCCTGACCTGTACTTTTGCAAATGAGGTCAGTTTGAGCAAAAAAAGAAAAGCCACCAAGCCTTCATCAACTTTTAAAACACATTTAAGCTCTTTGCACCCAATTTCTTCAGAAGCTAATGAGGTTAGTATCCTGAAGGAGTGTCTTGATACTTCACAGTGGCAATGTTCTGGGATCCTTAATGGAAATTGCTAGAGAAATGGCCAGTTGTGGAAGTTTTCTAGAAAAGGGCAAGAGGGAGGGAAACTGCAGTGTAACTGTACCTGGGCAAGGGTGTGAAATAATCTTTCAACATGTAACGATTGAGTTGTCTGCATGCACAGTGTAAAAATACCTATTAGCAACACATTTCAAAAGACTTCTCATCTGAATTGTTTTGAAATATAAAGAACATGATAAGTTGTTAAAGAAATAAAGAATATTGTGCACAGGCTTCTCTTATTATGCCTAACTGTAAGTTTTAACTGTGCAAGGAGCTCCATCTGCTTCAACAATACGATTTATGATACAGTAGCTTGACACCTTCCAGTGCCTTAGAACAGTGAAATGCAGTAAAATATGTAAATAATTCCTAATTATGCATAGCAGTGGGACTTCACAGATGGTTAACACCACCATCTACCAAAGACCTGCTACCTACAAATTCTCCCTGAAACAATGTTGTATTACAATGGATTCTGGCAGTTTTGGGGATGGATTGTTAAGATTCCACTATCTAAATTGAATTTCAGGCATGGGTGGGCTTGAGCTTGCTTTTATAGGAAGATGTATTGCAGATGATGGCATGAAGTACAGAACTGCATTGCAGAATACGGGTGCTACTTCATTGCTGCAAAAGCAATGTTTGCTTTGTGGTGTTGGAAATAGGAATTTAAGCAGATACAATAGTGCTGTGCTTAGACAAAGAAGCTGATTCAATGGGACCATTTTTTTTCTCCTGTAATAGGATGAAATACCAATGAATTCTGAACTCAGTTTGCTGTCAGCTATTCTTAGGATAATTAGTGATGAGTCAGATGTTAGGTTAATATCAGTGAATCTAGGCAGCCAGTTCATCCAGTAGTGAATAGAAAATAGCAGAACTGGAGTTCAGAAGGTAAACCTTTCTGAATTAAAGCCTCATCAACCTCAACTTCAGAGACCATTATCATTTAGTCTGACTAAATCTGTCATTTGAGTAACTTTACTGTGAATGTACAGCTGAATGCAAAGCATGTACATTTTTTTAAATCTAAAAATCTATGGTATCTAGCAAGAGGACAAGGAGTAATGGGATGAAGCTGGGACACAAAAAGCTCCCCTTAAACACAAGAAAAAGCTATTTTATTGTTAAGGTGAGGGAGCCCTTGCACAGGCTGCCCAGGGAGGGTGTGAAGTCTCCTTCCAAGTATTTTAGGAATAGATTTGCATAATCAGACCCTTTATCAACTGGCTGAGGGGAAAGCGTCTTCAAAACTGCCCTGCAATCCCCTTGGTGAGAGTAGTAAGTATAAACTGTTCTGAGGTCGTGATCATGGTTCTCAAACAAAGAGAACCATAAGCACAACTACACAGGCACAAGTCCTGCTTCCTAACTTGGTAATTGGCTGGTGACAAATGCTTACACAAAGTATATAAAACAACTGTATTCAAGGAGATCCTGCTTCTGGGTCATCTGTGTTTGGTAGAACCTCTCTGAATTTGTCTCATCCCTATTTGAACTTGATTAAAACCACCATATCCTGTGGCAAGGTATTGTATCATTTAATTGTTGCTTTGTGTGTATTTCTTGGAGGTGGACAGCTTATTTTCCTCTATTCTCAGTTTTTCATGTGGTAACTGCATTAGTTGAATCTAAATTTTGTATAGTGAAAACCAATGAGTAGTTAGTCACTCCTTATTTCTCTTTCTCACACCAACTGTAGAAGGTGTAGATGTGTATTCTACTTTCTTCCTGGTTGTTTTTTTCTTAAGTTGAGGGATTTGAGTCTAATTGATTTTTGCATGGAGCTACATACTGAGTGTAAATCAAATTCTATGACTGCTGAGTGGAAACCATAAGGCCATTCACTTTGTTTGGCCCCTCAAAATGGAGAGGAAGTTCAGTGATAGTGATAGCCCTTGTGGAACTCAGGTTATTTCAAAGTATGTTTTTAATTAAGGCAGCTTGCATTTTCAGGAATTAATCAGCCCATTCACATGCCAGTTCAGTGCCCTGACTCTCACCAAGGGCAAATCATCCCTGTCTCAGCCTGGAACAAAGACTGAACCAGCTTGTCTTCAACACTTCCACTAGCAATAGGGACTATTACAGTATAAATAAGAAGGTTTATGTAGCCCTAATATATCTTTCCCAGAGACTACTAAATTGCTCCCATAGCATTCAGGGGATGCATTTTAGTGCCTACATTTTAGTATCTTGTAAGCTACTGTTAAATGTAAGTAAACCAAGGATGAATGTTGCATCTCAATTCCAGCCAGCAAATCAATAGCATAAGAAGGAAAATATCCATATTTTACCTAGTGTCTTCAGTTCAGAGGGATTTACTTCTGCTTCTGAAATTTGTTATTTTCCTGAAATGAGAAGTGACCAATTTGATACTTCATTGTTGGATAAAAATGACCTTTGTTTTGCAATGTTGTCACAATAACACCAGGCAGAATACAGCCATATATGAAGTCACTTCACTGAAAGAGGGCAAGATAAAGTGAGACAACCCTTTCAGTGTTATCTTGTTTTTTGTCTTTTCAGTTAGCAGTCTCATTTATTTCTTTCTTCTTGATTTTCATGGGTGTTATTAAACACAGCGAAGTAAACCCTCTACAGAGATCAGATTTTGTTAAAGCCAATTTGCCTGTGGCCATTTAACAGCAGATTTTTTCTGGTTTCCCCTCTCTCTTATCTACTAGAGGTGGCACTCTACAGGAGCAGTTTTCTTCTTGATGTTTGACTATGAAATGCAAAGTATTTGATTTAGGTTAATAAATGATGAAAGATTAACTCTAACTTAAATTGTTCTGTGGAATTCAAGTGTGATGGAGGGCACCTGAAGTTAGTCTATGTTAGGAGGCTTGTTTTGCCTTGGCTGTTTTTATACAGAGGGCCTCAAATTGCCCTCTATTGCAGCTGAATTTCAACAATTCATTTGAATCACCTTCTGGAGGGATCTGTGTCTCTGCATTGACTAGATAATGAGCCTAGAACCTCTAATAGCCTCTCTTTAAATACCTGAACAAGTGTGAGTGTCCTCTGTGTCTAGCTGACTTCAGGAATGGATAGCATTTTTCCCAGGCTGGTAATGAACACTAAATTAATCATTTTCAGAGAACACATAGCCTTAAAGGATGAAATAGCCTTCTCATGCTCCTGTGAAGTCCCTTCAGTTCTGGTTCAGTCAATAACAACGTGAGAAAGTAGTGAAATGTAGATGGAGACCAGTAGCCAGATGTCATGAAGAACTGAACCTGTTGTTCTCTGTGGTTCTGCCTCAGAGGCCACTTTTGTATTGATAAATTGTGCTTAGGTCCGTATTTTTTGGTACTGATGCCTTGTGTCCATGCTATTAAATGCCTTTGGTCTCCAAAACAAAGTAGCCATATCCAAAGTGGATATTGGGAATGTCCTTGACCTGTGTCCTTGTTTCCTTTCCTTCATGTTCCTGTTTCCATGAGCTGCCCCTGTGGTGCTCCACAGTAATGATGATCTTTTGTAATGTCAGTTGCACCTACTTAACATGGTATGTAATTCTTTACATTTGATTACAGCAGTGGTAGGAAGTATGTGATCAAACATTTACATGACTCTACCTCTTGGTTACTTAAAAGAAAATGAATATAATTTTCACCTATATACTTTCATCTTTTTATGAGCAGAACTGCTTATAAGCCAAATAAGCCAGAAGGCAAACTGCAACATATTAAGGTGAGAGGGAAAAAGAAAAACAACCTCAATATTTTCAGAGTAATGTGTTAAATCTGAATACATTTAAAACTTAGTGATACACATAATTAGTGCTGGTTTCCGTGGTTACAGAGTCAAAGATACAGAAGTTGCAGCTCTATCTCTTGTCACTGAAGACTCTACTTAAATCAGACATGGAGTGGATCCAGCTGGCAAGTATTAGTATGCTGGAAATGGTGTCACCCATCTTGTGTCCAATCTGTTAGTCAGTTATGTAAACTCAAATGAATCAAGATGTGTGGTTTTTAATTAATAAATTTAGTAAGTAAAAGTGTAACCATCACCAAAGAGGAAAGAACATGTCATGTCTCTAAAACAGCACCCATGAGAGAGCTCTTCTAGTCCTTAGATTTAGCTCCAGTATATTTGGATGTATCTTCAACTTTGTCTGTATCATTGTAAAATGGTTGGAAATGCCAAGCTACAGAAAGATTCCTAGAGACAGGACCCTTCAGGCCTATGCCTCATTTAGGGTAGGGATGCCATTTAGGGTAGGGATCCATGTCTCATTAGAGGATCCCTGTTCCAATTGTTACTTATCTGTCCCTATTTTGTTAGGACCTGTTTCATTTCAAGAGTGACTATTGTCTCATTGCCTGGCGAATATAATAGGACTGTGACATGGAGTTGGGTAGTGGCCCACAACCACTCATGCTATTCCATTGTGTGCGTGCTCCCTGGATGTCTTGGGTGCCATCAGTCAGCACTTCTCCAGTCTAATCTTCAGCATAGTTGAAGAAACATCAGGTTTGGGAGAATATATGAAGCATGCTCACCTGTCCTGGTTTTTGGCCACTCGTGTAGATGGTTAAGAGAAGTTTTCCCAGACAGGCACACAGCACAGGTGCTAGTTAAATGCTCACTGTTGGATGGCTCATTGGCTGTGAATTTCTCCCAACACACACAATTACTTTCTGGCGTTAAAGGAGGGCTGTGAGATGAGGCAGATGTTTCATAGGCTACTTGAGCACCCTGCTGTTTCCTGGTCACTTCTCTGTCTCCTTTGCTCTACCTTTTTTCAATATATGTTCACCAGCTTTCCCAGCCTCTTTACCTCCCTGCTTAATGCTTCCAAAATGTTCAAACTGCCCTGGCACAAATAGGAGGAGTAATTTTTTTTATATCCAAAACTCTCCATAGCTTTCAAATTTTTGTTTGTCTTTAGTCTTATCTTCCTTTTTACCCTCTCTTATGCTATGTATTTGGAGCAACAAAGCTGCTTACTCAGTTGCATGCTTTTATTGTCTGGACCACCATCAACATATAGTCCTTTCCTACTTGTTTTACTCTGCTGACATGTCTTTTCTTAAGGTGGCTGACGGCTCCCTGAGAACAGGGATGGTTGTTTCCCCTGTTTGTAATGCACATAGTGTGGTGGAGATTTGTTTCAGCTTGCATTTTACAATTACTTCTATGAAGTAATACAATAATGGCATCTATACCAGCCATGTTAATTGGTTCCATGAAAGATATGTATGTGTGTGTTCGCTATTTATTTCAAGGGAGAGATTATAGATCTGAGCAAAAATGGAAATTTCTGTACTGGGAGAAAGGGTGCAGTTTCAAATCTTGTTCCTAACTGCTGTAAAACTCACATTCTCTGAAATTTCAATTGGAGTTGAAATTTTATATATACTTCACACTGGATTACTGAAGAGATTCTGTTTCTATGAAAGAAATACCTTTCAGTTCGTACTTGGATGTTTGCTAGTGCATTTGTGCTGTAATAGAAAGAACTCAAGAAGAAAATTAAGTTAAATGTAAGCATTTTCATTCCAAGTTTCAGTGGATTATTTGACTTTATCAAAATGATTCTTTTATTGTTGAAAACAGTATTTTCCCAAAAAAAGCTCAGGATTCTAGAAAATGACCTACTCCAGTACAAAACTGTCCTATGGGGGAATCTTTAACCTCCTGTGTTATGTTTTTAACTGAGTCTTCTCTCCAGCACACCTCATGCACCTTTACTGCTCTGACTGGGACAGGGCAGTAGCATGTCTCAGGAAAGTATAGGTTGTTCCATCTCCTGCTATTAGCTACCAGCCAAGAATACAATTAACACCTTCAACAAAAGGTTTTTTCTTTTAACTTGGCTTGAAGATGAATTGCATCAAATCCCCAAACTTTATATCTGGCTGATCAGAAACTTTCCTGGGCTGTACTTATGCAGTGAGCTTAAGGAACTTTCAGCAGCTAGAGGACCTCTGAGGTCCCTAGTTGCACTGCAGATCTGGTAGATGAATATGTTGTTGTTCAAAACTGCCCTACTCCTGGTAAATCACAAAGAATCCAAGGAGATGCAGAGAGAGCTTGTTGAATGGGAAATGCTTCAAACAGAATTATTCAGTACAAGTTAAAAAAGCAGAAAGGCTTTTCTCACATCACAGTCTGCTCCAGTGTAGGACAGACACCTGTCACTCAGGATTTAGTTCTTCATCTTATAATGGAATGTAGATCTTTAGAGTAACTCAAATAAAATAAAAAAAAACCAGAAAGGAATAAGGAGTGGTAACTGGGCACCAGTAAAAGGCAAGCACTTGACTTATTACATGAATGTGGGCTCTTTATTTACAATGTCTGTTCATGTTTTGTACTTTAATGTTAGCATGGAAAAAAAGAATCTACAGTCTTCAGGGAATATGACAAAGCACACAAAACCCCAGAAATTTATTACTTTACATAATGGACAAAGGTTAAAGAAAAATAGCTTTGAACTTGCATAATTTCAGGGCTTTTTGCATAATTATTAAATAATTTAATGCACAAATAACACTCATAATCATATAGTGGGCTGGTGTTGCAATTAAAAGTAAACTCTGATTTTCAGAATATTTAATTTTGTGATGAATGAGTTGTTAGTCCAGTCCCTTATTTCTGTCTTGTTTTCCTGCAATTATTTAAATAAGCACCACATTGTACCATAGGAACGGGAAGCAGCAGATTTACTGAGACACACAGAATAAAATCATTGAAGTCTCAGCAGGTTCAGTGCATCTTCCTTCACATAACACTTATGATAAACACACAGTTAGTACTTTAAAATCAAGTGTATATTCATGTTCAGATGTATCCCTAATACTAAAATGTGATTTTTAGCTTACAGAAACTTTCACTGTCTTTTTTTAAAGAATACTACTGTCTTTACAAGGAGCATCAGCTCATTCAATGGAGGCTGCCAGATGAATGCTTTGGGGTCACATCACTGCTGGGATTAACAGATGTTTGAATTTCAGCGACAGGCTGATTGATAGTGCAAATGAGTATTCTTTAGAGGAATCACTTTGAGTTTTTCTAAAGAGAATGAACAATTTATTGTAAAGTACAACAAAAGAACAAGTAAAATATGTATATTTAACATTTTTATTCTTAGGGCAGTTGGAATTCTAGAGCAGAGAACTTTCACTTTACAATCCAGTTCCTTCCAAATACAATCTTACTAAGTAGTAGTCCTGTGTCATTTTCTTGAATTGCTGGTCAGAAATATGTTAGTGCTTGATGTCTTGCAGAAAAGACCACAAGCATTGATTTAATGCCCATCATCATGATAACTGAATTTCAGCTGAAGATGGAACATACAAGGGATCAGTAAGAGATAAGCCTAAATATGTTGCCTGTTGCTTGCTCATGGTACAGGAAAAGGGGGTTGAGTCCAGCAAGGAAGGGAGCATTGGGCAGAAAATCTCCTTTTACAAGCAGTGAGCTTGTGCCTCACTCTATTTCTCTGCACCTGGCCCTTGCTGTTAAGAAGGCTCTGCCATCAGCATATATTTAGATAATAGTGCTTTAGGCTGGCGCTTTTTGACTTCAGAAAATTATACCAACATTGGAAGGCACAGCCAGATAGGGCTATTTATCATATTTGTACTACATTGCCTTGTGAAAAATACTGTTAAATATGCTAGGAATAACACTTAGGGAGATATTTTCAAATGGCCTAAATGCAAAATCTGAAAAATAACAGTGGATGCCTTAGAGGTCCATTGTGTAAGCTTAAACAGTTTTTTGAAATACGATCTCTTTATTTTTACTAGAATGAATTGTGTGTTGTTTGTGTTGTTTTTTTTCCCCTCCAGGCTATTATAGTCAAACCTTTTAAAATGTATTCAGTCCCTTTTATTGAAATGTTTGTGCTTAGGTTATGTAGCAAAATACATAACAGAAATGTTAGATGCAAATTCAGTGCAGGAGACATTTTGTTACTAATTATTATTTTTAAATAGTGAAATCAAAATGATTAGCCACATTTTTTGCTTCCCCTATCACAAAATAAGCTTACTATGTCTGCAAAATTGTGTCCTTTTTTTTTTTTTTGAACTTGTTGTAGCCCAAAGCATGGCTTTTCCAACTGATGAGCTCCAAAAATTAGGTTTATAATGAAAACTGTGTCACTTGCTTAGCTACAGAGGTTCAGAAACCACTATAATTAGCCCAATGACAGCAGCAGTTGAGATGAGTCTGGCATTTCAGCATGTGTCTAGATATTCAACATCATTTTTTTCATAGCAATGAACTAAGAGGGCTTTTTTTTTTTTTTTGCATCTGGGTGCTAGTTTTGTATCTGATTTTTGTTTTTTTAACTTTATCTGATTCTTCACCGTGGAAGCCTAAGCCATATAGTTCATATTCCTGCAGGGATTCTGACTTAAACCCATTAAATGCAACAATGATAACATGGTAGGATACGACCTATAAATTAACATTTATAAATATCTAAAGGGTGGGTGTCAGGAGGTTGGGACATCCCTTTTTTTTATTGTATCTAGCAAGGGGTAATGGGATGAAGCTGGAACACAAAAAGTTCCATTTAAACATAAGAAAAAACTATTTCCCTGTTCAGGTGAGGGAGCCCTGGCACAGGCTGCCCAGGGAGGGTGTGGAGGCTCCTTCCTTGGAGGTCTTCAAGACCTGCCTGGACATGTTCCTATGTGACCTGATCTAGGTGACCCTGCTTCTACAGAAGGGTTGGACTAGATGAACTCTAAAGGTCCCTTCCAACCCCTACCATTCTATGATTCAATGACCTGTGGAGACCATCTGTCCCCACAATCCCTAAAATCCCTTTTGTCTTCCTTTTTAAGTCTTCCTTTTTGTTTCTGTCTTGAAGGAGCTGCTTTGAGGATGGCTTATTCCTTCCTCTTCCAACTCCTCCTTCTCTTGCCCTGATCTTCTTTTATTTGTAGTAGTGTAAAATTTTAAAGATGGAGGTTCCTTATAAAAATAAATCATTGAAATGTGGACGATTGTTTTTCCAGTGTAAATCCCTCAGAACAAACAGAAATTAAAAATGCAACTGAAATGTTGAAGATTTCAGTGAGGGAACTGAAGACTTATTTCACAGATAGCCCCAGATACAAGTGTGACTTTGCCTTTCTGCAATGATCTCATAGCGTGATTAGAAGCAGGTCCTCCAGCCTGAATGGCACTGAGACAAACCTGTATCCATAGTGATGCAGGGCCCACAGGCAAAAAGAAGCTGGAGCTGTGGGAGACTTGGTGTCAGTTGTTAACAACAATAAAATACAAAGATGAATTTTTAATTCAGCTCCAAGTTCTACCTATGCAATGCCATTTTTTTTCTCCCTGGAATTGACCCTGTTAAGTATGAGTTTGTGAGATCATGAACTCTCTATGTGAGCAAGAAGTACTGTTCATACGAGAAAATGAGAGAGAGCTGGGGCTCTTTAGCTTGGACAAGAGAAGACTGAGGGGTGATCTCATTAATGGTTACAAGTATGTAAAGGGTGGATGTCAGGAGGATGGAGCCAGGCTGCTCTCAATGATGTCCAATGATAGGACAAGGGGTAATGGGTATAAACTGGAACACAAGAGCTTCCAAAGAAACACAAGGAAGAATTTTTTTCACTGTGAAGGTGAGGGAGCACTGGAACAGGCTGCCCAAATGGGTTGTTGGGTCTCCTTCTCTGGAGACATTCAAAACCCACCTGTATAAGTTCCTGTGTAACTCCTGCTCTGACAGGAGTGTTGGACTAGATGATCTTTTGAGGTCCCTTCCAATCCTTGTGATTCTGTGATCCTGTAATGTCTGCTACCAGAACCAATATCCTGCATTTTGCTGGTAGCACAGCTATTTCTTTTGGTGTTGGCCTTCTATTTCTTAATGATTGCAAGCAAGGAACTCAGCACCTTGCAGCTTTTACAGGTAAATTCCATGGGAACCAATTATGAAAAATTTGAAAAATGGAAAATAATAAAAGAGATGCCTAAAGTGCACTTGCATACCTTTGCATTTCTAACGTGCATCTCTAAGAATAACAACAAATTGGGTGATATTTTCAGAGGACTATGTGGTCTCTTTCAAAACGCATTGGATTGAAAAGAGAACTAAACCTAAGAGAACTAAACAGTGCTGCATGGAAGCTCCCATTGGCCAAACCCTCCTTCCAGTTTTGCAAAATCTTGGATGAAGTGGGAGTAATGAAAGACTCTAGCATGAAGAAAACTTGAACTGGAATCATATGATCTGGGATTTAGACAAGCAAAATGGAAACCTTCTCCCCCAGAATGGAATTTAGCCTTTGGAGAATTAATCTGTAGAAAAATCAGAAATTTCAGACTGAATGCAGGGGTAGAATTGTGCTTTTCTCATATGTAATTTGAAGATTTACAGCAACACAAAGATGCTTTATTAAAAAAAAAATAACAAAGACTCAATCCTGTGCGAAGATCTGTAGTAATTAGCCCAGTACCTGCTGTGGTGAAACCACAATGAGATTGTCAGTGTAGGATGCCGATTAAGGGTCTTTGAACAGTAGGGACTCAACTTCACATGAACTGCTAAGGGCCACGGTGAAAAAATAACTGTTGTTCTTAAGCTCAGTTAGTTCCTTGTAGCTTGAGGTTAGAAACAGGGAGAGCAGAGGAAGGTCTGGAATTTTTCTGTAAAGAGGTGAACAAGGTGAGTGTTGTGGTTTAACACGAGCCAGCAAGTAAGTACTATGCAGACCCTCACTCCTCGACCTCATGCCTGAGCAGTGACCTACCCTTCTTGGCCATCTCCCCCAGTTTATATACTGGGCATGATGTTCATTGGTATGGAACACTGGTGACTAGTTGGGGGTCAGCTGTCCTGGCCATGGTGCCTCCCAGCTTCTTGGGCACCTGCAGCCCACTTGCTGGTAGGGCAGGATGAGAGGCAGAAAAGGCCTTGATGCTGTGCAAGCTGTGCTCAGCAATAACCAAATCATCACTGAATTATCAACACTGTTCTCAGCACAAATCCAAAACACAACCCTGTACCAGCTACTGTAAAGAAAATTAACTCTCAAACAAAACCAAGACAGCAACTTCAAAGTAAAGTGCCACTGCTAATAGCAATGACAGTGTCCTAATGGGAAGGTGTAGTCCCTGCATTATCTTAGGAAGAAATGCTTATTTCATTGCTTATTTCCCATCTTAGTGCCACAGAAAGCCATAAACTCTTTTTAAAAGTTTCTTGATGTTATCTTAGAGACTTCACACAGAAAGTGCATTCTTAGAAATTGCTCCTCGCAGAACACAGAGGGTCATATAGTGCAGGTAACATCACTCCTGTTTTTGTTTGCTAGGAGAGAAGTCAGAGCACTCTTTTATCTGGCAGGGTAACTTTCTGAAGGAATTCAAATCCACATTTCCCACCAGTGCCTAAACAATGAAATTACAGGGTACAGATGATGAATGTAGCCAAGGCCAAAGTACAAGACCTAGGACAACATGAATTTTAATGGTCCGAGGTGTTTAACAGAAATGAGGATTTCCTGATTCCTGTCTGCTGCAGAGGCTGTTCTCGTATTTTATCCAGTGAGGGTTTAATGCACTGTCCTTACAGCAAGGATTTGAAGGCACATTCCCTTCAGAAAGTAACAGCTCTGGCTGTGATAAACATACGTCTTTTGCTCTCTCCAAGTGGCTTAATGAATCATGTGTGTATCTGCCATGCAAAGAAGAAGAGCTTCCTCAAGAGAGGCAGAGGAACCAGGAAATAAACCCTTAATTGGGCATATGATCCTAAATGATCACTTCTAGCAAAATAGCGATCACCTGCTTTACCATTGATGACAGAGTCTTAGGAGAAATAACTACACGCATGAACAAGTGCCGGGCACCTACTGCCGGCTTTGGTGGGAACTGAAGTGTGGGAATGCTTGAGACTGAGACCTGATGCACCTTATATGGAATGCTGTCTCTTAGGTGCACTAAGTTGGCTCTTTGCTCAGCATATAAGGATTGTGCTTCCTGGTGGTAGGGCTGAACTCACCCTGTAGCCTCTGGTAGGAGTTTGAGCACCTCATAATGGTGACTGGGCAGTCCCTAAGGTGCAGGTACTTCCTAGCAAGACTGTAAGGCCTAAGTAGATTATTTTAAAGTAAAAATTCTGACAGTTCCTCAGGTCTCTTCTTTGGAGCAAGATCTTAGTCTCTTTGATGTAAACTGCATTCCATCTTGCTGCTTTGGCTCAGACCCTCCATTAAGAGTAAAGGGTCAGCTCTTGTAGGCTTGAAGTGTACTCAGCCATTATAGATCCCAGAGCACTGGGTGATTAGAGCCTAGAGCCCTTAGAGGTCTGTTGACCACAAGAAACCCATGACTATGTCTAGGATTTGGTCAAGCTCCAAGCCTTGCTGCATTGCTGTTTAAATGTCTCTACAGTCAACTTGAAGGATTTCTGCTCTGAAGATCTATTTAAAGCAGTTTTGCTGTTCACATTTTCTTTAGAGAGAAATAGGAATATTGCCAGTCAATTAATTAGACCTACATGTATTGCCCTTTTAGATGCTGGGGTGTAGGGAAAGAGGTGTCAGAGTACGTAGCTGATATGACTTCTTCCCAAAAAAAGCAGGAGCAAAGAAGCAGTACTTTAAAAGATTTTTCTCTGTGGAGGATGGAGCATAAGTCACTGTGCAGCTATGCTGCTAATCCCAGACCCGTAGGAGAAGGAAAGAGAAGGAGGCACAGTGGAAGCTCTTTGGCAGTTTTGCACACAGATTTAACAATTTCTGGATATGTTTCTCCTTGAGGAGAGAGAAGCAGAGCTTGGATATCCTGACACACAGAGCCATGCTCCCATCTGTTGTGCTGAGGGGTAGCCATTGACTCACTTTAGGCTGTTTCTTACCTCTGTTGGAGAAAAGAGCAACCCATTTAGTACAGTGACTGAAAACATTCTTTAATTACTATAAAAATTATGTTTCTCAATGAGTGCTACAATGATTTTTATTATTATTTAACAATCAAATGAGGTCTAGATATAGTACAATAAGTCATCTGAATAAGCATATTCTGAATTCATAAGCATATTCAAATTCATTTGGAATGGGCCCATAGTGCCCATTTGCTTCTTTCATTGGTCTTTGGTTCATTCATTCTAACAAATCACTTCTGATTGGGAAATAAAGGAAAAAGATTTGGAATGTGCAGGAGATATAGAATCTCAGGAAAAAATTTCTTCAGGTTAGAATTGTAAATGGAGTTAGAAACTTAAAAACCACCCTGAGTACCTAAATTGACTGATTTGGCATTTCCAAAGTTGCTGCATCTACAAACTGGTCTTTAACATCCCAAGACATCCACAGTCCCTTTGGGGATATCCAGAATCACCTAGCTATGGCCCCTTCAGACTTTTTGACCAGCCTTTTGTTTTTCTCCACTGTGATCTTATGTAGGCTGATTTAGCAGTTGATAGTGGATGAATCTTTACATCTAAATCTACCCAGAAAAAATTAATCAAGATCTCTGGAGAGTTGACAGGTAAGTGTATGCTGGTACAGGTCTGATGGATTTTAAGAGACTCAGGTTTGCAACTGTACTTGGAAACTCAACCCTCACTCTTGCTGCTATTGGTGGAGGAATGCTATTGGGGCTTTCATGGTGAATCTCGCTTACTGAAGCTATTTTGATTCTTGCAAACAATTAATTATCCCTTGGAGTATGCTCTTGAATCATATTTTCACAGCCACTTACTTTTCCTTTGTCTCTGGCCCAGAGAATAATTTTCTGGTGAAGTGTAATAGTTTCAGCAGAGCTTAGAAATCCTTTCCTGGGACTGCTTAATAGAGTGGTGATAAGAGACCCCTTTGGGTCCAATGTTTCATTCCAACCTAGGCACAGCAAATAGTTGTTTACAAGTCTCTGATTGCTATAGCTCAGGGCACTAAGTTATTAGGGAAAACAGAGCAGGCTTTCTGTGGTACATTTCCAAAAGGTAGGTCTGCTTTGAAGGTAACAGGTAGAGTGGGCCTGTGGGAAAATAAGGCAAAGCCGGTATCTGGAATATAGGCTTGATTTAAATCTCTGAAAGCATCATGACATCAGAGCTTAGGTGGTTTAGTTCACAGGTTCATGAGAGGGTCTGAGACATTTACTGCTAGGTAGGTCTGAAGTTCTGAATGGCTGTGCTCTGTCAGAGTGAAGGACAACAAGAATACAAGAATACAACAAGATGTTTACCATTCCTAAACTGTTCTGGGTGTTGTGTTTATGAGCCTAAGAAATAAGGGTGTTTTCCCCTCGAATCATGAAGAAAAAAAATCCCTTTCTACTTCAAATTATTCTCTGCACTTCTAAAAAGCTCTTGTGTTTTCTGATGTCAAAATAACAGATATAAGTATAACAAATAAAACTGGAAGTCCTGAAGGAATCCTGATCAACATGCACTGATGCTAAATCAGAGTGTGATCTCACTCCCTCCTGTGTTCATCAGTGCTTCTCTGCTGTTACTCCTGATTTATGACTGTATAAATAACAAGTGAATGAGACCTGCTGCAGGTCTCTTAACCTTCCCTGTAGCATACCACAGCAGTGTTTGGTTGGCTTTCTTTTTTTTTTAACATGCATAGAAATCCCAGAGCTGGGGCTTAGGTGATAGATCACCTGCACCCTTGGATTTGCAGCTGGGTAGAGCAACCTCTGTGTGAGTGACAGTATCAAAGTTATTATCTCTTGGAGGAAGACAGTGAGATTGGAGGTGGAAAACTCTCCCCAGATACGTGACATCAGGTTTGGCTCATGCAAACCAATGGTTTGTTGTTTTGTTTTTAGAAGAAGGAATTATTTTAATGTGATTTTTTGCAGAAGGGAGCCCTTGGGATATGAGGCAAAAATTCCTTCCTGTCTCATCTCTTAGTTGTTACTGCCTGGTGACAGTGTAATGAAAGTAACTACTGAGATAGCATCCTTTGCGGTCTTCACCCGACACTTGTGGTTTATTGCCTTTTGGAAAAGGTGGGGAGATCAGATAGACCCAGCTATAAGTTCATTACTTTACTACTTATCATGATATAAAGAGCATAACTTGTCAGCAAGACAAACTGTTTCTTAAATGACTTGAAGGAGCACTAAAGCAGGCAGTTGCCCTGTACACATTTAAAGTTTAGCCAAGTTTCAACATTGTTGGTATCCATACTGCACTTGCTTATGGTTATTTATCCTTTCTCTCATTCTGCTCAGACTCTTTTCTATTGCTGGATTCTTTGTGCATGCTCAGATTCTGGCAAACACACAGGGCCTTTTGCAGGCTTTTCATTGTGTTTTCTTTTATGTGTTCAAAGCCAAGAATTTGTGGTTTTGTTAGGTCTTGCAATCAGTATAAAATAAATTGTTTAAGAAAGCCATTACCACTAGCTTCTTATCAAAGTACACCAAATATTTTGCACAACATGACTACAGTTTTATATACTAAATTCTTAATATGAAATAGCTTTGCTAGACAGCAATAAAGCTTTCATTTTATCCCTCTTTTCTATTTACTTCTCTGCTCAGCAGGAATGGCATCTATTTCCATTCTAACACAGCATACCACCAAGAGTTCTGGGGGTATGGTTATGGAGTTCAGCATAAATATGAGTCTTTTAGTAACAGTGCAAAGCTCTGGCTATTAAAGAGCTGGCTGAGCTAGCTGAAATTGAGAGCAGCCACACCATGTGCAGATATCACAGCATTAAGCTTCAATTTTTCTTTTAAAACTCAGACCTTCATCTTGGAAAGCTACCACAAACTTGTAGAGATATTGGTGAGAACACAGTGTTCCTGAAACTGGGTTGATTTAGTCAGATAGTTTAGGTGTCAAGAAATAAAAACCCAGCACCGAACACAAAGCTTTCCTCAGTTTCCCTACTTGTAGGATATGCCTAAGACTCCTACTTTTCTGCATCCCTTTGTAAGAATATTTGAATAGTGCATTTGGATTCTGATATAAAACTCTAAAAATAAGCACAAAAAGATCTTTTGTTAATCAGACGTAAAAACATGGCTTGTGAGATTTCTGGAAGGTGTTTGTAAGCCAGAACACTTTGCAGTTTCTTTCAGTCACTGCTATTTGCAGCTTCAGAGAACACCTTTAGGAACAGGTAATTATTAATTCTTTTAGAGTGGTTCCATAAGGTATGTGGGTCATCCTTCAGGTTAGCTTTCCACTGATCTAAGACACATGGTTTGAAATCCAGGGTATTGCAGGTTACAGATGGATGGAGTAACTCATAATCTCATGCTCTTCACGTAATTTAGAGAAGAAGGATATCTCTATGGTGTGACCCCAGATAGTTGATTGGATTTAAGTTCCACTTTTCAGTACAGAGCTAATATGTTCCCTTGGGAAATTTGTGTGTAGCAGTGGGGATCACACTTGTCACCTTCTTGCTCATGTGTTGTTTCATCTTCTCTGCTTATTACTTCTATTTTTTTTTTTCTTTTAAGTCTGAATCTGCCAGCCAGGACCATCACTTTGAGCCTGGACAAACAACACTTTATCTAGTCTGATAATGCAACAAGTCTCTGATTCTGCCAAGTCTCAGATTGGCTTGTTAAAGTTTATTAAAAAAAAGTGACCTCTTTAAAGAAAGAAAGAGCCATTATCTGAGATAGATTTGGCATTGATCTTTTATTTCTTTCCTGCTTTTAGTTTGTCTTGTTTTCTCTTCAAGGAAACAGAATCAGATTTTAACAAGAACAATAACAACTCCAGATCTTTACTCTTCTCTCCAAAAAGGACACTGGTTACCACCTTTAGTATCATTTGAAAGATTCCAAGAGTTGTCTTACTTTAAAAGACTTCTCTTCAGCCAGAGAAAATGAGAGTTATTTGTGAATACTTTCCATTACAAGTGTTTTTAACAAACTCTTTAAGAAATGTTAATAAAGATTTCTAGTAACAACTGCTGCTTTAAAGTACCTGCACTCAAAATATTGGACCATCTTTACTTTTTTAGTTCTGTAAAGTAATAGGGTCACATCAATATTTTTCAGTCCTTGATAATTTGTCTTCCATTAAAATCAGTACAATATTATTCAAGCTTGGGATATGACCTAAGCATTACATTGGAGGCTGGACCTTATTTTGTTGATGTACTTGCACTATATCAATGGAGCTATTCATGTCAGAAAAACAAGGAATGTTTAGCCTCTGGTGATTAAATAAATATCAATTACACATATGACACTTGGCTCAGTAGAGTTACCTTAATGCTTTATGTCTTTTTTTTGAAAAATTATTAATTCCTCATTTTATTTCATAGCTTGAAGCATTTGAAAAATAAACTGTAATATACTGGTCATAAAGAATTAATGGATAATGCTTTAATTATCAGGTGTCATAAAGATCTGTCTTCAATTACCATGTATGAACATCTTTGGTTCATTTCTAACAACTGTGATTCTTCTCCAATAATCATATATTCTGATTACTTGTCAAGTTATCCAGCATATCCCATGACCTGATGGGGCCTGTGACTAATCAAGAGAAATGTTATAATAAATTCATACATTTCCATGCTAGAGAGTCCTTTGTGATTAGCTAACATGACCCCTTGCATTTCACAGGCTTGTCAGCTACTCAGTTTCAAGCCCATATTCTGTGGTAGTCCTAAGCCTCCACCTGCTCATTCTTCCACTGAGGAACACAGGACAAATTACCTAAACCTTGTGGCTGTGACATAGCTCCATTGCAGTCACTTTTAGTTCACACTTGGCTGTTATTTAATCACGAAACAGAGCTCTATGTTAATGTTAGGCACTCTTCATTAAACACACTGATAAGTAACTTTTTTTTTTTTCACTAACACATTCTTTTTCAGTTCATGAGGATTTCAACTTAGAATCATAGAATCATAGAATGGTAGGGGTTGGAAGGGACCTTTAGAGATCATCTAGTCCAACCCCCCTGCAGAAGCAGGTTCACCTAGCTCAGGTTGCATAGGAACATGTCCAGGCAGGTCTTGAAGACCTCCAAGGAAGGAGACTCCACAACCCCTCGGGGCACACTCTGTCCCAGTTGTGTGTAAAACATAAAATCCAATTCAGAACAAGTGCTAGGTGGTTTAGTTCTCATCTTTCAACATTTATTTGTACTATTTCTGAAGGTACATCACAGACAAGAAAAGCATTTATTTAGAAATTCTGGGGGCTCTGACAGAGCATCTGCTCAAACTGATGTACTGTTGCTTTGCAGGCCAGCAGGTGTTTTGCAGGAGCAAGTGTGAGCAGGAGCTGGTTCTAGCTGGGTTTACTCACTTAGGTTAATGCCATAGTATGGGGTTCTGGCATGGCCTACCTTTGGCAAAATGACCTAGAAAACAGGATGCACTGAGAAGACTCAGTCAGCTTATGATGCCTAGTTTAAAGCATGCAGCAACTTCAACAGCTGTGATGTTGCTAAAACTTACTAATTGAAAGATAAGGTTTTTGGAGGGGTTTAGGAAGAGGAATTGCCCTAGAAAACAGTAAGGAGGAGACATTTTATTTTGGCTTAGCAAGTTATTTTACATCTTCTCATCTGACACTGGGGATTCTGATTAGACAACACCTAATATCCCTTTTTAAAGGAATCCCTGGGTGGCCCATGGAAAGGGCTTCAAATGGTCACAAGCAGTATGAGGACAGACTTATTTTACCCTCTGCTGTTTGCATCTCTTGCTCACTTATCTGGACCAGCACTTCCTGAGCTCTCACAGCCAGCTCCAAATGATCAAAGGCGTTTGGTGAGTCATCTCCCCTCCCTTAGAGGCCCAGCACCCTGTGAGCTGTGTTTATTGCCAGAGAGAAATTTTGCCCAGAAAAAGTGGATCCAACCAGGCTCTAAGGTTCTGAAAGTTCTAAGAATTGAGTAAAGGCAATGCCTAGCTGAATAGTCATAGATCGGCTGCTAGCAAATTGCCAAAGGAATTACTTTGTACACATGGCAGTGCTGTATGTATTTTCACAGTTCAGGAAAACATCAGCAGAAGGAGGAGGCTCAGAGTGTGAAAAAGGAATCACTCAGACTTCAGGTTCTGTGATTTAGCATTTGGGATGAAATTCCAGAGTAAGTTTGCCACCAGCAGAATGGCTACTTTTTTTTTGTTAGCAGGGAGCTGAGCAGTGATTGAAAAGGTGTCTCTTCTTGCAAGGTGTTCAACACTCCTTGTTCCTGGTGTTTATCCCTTTTTCTGGGTGGAGGATGAGGTTTGCAAAGTGTCCCCGTCTCTGCACCTGGGCCAGACTCTTCATTTTTTTTTTCTGGGAGATTTTGGGGCTTGTTAGCCTCTGCATTCTTGCTCCCGTTCTTCTCTGGGGAAAAATGAAGTTGTTCCTCAGTTCTTTGGCCAAATTCCTTCCTTACCTTACAATATGAATGGTAGAGATATTAGCAAAAGCTAAAGAGAAAAAACAAAACAGAATTTCTGCCTTGAAATGCAGTAGATTGCAGCTAGCATCAAGCAGTTTACAAACATATTTCAGGAAAAGACATGCCTGTTCTCCCAGATCAGTGTGTGTCCACGTAACCTTCAGTAGATATTGCAAAGATGTGGTTCTGTACTGTTGTAGTGGGTTTGTGTGGCCAGGCTTTGGTAGTGAGGAAGGCTACAGGAGTGGCTGAAGCTTCCCCTGTAGCTGATAGGATCATTGCCAGTCAATTCTAAGATGGACTCGCAGCTGACCAAGGCCTGGCCAATTAGTGATTGAGGTAACGCCTCTGTGATTAATGTATTTGAGGAGAGGAAGATGAGCTGATCTCTAAAGGTCCCTTCTAACCACTACCATTGTATGATTCTAAGAAGTTGCTATGTAGATGCTAAACCACAGGAGCAGCAAAATGGAGTGAGAATGTGAGAAATTCGCTGCAGACACCAAGGTCAGTGTAGAAAGAGGGGGAGGTGGTGCCTAGGATTCCCCTGTGACCTGTGGTTAAGACCATGGTGAGGCAGCTGTACTCCTACAGCCCATAGAGCTATATGGGGAAATAGAGATTGACTTGCAGCCCTTGGAGTGCCCTGCTCCAGAGGGGGGGTGTCTGAAGAGGGCTGTAAAGCCATGGGAAGCCCGTATCAAAGCAAGTTCCTGGCAGGACCTGTGAGCCCGTGAAGAGAGGAGCATGTGCCAGAGCAGGTTTGCTGTCAGGACTTGTGATACTGTAAGGGACCCACATTTGAGCAGTCTGTTTCTGAAGGGACTGTTTTCCCTGCGGATGACCTGTGTTCAGACAGTTTGTGAAGAGCTGCCCCTGTGGGAAGGACCCACACTGGAGAAGGTCGAGAAAGGCTGTTTTCCATGGGAGTGACACCACGCTGTAGCAGTGGGAAGTGTGAGGAGGCCTCCCCCTGAGTGGAAGCAGCAGTAAGGTCCATCTGTAATGAACTGACTGTAATCCCCATTCCTTCCTTGTGCCTCTGCACTGCTGAGGGGGAGGACATAGAGACCCAGAAAGGAGGGTTCGGGGGGGAGGTTTTTTTAGATTCAGTTTTTATTTTTCATTTCCCTGCTCTGTTCTGATTGTTCCTTAACAAATTAAGCCATTTCTCCCCAAGTTGAGTCTGAATATAACTCATGAATATAATTGCTGAGTGATCTCCTTGTCTTTATTTTGAGTCTTAAGCCCTTTGTTCTCTCTACTGTCCAGTTTAGGAGGGGAAGTGACAGAACAATTTGGTGGGCACCTGGCCATCAGCCAGGGCTAAACCACCCGTCTGTATTACTTGAACAGCTGATTCTGCATGACAGTGCAGATACCTGGCTTTGCTTGTTTCCCTTCCCTCATTGTTAGGAATAAAGATAAACTCTCTCAGCCAGTATATACATGATTGAGATCTTTTGCAAAGTTCTGATCTGTCCTCTCCCTCCATTTTTTTTTCCAGAAAATATTTGCTATGTGTCTCCCATCATTGTGGGAAACCCAAGAATGGATTCCTGCACTGTTATTTAAGGTTTGAATTGGTTCATTAATCTGATCAGTTCAGGTATTGATTTGGGAGTCCTCAGCACTTCTAACCATATATTAATTCTTGAAGTGGTAAATGTGGGCTTTTGGAGGAGCTTGTTGCTGAGATGAGCACAGAACCTTTCTGAGGTTAGGACTACTCATGTTTCTGGCCTTTGTGCTGGTTACAGAATGACATTCCCAGGGCTACTAATTTCCTGGGCAGAAGCTGTAATGTTGTGAAGTCTTTTCCCTGATTTAGTTCATACAGTACTGCATGCTGCTTCTAAGAGGAAAAAAAACCACACACCACTTCCTCCTTTAGTTTCCACATTTCTAGTTTGTGAGGGATGTTTTTGTGGTGGATGCTAAATACAGTTTTACCTCCTCCTTCACCTTTGTCGCTTCTCATCTGCAGGAGCACTGATGAAGACAGTGTGGCTTTTATGGGGCAGAGGGAGGAATGATCCACAGAGCCTTCATAGTTAGATATCACACCATGAAAGACATTAATGTCTTGCAATTTGTCCCAGAGCCTGGAAGAAGTTTTTTCACTGCTAATACCAGATTTGATTTTAGATTTTGCTTTAGCAGTGAAGCTTACAAAGTGCGCTCACTGCTTTATTTTGAGATTTTCACCTTTGAGGTCTCATAAAAGCCTCTCAGCAGTTGGATACCATGGTTATACTCTAGACTACTGAGGACTGTAAATAAAGCAGAAGAGTATTGCACTGTGAGTGGGAGCTTTATCTAATGCAATGGTATTTCAACACAAGATCTTTAAAACTATCTTCCTCTTGCTTGTAGTGTTCATTTGATTGCAACTTAACTATACAGTAAACAGGGTTTTTTTTGAGCAACAGTTTGTATTTAAAAACATCTACAAATGTCTTCAGGCCAAGCATCCCTTAAACACAGTAAGAACAATAGTGTTACAAGTCAATTTAGATTTCTTCTGAAGCATTGGGTCCTCCTGTGTCAAAAGTAGTGTTTAATCATGCTTATGAGAACCACATGCAGACAGAGCTCCTATGTAGAGTCTTTTCTGCAGCAGTAGAGATCTGAGTCTTCTTATCAGAACTCCTTGGATGTCTTTGCACAGTTTGAGGGATTTATGAATGTATTATAAAAGCAAAGACTGGAGAGGAGTAGATTCACTTCTTGACATTGCAGTTCAATGAAATAGATCTTGCTGGTGTTTTCTCTTCTACCCATCTGTCTTTTTCTTGTGTTTGCATGCTTGTTCCTGGAATACTTTATCTGTTTGCATGTGTATCCTTACAAGCTTTGTCTCCATGTAAGTGCCATTGCATTGTTCTCTGATGTAGGTCCTCAGGGACTGGAGAAGCTGGAATGCTCCATTGAAAAAGCAGAGGAAAAGGTCATGGCTGAGCCTGGAGCTCCATTTGCTTCTCGCTTTGTGTCCACATGATATGACTGATTTAAGAGGTGCAGTTACTGCAGCTATAGAGAGGAGAACTGAGACTAAGGTCACTTAGGGCTTGGAAAGGGAAAAAAAGAAGGATGAAATCACATATTTTTTCAATCTTCACATTGACACACTCACCACCAGCCTGGCTTTTTTGTGGATTTCTCATGTCTTTTCCAGCACAAAATATGCTCCTTTAGCTCTAGAGCCTTCAGCCTGCCTGTAGCATTCTGTTACATGACCGTATTGCACTACATTGAAGTATAGTTCATACTAAATCTTTGTACGCAGAACATGACTTACTTGAGAGCACTGGTGCCTTAATCTCTATAATAAATTCTATTCCTTCAAATACACTGCTATGCCAAGACAATTTGTGATTTCTAATGCCTCTAGTATCCTGCAAGCATCTTTTATGCTGTGAAGGAGACTCAGAAGAAAAAAGTAGGATAAACAAAAAGGTTTGCTTTCACTCTCTGGTTTTCATCTGTTCTTTTAATCTGAAGTAGGATTAGATGTCAGGAATGTTTGTAATGCAGAAAATTTTGCTGCTACAAAGTGATTTGGTTTATGTGACTTTTCCTTATTTCCTGAGTCTAATATTTTAATAAACTCAAGAAGCAACTAGTGAAAGTGACTGCATTGAACTTCAGGATGGAAAAGCCCTGCTGTGGGTAATTTTCCACATTGGCTAAGTATTTTGGTTTTTTGATCTTTCTATTGGAAACCACTGATAATAACAGTTATTAGTAGAAACACTTCCTAGTCTTCAAACTTTAGAGGCAAAGATGGTGCTGGAGTAATATTGGTCTGTAATTCAGGATTTGTGAGGCGTCACAGTCAGTAGTATCCTACAAGTATTTGCATGATGGGGTGGGTGCAAGACATATTTAGCTAAGAAACAGTTTTATTTCTAGTTGTAGCAATGAATAGATGCACATGGGAGAAGAAGGTAGTGGGTAGATGGCTCTGTCTAATGACGGAAATGTGCTTGGCTAATTGTGCATCCACCTGTGGGTGTGCAGATGGCAATATCTATGCTGCAGCTGTAATGTTCACCAAAGCCCTGCTATCCCTGGCAGAAGCAGCTGTAGCCTTTGGAGAGGGAAGAACTAGAACAGCTTGAGCTGGTCTCACTTCTGGATTCCAAGTTACCATCCCTGTAAACCAGCTCACATTGTGCTTCAAGGCTTGCAGTGTTTTTGTAGCTGTAGCAGGCAACAGCAAAGGAACAGCTAAAATATTTAAACCAGAAGAAGCTGCTGATCTCAAATGAACAGAACTGAGGCAATATACAGCAGTCAGAACCTGCTGTGACATGGAGTGTTTTGAGTCCTTTGTTTCTTCTCCCACATTTTTTAAGTGACTGTGGAAGTTCATCAGATTTTGTTTTGGAAGTAAAACCTGTATGTTTTTAGTTTGTATATTCCTGACTACATACTTTTAGAGCCTTGGTAGTTTTGTGTCTTCTGCCAAAAGGCAGTGGCATCTCTAGCCATGGGATTACTGGAATCAACTGACTCTGAGAATAGAGGCATTTGGGGTTTACTTGATTTGATTTAGAAATAAGATTTTAGTTTCTCTTGAATTCAGTGCTGGAGTTATTGTTTTCAAGGGAAACAAAACTGGATGATTAGATTGTTAACTGATGTGTGTCTAAAATGTGCATCTCATCCTAGTCACATATTTGCTCCTCAGCTTTGTTCTCTGTTTGTTTTGCAGGAAAACACAAGCAATCAGGGTTGTGCAACCACAATAAGTCAGTCTGTCTTGTAATGCAGGGTAAACTTGAAATACTGGCTTCTGAGGAAGGCCATTTGGATCCTGGGAAAACAAGTTAAGGGTCAATCTTTGGAAGGATGTGACACAGCAGATCCTTCTCTCTGGTTTGCATGTGAAACATTTGACTGCTATAAAAGTGCAGTTTAAAGTTTCACCTCTTAGCCTTGCATAAGACATGCTTCTAGGAAGTCCTGTCCATGTCCTGTCCATGTTGTTCTTGAGACCTTGTAATAACAAACCAGCAGAAGAAAGGTGGAGTACCCACCATATGAGGACAAGCTGAGGGAGCTGGTCTTGTTGACCCTAAAGAAGCAAAGGTTTTGAAGGGAGGTAACAGAAGGCCATTGGTACCTGTAGGGTGGTTATTGAGAAGACGGACCCAAGCTTTTCACAGTGATGCATAGTGGGAACATGAGACATAACAGATGTAAGCTGAAACAGGAGACGTTCACACTGGTTATAAAGGAGAGACATTTTCCCCATGAAGGTAGTCAATGAGTGGAACAGGCTTCCCTGAGATGTGCAGCCTATGTGCTTGGAGGTTTTCAGGACTTCGAAATAGATAAAGACCTGACAATCTAGTCTGGTCTTAAAGCTAAACCTGGTTTGATCTAAAAGTTGGAGTAAGAACCCCATGAAGTCCCTTTCATCCTCAATTATTTGATGATCCTGTGATTCCATGAATTTTGCCCTGGCTCATTTTTTGCATGAAGTATAGATTTTGAGGCAGAACCATTTTTGGGTCTTAGCAACAGAGTTGGGGAAATGGAAGGTCACAGAAGAGCCACTATGGCTTCCTATTTTTCAGCAGGAGTTTATACTGCCTGGAGAACATAGGCTTTTGATGAGTCCCCAGCCACAGTACAAATTACATAGATATTTCTACTGAGGATTCATGAGAACACGGGAGAGGAAGGGAGTGCAGGAGTTTCTGACCATTCACCTCTGTTATTGCAGGCAGATATGACATATCTTCTCTTGTTAGAAAAATATCCTCTTATTTTAAAAACAGTTAATATTTTACTGCTTTTTACTCCTATGGAAAGACTGTTCTAGAATCTCTACTTTCCCTTTGTTCAAAAACTTCTCATTTATTGCTTAACTTTATGCATGACCTGTTTATATCTTTTTTTTTCTGTTATCTTTTCCCTACTGTTTAAATAGCTCTTCTGTGACTTATTTCCTGACTGCATCTGGGGAATGCAATCCTATCCATCCCAGCTTTCATCTGGGAAGTTAAACAAACCAAACTCTCACAGACTTCTCTCATAAGACAGTCTTCATATTCCCCTCATCAATCTACACTGCTTCAGTCTGCATCAGTTGATCTGAGACTGGATTACCAGTACAGTACGTAATACTCCAAATTAGACCTCTCTAAGGCCCCATATGATCCTGTTACTTTCCCATCTCCTTTGGAAATACCTCTGCTAATGCATTTTATGACTAGTTTGGGTTTTTTTTGTGGACACTATGACTTATTTCTTGGCACTTGCTTTTAGAACAACTTTTAATTCATTCCTAATGCAGCTTCCTGTACATTATTTTTCTACCTTTTATGATAATTTAACTATGAAACCAGTTTTCATGGGTGACCAATTGTCTTGCTCACAGTCTTGCTCCATCTTTGTGTTGTCAGTGTCTCCTCTTTTCATCTTTTATAACTGGTGTCAAGGATCCACTTCTGAAGAACCCTGCTTTTGTGGGATGCCTACCCCCAGCCTCTTAGCTCTCCTTTTCACTACAACTGTTTCTACTTTTGCTATGTCCTTACCTACAAGTGTGGATTCTTATGCTAATCCCCGTCTTTGCAAATTTAATGCATAGCAGTGCATTTCACAAGTCGAGATGGACAAAAGCTACTGCATTTTCTCTAAGAAAGCAATTATTGACACATATCTTGCCTTACTCCTCTCTGAAACCCTGATGCTGCTGGAGTTAATCCCAACTCCTGCTGAATCGTACACAGCACAATAACAGAGCAGAAAGGCAAGATCAAAAAGTCCAGTGACCAATTAAAACCATGGAAGAGAATTCACCAGGTACCTTGCACTTGCCTAACTTTCAAGATGCACTGTTAACACCCCCTGTTTTCCCCTTGTCCTTAATAACCACTCAAAGCCTCTCAATTTTGCACCCACTCATTTCACAGTCAGTATGAAGGTGCCAGCCAATACATTGACTGATGGACATTGATTTGACATTGACTGATGGGTAACTTCTAGCTCTTTCTGCTAGTCAAGCTTGTTAAATGGCACTCCTGCTTGATAACAAGAATAGCAGCTCACAGGCAGGTGATGCATGTTCAGAAGAAACCTTGGTTGCTAAGCTTTTCTCTCGAGACCTCTTTTCACAGGGCACCAGTAGTTAATGTGTTGCTAGTATTTTTTTTTTTTTGATCACAAATAATCCCTGCACAGTGCTTCCTGTGAAGGGACAGAATTGGCTACCTTTAAAACATCATGGGTAAGAAAAAATTATTTCACTGTGAGGGTGAGGGAGCAGTGAAAAAAAGATTTATCCCAAAGGCAGTGATGTCTATTCTCTGTGACACTTGCTCCTGCTCTGCATTTGTCTCTACCAAGTAATGCTGAAGTTTGTATTAGTGGTCAGTGCTAGCAAAAAAGTTAGTTGGCTGTACAAAGTAACAGTTCCAGGGACTTCCATAGCACTTAAGACCTCACTTAATCTTTAGGTAATGTACAAATTGACACGATAATATTGAGCTTATCTGACTTCTGCAGTTAAGATCCTGTTAGGTACAAGATCAGTGGTTTCTGAGAAGTGTTAGTGAAGTGTTAAGGATATCTTTAGCTCTAGTGACCCACTTGAAGTTTGATTATTCCTTTTTTTTTTTCTTTTTGGCTGAATATTTCCTTCATATGCTGCAAATGCCTGCAGGTAGGCTGGATTCTCCTTTTATTGCAAAATCCCGCTGGAGCTAGCCAGAAACTGTGCCACTTTGAGTATACGTGCATATGCTTAACACTGCTTTCAAAATTACAGAATCACAGAATATTATGGGTTAGAAGGGACCTCGAAAGATCATCTAGTCCAACCCCCCTGCCAGAGCAGGACCACCTAGAGTAGGTCACACAGGAACCTATAAAGGTGGGTTTTGAATCTTTCCGGAGGAGACTCCACAACCCATCTGGGCAGCCTGTGCCAGTGCTCCCTCACCCTCACAGTGAAGAAATTCTTCCTTGTGTTTCTTTGGAACCTCTTGTGTTCCAGCTTATACCCATTGCCCCTTGGGTATTGCTTTATTTTTTTTTTTCCCCAGAAAAATCCAACGTTGCTGAGACAAAAGGTACACTTTTCCCTGCTTTTGTTGTTGTTGAGAATAGAGAACATTGAGGATTTTGGCTTTCAGCAAAGGAAGTAGTTTTGATACAAACCTGGACAATATTAATGAAAATATTTAAAATGAAAATGTAACATTTTTTAGGAAAAAACAGTAAAACTTCAACAAAATGTGCAATAGCAACTCTGCACTCTCTTTATTCTCTGAAATAACTATCAGTTATGAGTTTGGGGAGAGCATGGAGGGAAGGAAGACCAGGGCTGGATCAAGGCTTGTTGCTTCATTCTTTCCTTGTACAGGAGTTGTGTAATGTGGTTGTGCCTGTATGGCTCGGAGACCAATGCCACCATGCCTGGGAGATTTAAGTGCTCCTACCATGACACTCGAGTGGTGGAAGTGCTGCACTGCCTGTCTTCTGGTACGTGTTCAGGTGATGAGGCTGTACGGGATAGTGGAGAGCGGTAGTAGTGGGGCTGCAGCCTCCTGCAAGTCCCCAAGATCTTGCCAATGAAGATGCAGACTTCATACTTGTGATTTCAGGGAAACTATAATGACATGACAGCTGTGGCAGAGCAATTGTGTGTGCTGTACCTAGTGTTTCGAACAGGAGTACAGCTGAAAACCATGATGCTTTAAAACTTTGCTGTTTTCTTCTCTCCAGGAGCCACCTTTAACTGGAGTGTAATGAGTTCCCAGCAGTCAGCAGGAGTAAAACACTCACACAGTCCACTATGCCAATTAGTTTGAACAAGGTGGTAATGAGGGCATTTCTCATCAAGATTTTCATGAAAACACTTCAGATACCTTTCTTTCCAGATTCTCAGATGAGATAAATTGTGCAATGGAAGTGTTTTCTGAGATTGTAGAATCCATACAAGGTCTGGTGTCCTCACAATCTTTGAGACAGATAATGGGGTTTACGCTTGCTAATATCAAAATACTGGTCTTAGTAGATTGGTAACAAAATCATTCTGTCCCAAAGGGGCAGAAAAATTTCTCAGTAGAAAGGAGGTTCTGTTGCATGGAGTTAAATTGTGTCGCAGGATGCTGATGTTGCCCTTAATATTTTAATCTTAACCTGACATTAATGAAAGAAGACAAAAAGGGGTTCTATTTGCTCACTTTTGAAGAAGAAAATAAACCAGTTACATTATTAGAAAAGCAATTGCATAAACATAGCATATATTGTGTAGGGAGATGTTTAAATACTGAAGTAGAAGATCTAGCCAACAACAATACTACTTTTACATGCTACCTTATATAAATAGTTGAATGTGTTTATGTGATCATGTATGTATCTGTGGGTGTGTGTGACGAGAGCATTTTCCAAAATCAAAACTTCTGATTGATGAGGAATTGCACCTTATGTGGTAGCAGCAGGTGTAAAAGTTCTTTCTAGAAAGCCAGAACACTTGCTGTATGTACAACTCATCCCATTTATATACAACTCTGATAGCACATACATCATGTATATTCTTTTTCAAGCCTTATTTTCAGAGATAGGTCTCTCTTTTTAGGTTCCACTTTTACAGTCACAGAAGTTTCACTAACATCATCAAGCACTGTGCTGCACTAGGAGCAGATCCATAGAATGAAACAATGGATGCCAAAGACATCCTGTATGTTCTTGAGAGGCTATTTTGGACTAGCTCCAGCCCTTTTCCATGGACTAATTGCCCATTGCAGTGTGGAGTGCATTAAGTGCACTCGCAAAGCACAGCTTCCACTTTTATTTCATCAGGAACCCTGTTTATATGCTCTGTAACAACCATATGTTGGAGTGAAAGCAAAGGATGTGACTGATCTGGAGATTCAACATGTAAACTAGCTTCTGATTCAAATTAAAATGTTCACAGGGGCTCGCAGGTCTGTCCAGGTTCATGCAAGCCCCAAGGAAATTCGTGCCTAGGTCCTTGTAGGACTGAGTGTCCACAAAAGCAAGAGCAGTCCTTTATAATGCCAAGTTTCTATTAATGGTCATTTAATTGTTTCTCCTCCAGTAAATATGATGGTTCCATATTTGTGTTACTAAAATTTCAGTAATACAATGCTTTATGATTAGTAAAAGCAAAGGGCATATTGCAGTCACTCAGATAAAACATGTATGTAAATATCCCATCTAATTAAGCTCATCATCTTGTTTACAGTAAGACAAAAATAAAAACCTGAAAACAAGTAATTTTTGAGCAGTAGACTAATGAAGCCTGATTTTGGAACAGATTTGCATCTTTCAGATGAGTGACTTGATAACTGGCTCACACTAACATTTGTAATCTTTGCATCTGTCAGCATTTTTTTATTCTTATCCCTTACAACCATCATCTCTAGGACTGTTTTGTGGTGGATGCACAGCTGATTGCATTTGAGCATAGAAATCAGCTGAGGGCCTGAAGATACTTTGGGGTGTGTGTGAATATTCCACCTGTTTCTTCCAAGCTGCCTTGTCTTGTAGGAACATAGTTACCAGTGAGGAGACTAGTACTAATCCAAGCATGGCAGATTCGATCAGCAGGTTTCTAAATCATCTGTGCTATAGGACAGGCAGCTAAACACAGCATGTCGGCTGCTCCTCCTGGCTTTGCTTTCAGATTAAACCGTGGTTTTCACCTCCATTCATCTACTTTTAAATTGTATTGGTGTGACTTTGACATTAAGCCTGTTGACCTGCTTAACTTATATGAAGGGTCATGTCCGGAGTGGATGGCAGTCTTGCCATGGTTATTAATGTCGGCAGGGACAGAATATGGGAGTGTTTGCTAAATGAAAGTTGAATAGATATGAGAGATTTCTTCTTTAGATTACAGTGAAACCATCTGATTAAATATTCTTTGTTATTCATTAAAGAGAAATTGCTCTTTTCAAATATGTCGTATTCAAGCACAGAAAGTATTACAGAGAGCTTTCAAAACTCCAGTCATATTGTGACTCATATGTTGACAGAATGATTCTCAGGTCAGCAGATGTTTCCTCTGTCCCCCAAAGCAGCGATTCACCCACACTATCACTTACTGCTTCTTTTCCCTGGTACTCCTGCACATCTCTGGGTCAGCTGACCCAGATGCTTCATTTGAAATCACACCTGGCTTCTCAGCTTTGAGGGCTGTGACCTCGTACCATAGTTGCAAGATTTCAGGTAGTGGAGTAAAAGCCTTCCTCTCAGTGACAAAAGTCACTGGCTTTCAGCCTTCACCCACCGCAGTTTGCACTTACTGTGCTGCTAGGGACAGACCCTACTTGTATCTCCACTGCAGTTGGGATCTTGAAATCACAAGGTATCTGAGAAGATGCTCTTTCCTCATCTCTGATGCTGATTCCTTCCCGTAACTCCTCCAATTTGTGTCATAGCTCCGCACCACCAGCACACTGGAAAAGAAGACCATCTCAGCCTCAGGAAGAGATGCCAGGCACTCCCTACAGCCAAGGATATCCAAGGCCTGTGTCCTCCAGTACGGCAGAGGCAATTGTTCCCACACATGCTGAGGAATGTGCACTGTGGAGTGTCACTGCTAATCCTGAAAACGTTTACACTGGTCTGAACTGGGAGGAGAAGTCTTTCCTTGTCCTCCCTTCTGAAACACATAATATAATGCATTCTGGATGTGTTATTGAAATAACTCACTTTTCCTGGTGTATTCTTTAGGCATGTGTGGGCAGAATATACATTGTTTTAAAAATTAATTTTCTCAGTTGCATGCAGGCAAGGATTTCACATGAAAATATAAATGAAACAACAAAAAATACAGGCATAATGTGTTAGAAACATTGTTGTTTAGTTCTATCTAGCTGATAAGCTGAAAATTCAACCAAAGGTGGAGAGTGAATAGAGAAACCAATCTGTTTTAACAAGCAGTTGTTTCCTTATTTACCCAGTAGAGATAAAGTCATTTTCCCTGTTGTGTTAGCATGGAATGCACCTGGGTTCAGAGGGATAGTTCAGGATTTATGCAACGTAAGAGAATGCTGCACAAGTGAGATTTGTCCAGCTCTTTCTGACTTGCTGGGGGGGGAATCCAGTGTCTTTACTGCTTGGGAATCCTTTCACACAGAAATGCTGCTTGTTCTTTCCTTCAACAGCACCATCATGATTCAAGAACTATATGAACTTCAGTAGTCCTTTAGACTTTCTTACACTTTGCCACTAAGATAATAAGTGAGGTGAACCACCTGTTTTTCAGAGTGGTTGTTCTATTGTGTGTCATGCTTACTGCATAAAGAGGCTATTTCACAACTCCTGATAAATAAGGCCTTTAGCCAGTCTGTTTACCTTTGACCTCAGTATTCCAGAAAATAAAGGAAAATCCTGTCTATGGTACTGACATCTTCACTGACCTAAACTGAAGCCACTATTGAAATTTCAGATTCCTATTTATGTGTGCAGACAGGGACAATGGTTGATGGCTGTTCTACCATTCATTCCTCTCACTGTAGCCTGAGACCTAGAAGTTATCAAGCTGATGATGACATTTCTCTCTTGCTTTTGTTAGAACAGACAAAAGGCCTAAAAATTGAAATCTGTCTGAGGTTGCTTTTAGAGTGCTCTTACAACCCTATGTTAGGAATAGATAAATCTTAGGAGAGGTAAAAAATCTCCATGAGGTAACTCTGGTAGGTTGCTACAACTGAGAGAAGCCTTGAGGGATGCTGATGGTATGTCAGAAAACTTTTAAGTATCTGGAGTAACTCCCGTTCTGCACAGTGCAGAGGTGGCCTAATGCTATTTATAGTCTCTTCTTCTCTGGGGCTATAAAATTCATGCTTTACCTCTAAGAGGTCATTAGAAAGAGCTAAAGGGAAATCTCAGCGGGTGGCATGGTTTTTACCTCTCCCAACGTGCCTTCTTTCTCCACGTTAAAGGACACACAAGCTTGACTGCAGATCCCCAGCACATCTAAGCATATGTGGAAGCATGGAGTTTTGTAGAAAGAAGGGGGACTGAAAGAAATTCCTTTAGGAGACAAGTATAGAAGATTAAGGAACTCAAAAGGAAGCCTGACTCTGGGTTTCTCTGTGTAGGGAATTAAGAATTATCTGTTCATACTGCGTTTAGGTTAATGGTGCCATGATCCTTGCTGGAAACTGTCAGTGTTCCTGTGACATGAGCAATGACTCTTCCATGCACTTATACACCTATTATCTGGCAATAGACTCCAGCTCTTCATTTCAGTGAGAGCCATTCCTGCTGCTGCACTTTAGGATGACCTTTCTGCGAATATCGTGTTCTTTCTCTGACTGGGGAAGCTCCCTGATCCAGTACATCTCTGGCAGACCTGTTAATTTTCTCCATTTACCAGTAACTACAGTAAAAATGCAGTAAATGAAATAAAGAATAACAATAACAAAATCAATGGACAACACCAGAGTCTCCTTGCTCTTTTCTTGTGCTGTGCTGTACCTCAGCAAAAATGGCCATGGCTATAGTTAAATAAGAAAATGAATATGATAAAGAAGTCTCTTCTAACTGCTTGTCTTTCTTCTCTCAGGAATTCCAGGCAAGATGATTGCTTTATCACAAGTGCCCAAACATTGGACTGAAGCTGAAGAGTTGGCAATCATGAAATGGCTTTCCAGTTCTGCAATAGGAATTTTAATTTATAATTTAAATGAAAAGATGACTTGGTTTTATTTTTTAATTCAGTGAATTTCCCTTTCACCTTTCACAGCTGTAATTTACCTGATGGCTTGTTCTCAAACTTCACAACTCACTGATCTGCATTAATTGATGTAATGGAATGAATGCCAAGTCATGTTAAAAAGGGTGCATTGTGGGTTAATCTCTAGGAATTAATTGTTGGGAAAAAATGCTGCATCAGAGAGATGAGAGCAAAAGTGGTTTTTACAGAGAGAATGACTGTGAGTTCTCTTCTGTGGAATCCCTTTGGCTTTAAGCTATGGTACGCCAAGCAGCTGCATTCCTGCAGTTAAACATTTCTATGTGATTTTATGGCACCTTCTGTTTATATACATTTGAACATCATTTACAGACATTGCATGGTTTCAAAGGCATGAAGCTCTGGGAGAGAAATCATAATCATCTGCCTTGGGTACTTTTTCTCTAGAAAACTATGGTCAGTGAGAATGGCTTTAGTATTTTTCCAGCAGTATCTTCAACAATGTGTGTTAGTATTGGCCAGTAAGAAATGAAAAAGGAAAATCTATTTTAGAAAAGGTATTTAAAAGGTGAGGAAAAAAAGATTTGTTGTTTGGAAAAGGGATCTGGAGCAAAAGACAAGTGAACAGTCAAGACTTTGGACACTTTTGGCTTATTTTGCTTATGGGTGAAGCTTGTGCAAGAAAGAAGCCAACCGTTGCGGTCTGACGACAGCCGTTTCTGGTAAAGGGGAAGGGGCTGTAAAGATGGCTCCTGTGAGAAGCTGTTTGAAACTCTCCCAGCTCTGAGCCTGACTCATTTCTGAGGCTGAGCCAATTAGGTACCTCCATAATCTGCAGATTCCTGCTGCTTTCCCAGCCCAGGTCCTATGCCAAAGGAAGTAAGAGAGAGAGGAAAATTTTATTGACATATGACTTAATGAGACCAAAAGATTTTCAGCGGGACAGCATACTAAATCAGTAATAGATATGACAAACATAACTGTTCATTCCTATTCTCATTCTTCCTTGGATTTGGACTGCCTCAATGTTTCCAGCTCTTGACTTAATGTTTATCTTTCATTTAGTTTCCCTAGCAAACAACTGTGGGTTCCCCTTTTGCCTTCTGGAAAGCTGATGGATGTTCCCTGCTCTATGCTCCTAAGGTTTGGAACCCCATGGAAGTGCAAGCTTGATACAAAGAGCTTGTCCATTGTCTTTTGCTACACAAACAGAACACATTTTCACTAGATTTCTTTGCTAGTTTTCTTTTTTTTCCCTTTATCCATTATGTTAGGCCAAGGAATATCCTAAAATTCTAGTAAGTATACAATAGCCATGCGAGGATACAGATTCTTTATGATATTTTTATCCTTCACAGTTAATAAACTATTGGTTCTATTCCAGTGTGCTTCTCCTGAACTTGCTAGTCCATGAAGAGTTGTAAGCAAATGAAAAAGTGCAAATTGTCTTGGATGCAGTTATTGTTTTTTAGAATGGAGGCTGTCCATTCTATTCTTGACCTTAGGGGAAAAAACAAAAGCCCAACATATTGGCTGAAGGATACTTTCTTCTTGAACAAATAATATCTGCAAATACTTAATACAGAGCTATGGCCAGTCTTCCCAATACATGAGTTAATTTCCATACAATACAGAATCAGAAGTCCTGAATAAATGCATTTTGGAAGTAATTATCCACTGCAAAATGTTTGCATGCACGTGCACATACGTGAGTGCACACAGACATGCTGTAAAAGCAGTTCATTGCATTAAGAAATGAATTACTATTTATAATTACTTCTAGTAGTTAATTACTTCTAATTATTGCATTGAGTAATAAATTGCTACTTCTAATTATTCTGTGGATACAGTCAAAGTAGTTAGCAATGCAATTTGCATGGTTGTCTACATCACGAGCATGTTCAAGTAATTGTGTTCCTTAATTATATAGAACGGTCGATGTTAAACAACATAACACATTTTGCAGCTTCATCTGCAGTGTCATTTGCCTACCATTTATGCTGGTTGAGTTTCAGAGAACTGGGGAATAGATACTGTGTGTCAACAGGGAATAGCTATTTTTATTTGAAGCTTACAAGCACTGCTGAGTATCTGTGACTTGACAGGCATTTCTGGAAACGTGCAGTGTGTTGTAAAGCTTACATTACAGCTCTAGCTTCTCAGCCTCAGCAAATCTGAACCACTTGGAGACACTGACCAAATCCTATTGTCCTTAATCAAAGTCTTATTTCCTACTTCCCAGGCTCTTTGACATCATATGTCAGCGTGAGGATCTTCACTTGCCCTGATGCTGGGAGTCAGTACTCTCGATTCAGCTATTTTTTTTTCCCTCAAATTCACATGAGTTTCTATAATAACCTATAAAATTTTCTATCCAGAAAAGAAGCTCATTAGGAGCCTACTGCAGGTAAGATTGCAGTCAGGAATTCACAGCAAAAGCTACATTGACTTCCCAGATAACTTCTGCATGTGTCCCTCAGCTCTCCAGGACCTTCCAAACTTGGATGTTACACACTGCAAGAAGGATGAGATCTTAACTTCTCCTCCAAAAAGTTCATACAGTAGAGGAGACCAACTGATCTTTTGGGGGAGGAAAATACACACCTTCTGTACAAGGTTTTGAAAGTGTAACCAGGACTTGAGTTCTTCCTCAAGCCTTCCTCCTCTGCGTAAGTTGCCTTTTCCTGTGTCATCCATGTTTATTTTCTCTTATTCCCCATTTCTAATGTCAATTTATAACAATACTCAATGGCATTAGAATTGATTGTAGTGGGAAATAACTGTATCTCAGCAGAGGCACATAGCCTGTCATCAAGGAAGAGTAAAGGGGCAAGAAAAAAACTACAGAGACTCAAAAAGTACTGCTTGTCATTCATATGTCCTTGGAGAGGGGAAGAATACAGGAAATTTTGGACACAAAGAACACCTTGCTGCTAAACATCATTTTTCAGAGTTTTACGTGGGACACCAGTGGGATGTAAAGTTAAAGAGCTGGAAAGTTTGCTCAGTGGCTACACACATGATGGATTTGGAAGAGAGAGTTTTGCTGTCTGAGGAATATCCTTGGTGCTGATAAAAGCAGTTTACAGCTGACACAAGAGGTTTGTTATTCTGGGTAGATTCTATTTCAGTACAATAATGTGAAATGATTTTTGGGGTAAAGCATTGTGGCTGCTTGGGTGGGAAGGGAGCTTTAAAGCAGAAAAGAATGGGGAAATTGCTAGAAAATGGACTATAGACATATCAATTAATAAGAAATCTGTATGGTGAGGAATGTGAGAGGATTGGTGCTGTCAAACATAGTCTTGAGTAATGTTGGGGAATGAAATTAAAACCTTTATCTTAGAGGACACAACATCAGCAGTCAAAAAGTATCAAAATCAAGTTTTAAGAAACTTCACTATTCTTTCTTGCCTCTGAGAGGAGCTGTTTTTTGCTCACCTATGGTCAGTGAGGATTCAGAACTTGATTTGCATTGAAAATGATTATGGTAGGAGAGATGGACCCTGCAAATGCTGCCACAGATCCTGAAGGATCAGGCCCTGCGTGGGTCCTGTGCTTGGTACTTAGCACTGTAACAGAGCTGGGATGGAGAAAGAATTGAAATGATGCTAACAATTTCCCTTGCTAAATTACTGTTTTGTTCTGCCTTTTATGGCCCATGGGACTCAAATTCTAATCAAGGTATTTGACTCTGTTTCTCAGGAAGCTGAGATGGAGAGTAAAGTAGATAGTTATAAGATTGTGACTATTGTATTCCCAAGTGGGGAATGAAGAACTGTAATTCTGCTAATTATCATAACTAATTAGCTGCATTCAGAAGTGAAAAATCAGGAGGACCAGATCACTGCCTCCAACTGTTAATAATGGGTTATTGAATTGTGGTACATGAGACCAGAGGGACTGCTATTATCACCAGTGATGAGCCCAAGGGTGTGTTCCCAACACTGAAGTAATTCAGCCCTGGATTTTCAGAGTGCTTTGACAGGATGAATGTACAGCCATTCCTGGAGTGCAAAAAGATGTAGTTCAGCACTGTGAACTCAGTCATCAAACTTGGACCTCCAAGAAGAGTACAAGCACTCATGGATGTGGACGGAGTTTACCGGGGTTCCCTCAGACCCGTGCTTTGTTGGCTCCAGGGGATTCACACAAGCTGTGTATTTGGCCCTGTCTCCTGAAGCCTGGAATCTTTTTGGAGGTGAGGATGTGTTTTTGGAGGATAGGGCTGTGCTATGAGCTAGCAATGGGAAAACTGGAAGTGATCTTGGTGTAAAGGTGGGCCACAAATTAATTAGCCGAGTTCATTAGCTTGGTTAGATCACTCTGCCTCATTGGCTGTTGTCACATTTGATGTATGAACTGTGTGCAGCACCATACAATGCTGTGCAGGTATACTCTTGAGGCCAAATTCATTTAAAGTGCCTCCTGTTGTTGACTGGCATGAAATGGATGGCTAAAAAGAGGAATTTGAGAGGTACAAAGGTCAGCAAGGCACAGTCCCACCTGTGTGCTCCCAGAAATCTGAGGCAGCAGGAAGGCATGCAAGGCATCTTTAATGAATTAACCAAACTACTTGAAATCAAGTGGCAATCTGAACTGAGACAATCCCATTTTGCCTTGAAGAATTTCAGAAGTACTCCCCTTGAGATAAATTAAGATCTTATTAGCCCTGCTCTGACCATTCATATGGTCAATTCAGGAGAAATTCCAGCAGAAGAAAAAATCTTTTAATGAGATCCATACAGCACAGCTGGAATTGATGGTATAAGGGATCCGGGAATAGGAACTGCTGACTGCTACACTCAGTATTTGTTTAGGTTATTTGTATTAGTATTTGTTTAGGTTATATGGGTTTTAGAAGTGTACTGGAAAACTTTTAAGCCACCACAAGTTTTACAATTCCAATGTAGCATAGCAAACTACATACATACACTTTCCCCCACACCTTGGTTACTTGTACAGGGGCAAGAGCCTTACACTGCCACAGGGATAAACTTCAAGGTGAGCACACAGGGAATGGCAACAGATTACAGCGCTTTGAAAAGCTTTTTGCCTGAGCTTGGCCATAGTTCTACTTAATATTATATAAGTTCTACTTATAGTTTCACTTAATCATTTGATATTAGATGGAATGGAGTTTTATGCAACAGTTATTTTAAAAATCCATATATATGACTTTTCAGTTTTCGTAGGTCAGTATTTGACTCATGTTCATCAGTTGATGATGAACCAATCAAAACAATGTGGTTATGGAGATAACCCTGGACACAGGTTTGGTCTCTGGAAGGTTAGCAGAAGTGAGTAGTCATTGTAATGAAGTAAATGGAGTTTCATGAAGTATTATGATGATCTGAGATCATAATGATGTACACTTAGATCACTCACATCTCTGTCTTAACATTTCTCACTGGCTGCTGTGGCTGCACTCTCTGATGTACAGATCTACCTCGATTTCTCTTTCTGACATGCTGGTCCTTCGCCTCTGCCTCGAATTGAATTGTGGTGGTGCATAATTCCCAGGCTCATGGAACAGTGTGACAGGGGACAGATATGCAATTATACCTAATTAATTAATTATACCATCAGAGGACAGAGTTAGAAGTGCTAGCCAGGTCTGTAACGTTATTTTCTTAATCTTGAGAGGCTGTTGTTAAATATTCAGGGCTGGAGAACCCAAAATGGTGAGCTTCAAACACAGCCCAGCTCTTTGTGCCAGAAGAGCCCATGGTTGTTGCTCCAGAGCAATCAGATCTATGCTTCAGGAACCATTCAGTCTCCACACTGGTAATCATGGGGCATCCCATGGTTTCTCAGTGGAGCACAGGTAGTCCTCTAAATCATGTGACTGATCAGGAAGACACACCAGAGTTGCAGAACGTAAGCATGTTGTGGATCCAAGGTGAACCTAAAAACCTAATAGGCTTGGTCAGGATTCTCCATGAGATGCAGGACAGGTGGCTGTGAGGAAGCACATCAGAGGATCCATCCGAGTGTGTTCCCCACCAAGGCAATTCCTGTCCTTCCTCAAAACACTCCTCTGCTGTCCTCCATGGTGCAGATGCAGAACTGGTTGGGATATTTCTTCCACGGCACACAGGAGAGGTCATGTCACCCCAATCTTTCTCCATCCTATCCATCTGTGTGTCACATTTTGGTATGTGTTAAACAGGGTGGTGTGACCTGCATTGATCTTTTTAAGCAGGTATCCCTGCATGAAATGTAAGCCTTGTGCTAGGAAGAAGAAATCAGGTTGATGGCTCTGACACAGAAGGGGAGAAGTAACAGCAAATTGTCAAAGATTTGGGGATACCACTGCTAAAACAGAAGAAAAAGCTGCTGCCTGCACAAGAAGGTAAAATCAGCCAAAGACTAGGAGGAGTTGGCAAAGTCATGCTTAGGCTGGTGGTGTTTGTGCTAGTCCTAGGTAACCATCTGCTGAGCTGTCAGACCCAGTTGGGCTTTTTTTTTTGTTTGTTTGTTTCAGTTTTATATTATTATTTTTCTGTTCTTTTAAAATTAACTTTACTGAAGGAAATAAAAGATTCTCACTTCTTCAAAAGAAAAGCATCAGAAAGGTTATTTAGGCTGCACATGGGGCACATCTTCAGGAGGCCTGACTGCCTGGCAAGAGTGCAGATCTTGCACAACCCCTTGGCCTCCCTTCCTCTCTGTGACAGTCAGCCAAGCACAAATTAAAGGATATCCTGATCAACAAGCTGAGTCTATTCCAGTATTTCTACAGCTCCTGGCACATTTTGGGTCTTCTCTATACGGACTTCTCTGTCTGTGACCAGCATGCGTTTGTGTTCCTCTGACTTTTCTGCATGGACTGTGATAGTTCATTTTTAACAGAATTTCTATCATGCTGTTTGTTGTTGCACAAGGGTTTACTCAGCCTCTTGTATTTCATGTGAACTGTCCAACTGTTTGCTTTGGTTTCTGTAAGCATACCACCACATCACAAGCATGGAAGCACAGGTGACCTAATGAGACAGTTTTGAACCTAAAAAGCTGCATCTGATAAATGAAGGCAGAGGCAGAAATATTGGCCTGGAAAAAAACCTTGCAAACAGGTCAGATAATATGGATAGCCCAGGGGGATCCTAGCACTCTCATGGGGTGATGAAACTGTGAGGTCCCCAAAGATGGAGCATCACTGAACACTGCCACATCTCATTCAAAGAGCACAATCCCTTTCTGAGCAATTTCTCTCTGGATGCAGTTAACAAGGCTGAAGTGCTTCTGTCATATTTATTAGCTCAACATGATTTTATCAGGTATCTCTGTCAGTCACCACTCTGTGCCTTGGAAATACAGCTGTGTTTCAACTGCTATGGTGCTTTACAGGCTAGCACCTGGGCGTTAATCACGCACAGGGAGTTAAAAGGCAAAATAGAAGTCAATTTTGTCCAACATGAAAAGAGAGAATGCAAGATTAAATAACCTAATTTAAAAGCACGGCCCACACATTCCCTGCTTGAGCCACTAATAACGGTTCAAATGACTGAAACAGAAGTAATTATTAAAATGTAATTAGTTTACACTGTTGGTGCATTGGGTTTGTTTTTGGCACCTATCCTGGCTTGAAGGATTTTCAACACATCAGTTACACAAAAGCTTGATTTGTGATTAAGACATGGAGCTGATATTCTGGGGACCTGGATTCAGTTCCTGGATGTACAATTCCTGTGTGACTTTGCATGGTCTTACCACTTTGCTGTGCCTCAGTTCCTCGTCAGTAGAACAGATACAAGATAGAAACACATCCTTTGTCTGTTTGTTCTATTTAACCTAAAAGCGCTTTAGGTCGTGGATTGTTTTTTAATGTGATTATACAGTGTGAAATAATGAGAGCTTGAGCTTGTTTGAACAACAAAGTGCAAACTGGTAGACCACTGTGCTGATATATCAATCCAGAGAAGATTTTTTCATGCTGTCTCTTGCATGGTAGAGGAAGAATGTGAAAACACCTTTTTTAACACTGATATAATGATGAACATAATGATGTTTAATATCCCCTAGAAGAGAAAACATGTCATACAAGAGTAGTAGGAGGTTTTTGGATGCCTACAAAAGTAATTTCTTAATGATCTTTGTGAGGAAATAGTGCCTTGCAATAAAACACAAAAAAGGCCCATTGTTTTCCCACTGCATTACATATGTACCAAACCCCACATTAAGATCCAGAAACAGGGAAAAGCAGTTGACATATCCCCCCACAACTGCGATTGATGCATGCAACTATTTTGACACGGATACTGTTTGCAATTCCTCTGGCTGCACCTCGGGCTTTGTGAACAGGTAGTGGACATGCAGCTCACCTGTAAGAATCAGCTGGTACCTGCTGAAGCTTTGACTTAGGAAAAGGATTTAAACCACATGCCTCAGGGATTTCAACAGAGCTTTGAGCGTATGCCTAAAGTTAACGATGTGATTAAGCTTCCTTCCTTAATAAAGGCAGTTTCCTTGTCCTGGGTTTTATATGCTCTTTGGCTTTCCTCTTTGACTTTCCACTCAATGTAAGGCACAGTGATGCTCTTCCAGTCCAGTCATGGCAAAAATCTTGCTCTGATGCCCATACCTGCATTATGAGCTCCAACACCACCAGCACTTATATTAGTTAAGAAAATGAGGATGGAGTGCCACTTGGAGTACAGACTCTGAATATGCCCAGTTTGCTTAATTACTAGCACCCTCTCCAGCGTGGTTTTTACTTTTAGCAGCTAGTGGTTCTCAGACAGTACCTATGCACAGCTTGAGGAATAGCTCATGCCAGAGGGATCCCCAAAAGACAACTGGGACAAGGCTGCAGTAGATTTGGCTTCTTCTGTGCTATGTTGTCTTTGACACAATTTCATATACCTTAATAGTGCACTAGCATGTCCTCAGTTGCATGACACAAAAATGCTGCCCTGCTGGGTGGCAGCACAGCTTTCATGATGTTTCAAAAACTGAAAAAAAGAGAAAGGAGCACAAATATTAAGATTTGTTTATGTATTTATTTTAAGAAATAATAACTACTCAAGTAACACAAAGCAATCCTTCAGCATGTTTTCTTTAGTGGCATACATAGAGCAAACAGCCTGTGTGACCAGTTGATGAGCATCTCCAAAACAGTGTGTTTCCAACCTTCCAGTCCTGCTTGTATCTTACTTTTATTAGAGACAGAACTACTTGAAACTTTTAGAATAGATACTTTTTGTTTTTAAAGAAAAACAACTTGATGGAGATGGAGATGCTTGCATGAGAAATCCCATTTTTCTGTATTATTTTTGACAAAGGCCAAGTGTTAAAACATTCTGTTTAATTACAATTCCATCCTATTGGAAGGGAGTCAATTTTGTGAAACAAATTTTAATTTATTTCCAGAAAATTATAGTCATGGTACATTTTGAAACACAAATATTTTATTTCAAGTTTCCTATGAAATGTAAATAGGATTTTGGTTGTCTCTTCTACTAAGCATTCCTCAGATTGTTTTACTTTGTTATGAATATTTACTCATCTCTGTGCATGTGAAGTTACTTGAAGTTATCACTTCCCTGCTTTTTAATATCTGAAACAAAACCTAATAATTCTTGCATCACTGAAAAACTAATGATTAAACAGTGACGATGAATTAATAATACTGGAGTAGTAGTAATTTGCAAGTAATTTGGTCTTTAAGCTAGCCATGAAGAAAAGAGATTTATGTTAAAAAAATGTGTTGTTTCTTTTTCCCTCAAGGAACATAAAAAATATCTTTACTGCTCAAAATACACAGCTAACTCCAGCTCTACTGTTGAAAAATGTCTTGAATTTGCAGAGCTATATATTATGGCAAACCAGGATGCCCAGACGTGAAGAGAGGATACCAATAAAACCTCTTCAGTATATAATGGGGGAGAGGGGAAATATATGGTCTTTTGGGTCCTTTGGAGAATATCCACTAAGAAGCAGACTGAGGAGAGAGGTATCTCTCTTCTTATTTCAGTTAACTGGTTGAGGTTTCTCCTTATCTATATCCCTGCCAGTCTCTGTGTTGTGTCCCTGTATTCCCACGCTCTAGGAGGACTCTGTGTCCTTAATTCAGGGCTGTCAAAAAGTAGCTGTGTCAGAGACTTAGGTATTGGGGAGCACTGAGTTCTTTACAAATTTTACAAATGTGTCTCTTCCATGTTCCTGCTCGAAGTGTCCCTTGGGAACAAGACACCTCCACTTTCTCCCAAAGACATCACTAAGCTTCAACTGCTCTCCACCATTTGGGATCCAGGAATTAGGTAGAATTTAGCAGGGAAGTGAAAGCACTTTGTATATGTAAGTGGAGCAGGTAGCAAATTTCAATCCATTTTGCTACAGTGACAAATAAGCAGCTTAGACTCCATGATACAGTGTCATCTACATCATAATACTAGTCATGCAGCAGGAGACTATTAGGGCTAATCTAATTTACCCTGTTTTTATTGAAATGCTATATAATAATTTCACCTACCTATGGCTACATCTTGCATATACATGGCCTTGTAGAGTGGATGCTCTAAGAGAGTTTCTGATAAATAAAAGATCTGTGTGCTGTCGTGATCTATAAACAAGAGGTACAGTCCAGCAGCAGACCCCTGAAATGGCTAATAATTCTGGAGAATAAACAGTTGCTGAATGCTAGCATAAAACAAAATGCTTTTTTAGTGATGTTTCCAAGACACAAAATTGATATTCCACTTCCAAGGTTTAAAATAGTGTGAGGTTTTTTTTTGTATGTGAGATTTTGGCCTGAAAGAATATAAAAAAATAATCAGTTTAAAAAGACTGATTTCAGCTCAAATTCTGGGTAGCCCTTGAGATTTGGAAACATTAAGTACAATTCTTCATTAAGCTCAACATCCTTATAATGAAATCTTCTTATTCTGGAGAGTAAAATAGCATTCTAGCAGCAGACTAGCAGAAAGTGCAAGAGTGGGGAGTCTTGGGCTGACAAGTGGTTGTGAGATAATCTTGGGATTCAAGTGAACATGTGAACCTGTTTCTCCTGTGCCTGTTCTCATAATGTATACTCTTCGACAAACACTAGAAGGAAATGTGCCCCTTCTCAATTTCTACTCTATATCAAAGCTGTGCCTTGAGGTCATTGTGAAATACACAAAAGGACGCTGAATTAAAAAGAAAAATCAAACCCAGGACCATATTGTGTCAGGCCACTGGTGGTTGCACTCCACCTTTGATTCTACTTTCACCTTGTACAATATCACCTCACCAATATTTCAGCTCAAGCCAAAGAAAAGAGTCTCGTCTTTCTGCTGCATTCTTTTTAGATGGAAGTTAAACTGTCTAATTAGTACTCACTTCAAAAACTGGGATTCTTGCATTATTTATTGGCCTGGTGGTAATGGGGCAAGGTTAGTAGAGCCTCAGGTATTTTCTAACTTTCATTGCAAAAGTTCATCTAAAAAAGCATCAGAAAAATAACTGTTGTACCCTGAAAACATAAGGGAGGGTAATAACAAAAGCTTTTCTAAATTGAGATTTATGTAATGTATCTAAAAGTTTAGGAATATCTGAATGATGTTACTGCTGTAGAATCACAGATGGCTGCACTGCTCTTTTAGGTGACACCAAGAGAGGGCAGATCTACCTAGGCTGGTCTGTCTTCCTCAGCCTGTCATACGACATCTTAACAATGTTCACCCAGGGTGGCTCAAAGATAAAAGAGGTAAAAGTGTTAATTTAATAAAATTAACAATTGTTACTAGTATTTTTTTTCTTCTCAATTTGCTTAAGGTTGCATGTGAGAACAGAGAAGAAACTGTGAAAAACTGCTGCACTATCAATGATGTTTTGTGATGCTTATGAGCTTTTTAAAATTAAATGACAGATGTCAGCTGGCTACTGAGCACCACGGTGATGTGAACAGCTGGATATTCTCACTGCCTCTTCAGGTATTTCTGATGAGTAAAAGCTTCTCTAAAGTGGATACCTACTTTGCACTTACTGCAAAGTGTTAATCATAGTTTTTTAGAGAGCAGAAGCTCTTTGCCTCTATCTCCTAATGAGCTAGAGGATGAGAGAAAAAGTATGAAACTATATTTTCATCTTGCTGTACACCACTCCTATATGAATATTAGGTTATTTTCCTAAACTTCAGTTTTATGTGCAACTGATTGCTGCACTCCTTGTAGCAAAATTGTATCCTTATGGAAAAATAATCTAAAGGTACTTTTAATGTTCCCTGAACAGGGAGTCAGCATCACATAGATGGAAGTCATGAATGCGTGCAAAAAAGCTGTAGTTGGAGATGAACTTTCCACGAGTCACTCAGTATTTGTGAATCTCTGTCATGAGAGCAGCTGAGTAAAATGGAAGAGACAAACTAAAGCATATATTACAGAACCACCTGTCTATTGAACAGTCCTATTGGCAAATGGGGAAATTGAGGTAAAGGTCTTCAACCGGTAACATTTTAGTTAGTAATTTTTTAAACACTTAGATACTACGACATGTCCCACAACAATTAATGCCTGTATTTTTTTTTTTTTTGTTGAACTATCCCAATCTTGAAGATAGATGTGAGACAGTGCAACCTCCCAGTCTCTGTTCCTGAGGATGACGTCCTTCACAACCTGTGGAGAGAAGCCACCTACACAATCCAGAGGGGAAAGAGGAAACTAGGGGAGTAGCTGAGCTGAGCTATGTCTCTTATTGTGACCTTGCAGACCTTATCTCTACTGTAGACCCTTGGATATTATTCTGGCATGAGGGGCCAAGAGTTTTCCTGCACATGGGAAAAACCAGAGCACACTTATCTTAGAGTACACTGTAACACATCTGAGTACGACTCACATCTGTGCTCCATCTGTTTTGAATCAGGAAAGCTCTTAGGGTGGAAATGATATACAGATAAGTCCCCTATACTATCTACCTGTGGGCATCTCTGGTCCTAGGGTACCCAATAGAGACTGACCATGCAGTCAGCAGAAATTAGAAAGTAATTTGCCTTCAGGATGCAGGGAATCAGGCAACAGATGCACATGGAAACTGCAGCTGAGCCTTTTTTCTCTAATGGCTGCCTTAAATCCTGGTGAAAGAGAGGTAGTTGTAGCCTATCAAAAGGTCTGCATCAGCCTGGATGACAATTAGATGGTTGACTTGGAGGTGCAGAGGGAGAACTTGTCATGTCTAGTCATTAAAGTGCATTGGTCAAGAAAATTAAGTGTTATGAATTCTTGTAGTGAAAATGATGGCCATTTGTTAATCACTGCTTTATTTTATGCTACTGTCAGTACCTAGCACTGTGATAAGGATTAAGTGCTTGTTCTGAAGCCCGATTGAAGGAATAATCAGAGAAGGATTAGTTTTGTGTAACATGTGACACAAAAAGATTCCAGCCATAGCAATTAGTGTCTAGCAGTTTACTGAGTGAGAGAAGATGAGAAAGAACTTCTTACATACCACACTTCAGGGAACAATCACATCACCATTGAACACACTCTGAAGGTGGATTTTCCAGGAACACAAAGACTTTTTGTTCTTCCACTAGACAATAATGAGAAGAGACAGGCTGCCTCGAGGACCTCTAGTTTTTATAAGATAGTATCTTGTTGTAATACTACATAATGAGTAAAACACTGTGTTTAGCTTGATGGCTATGAATGAAAAGATGTATTTCTTGATCTATGAGACTAAATGATTATGCACCAAGAAGAATGTGGCCAGCAGGTCAAGGGAGGTTTTCCTCGCCATTTACTCTGCCCTGGTGAGGCCTCATCTGGAGTCCTGTGTCCAGTTCTGGGCTCCTCAGCTCAAGAGGGACAGAGAACTACTGAAGAGAGTCCAGTGCAGGACCCCAGGGGACTGGATCATCTTCCTTATGAGGAAAGGCTGTGGGATCTGGGACTGTTCAGCCCAGAGAAGAGGAGACTGAGGGGGGATCTCATTAAAATTTAAAAGCATATAAATGGTGGATGTCAAGAGGTTGGGGCATCCGTTTTTTATATGGTATCTAATGACAGGACAAGGGGTAATGGGATGAAACTAGAACACAAAAAGTTCCATTTGAACATAAGAAAAAGCTATTTCAGTGTTCAGGTGAGGGAGCCCTGGCACAGGCTGCCCAGGGAGGGTGTGAAGGCTCCTTCACTGGAGGTCTTCAAAATCCACCTGGATGTGTTCCTTTGCGACCTGATCTAGGTGAACTTGCTGGGGGTTGGACTAGATGATCTCTAAAGGTCCTTTCCAACCCCTAACATTCTATGATTCTATGATATTTCCCCACCTTTCACTGCTTCTCATTTTCACTACAATTCTTCTGTATTACAGCATGGGGTTTCAGCAGTGGGCAAACTATGATTCATTCAATCCAGTCTTCTGTGTCTCTTTAACTTTTTTAGCTGAGAGGCTTATCAGCCTCACAAACAGTGTCTTTTATACCTTTGAGCTGAGCCAGGAGAGATCTATTCTAAGTGATTGAGAGAGAATTTTATTAATCTCATTTATGAATCTCATTATTTTAAGATATACCAAAGCCAGTGGCACAATCTATAAAGAGACAATTTTCCCTTGGATGACCACAGCTACTACTGATCTTTCAGCATAGTTAGCCTTGAAAGTTTGAAATGATTATCTCTTTTAATGGGTTGGTATAAACCAAAACATATTATGAGGTAGTCTGTAAAGCATGCCATGTGCTTCGCTTCCCTTACATTACAAAACTTCCTTGATGTCAGGGGAACACACACTGAGGTTTTCTCATGTTTCCCCAGATCTTCCACTGAAGTCAAATGATAGGAAAAAAAACCTAAAAGACATGCTGTTAAAGAGCAATTAGATATCACAGAAATTGTTGTCCATGCCAGGGCTCAAATCACAAAGATATTTCAGTTAGTTATTTTCCACATTGTAGCACTCCAGGGCTTTTGAGATTACAGAGTAAAAATTCCCATAAGGAAGATCTTATACCTTTGATGGTTCCTTTGGAAAATGCAGGTCTAAATTTCCTGTTGTAGGGAAAATTCAGAACATAGAATCATAGAATTGTTTAGGTTGGAAAAGACCTTTAATATCATAGAGTCCAACCACTAACCCAACACTGCCAAATCCACCACTAAACCATGTTCCTAAGCACCTACATGGAAGGACTGGGACATTTCCTTGCACTACAGTCTGTGCTGTAAGGACCACAGGTCTTAGAGTTATGTTATTTCTAAACAACTCAAGAGATTTTCACAGACATGCCCTTTCACAGCTAAAGTTCAAACCAGTGGCCTGCAGCTTTCTTGAAAGTTGTTGCATTATACTTTCTAAAACACAAACTATTATGTACTTTTATCTCTGTACCTGGACTGGACTAGAGTACAGCTTCAAAAAGTGTTCAAAAGTATCTCTTTGGATTATTGTTGTCACCCAGATAACTGTTCATCTGCTCAGATTTATGTCATGGAACAGTGATGGGAATACTCAGTCATAGAATCAGAATGGTAGGGGTTGGAAGGGACCTTTAGAGATCATCTAGTCCAACCCCCCTGCAGAAGCAGGTTCACCTAGATCAGGTCACATAGGAACATGTCCAGGTGGGTCTTGAAGACCTCCAAGGAAGGAGCCTCCACAACCCCTCTGAGCAGCCTGTGCCAGGGCTCCCTCACCTGAAGAATGAAATAGCTTTTTCTTATGTTTAATCAGAACTTTTTGTGTTCCAGCTTCATCCCATTACCCCTTGTCCTGTTGCTAGCTACTATAGAAAAAAGGGATGTCCCAATCTCCTGACACCCACACTTTAGATATTTATATGTGTTAATAAGATCACCCCTCAGTCTCCTCTTCTCCAGACTAATGTTCCAGTCCCCTGATCATCTTGGTAGCCCTGTGTTGGAATCTTTCCAGCCCTTCCCTGTCCCTCTTGAGCTGAGGAGCCCAGAACTGGACACAAAACCTAGAACTGGACACAAAACTGTTAAAGAACTTAGATTCTCAAGTGTTTTTCAAGCTCATTTAATCAGGACGCCAAAATCTTCTCTTTGTCAGAATGAAGGACACCAGATGAATGGATAGATCTGTCAACAAAAGCTTCATGGTCTCATGTCTATGACGCAGGCAGTTCAAGCAAGCTCAGACACAACCCCATGCAGGAAGCAGTAGTGCAGTGGGACAGTGGATGGGCCTTATGCTGTATCTGCTGGGACGTTTAGTCCTCAGTTAAAGGAAGAACTAAAGGAGCTTTAAGCATTGCAGAAAGCCTTGATGAATCCAATCCCATGATTACACAGAGCACAGGAGCTACTTGTCAAATTCCCTGAGAGTCTTTTCAGTATCTTCCGTACCTTTTGTCTTTCTAAGATACATGGTTTACACCTTGTGGCTTTTGACAATACTTTTGGTATGTGACTCAGAGCTACAGGACAGTCTGATACCCCATTGGCACAGCTGATGTTACCTCTGTGTTTATGGAGGACATAGAGCCCACCTTGTTCCTCAGTGGACCTGTCTCACCAAGCTTGTGAAAAAAAAAAGTTATGTTATTCTTCTTGGCAGCAGCTATCAAGGCTAAAAGCAAAAGCATAAAGCAGGCAAGTCAATTGAAATCCACTTATCTGGTAACAGAAGCAGACTCAAGCTAAAAGTAGTATATTTTTAGGCTCATTTTCAAGCTAAACTTTCAAGCTGCCCAGTGGCAGCTGTCAGCAACAGTGCTGAAACATATGGACCTCTTATTCTTGCAAAAACACAATTGGCCCAATTGCATGATTACCAGTATCCTGGATCTGTGTTTTCACCTGAATGATAGGACTGAGGGACAGCCCAAAGACATCAATCTCAACTGTCTTGCTGTGCACAGCATACCACTATGGAGTGAGCTGCAGAATCAATGCTAAAGATACTTTAAAACCTATACTTTCTAGGCTGTGTAACAGTGTTCATCATGTTGCTTCATTCCACTGGAAGCACTCAGACACTGTGGATAGCCTGGAGACAAACCTCTACTCTGCGTTTCCCATACATTTCCAACCAAATCCTCTGGTTGCAGCCACCTTGTTAAACTCACTCAGGCCTGATTCTGTTGAGCAGAGACACATGTAGCTGGTTTGGGGAGATTCAGATCACTGCCTAGTGGTGGCTCTAGAACATTTTATCTGCAATGTTTCTTTGTCAGCCACAAGATCATTAATGAAAGAGCAGTTTTGAAGACATCCATCTGTACTCTGTTGGCTGCCAGGTTGTTTTGTGAAGCTGCTGCTGCTTTTGAGCCTCTTAGTGGAAAGTGCACAAAGGTGCTATCACATCCTATGGCACAGAGAGAGTCATGCACAGTGGTTAGGTAATGTCACACTTGGTCTCCTTCCCAGTGGCCCAGCTTTGAAGCACTTACAACCCTGCGAGGCACGAGCCTCACCAGCCTTGTGGAAACCAACCATTCATCCATCCATTCTGCTCTGGAATTACATCATGGCATGATGTAATTGGTACATGAGAGCTGGAACAACCTCTGCTTGTGTCTTAACTGTGCTAATAAAGACCTTTCATTAGCTTAGTCTCAAGAAATAAAAAGACTTTTTTAGTTTACATATCACTTGAGCAGTGTAAAGTTCTAAAAGTCTCTCTAAAAAGGAAGCAGCATCAATCATGGGGCATCTATTCTTTAGTACCACCAAGGAATGTCTCCCACTATGTCTTATTTACTGCAATTTTGAAGATAAAATCTGGGAGATCAGTTTTCAACATGCCAAGAGCTGCCATGGAGTACTTGATTGTTATTTATGTTAGAAATCTATGTCATTATTTCAGTTTCAGTGAATATATCAAGTGTTATATAAACACTAAAACATCTCATTTGATTTAAGGTTTTTGTGGTGAAATAGAAAAATTATATGTTTAATTTGGTTTTAAAATGAAATCAAGATGTTTTCTGAGTGGAATCGAGGCAATCCCATGGGAGGGACTTTACACTGTAGCAGTGAGAAGTGTGAGGAGGCCATCCCCTGAGTGGAAGCAGTGGCAAAGTCCATCTGTAATGAACTGACTGTAACCCCCATTCCTGTCTTGTGCTTCTGTGCTACTGGTGGGGAGAAGGCAGAAACTTGGGAAGAAGGAAGAGTACAGGAAAGTGTTTTAAGATTTGATTTTGATTTCTCATTTCTCTACTCTGATTATTAATAAATTTAAATAATTCTCCCCAAGTCAAGCCTGTTTTGGTCATGGCGATAACTGGTGATTGATGTCCCTGTCCTTATCTCAACTCACAAGCCCTTTGTTATACTTCTCTCTTCTCTATAGAGTTTAGGAGAGGGAGTGATAGAATGACTTGAAGGGAACCTGGCACCCAGCCAGGGCTAAACCACCAAACTAATGATTCTGTTCATTGGACAGAGCTTGGTCATCAGAAAGAGACTGGTCAGTGTCTTCATTTTATACTTGTAGCTGGGTCATTTCTCTTAGTTTCCAGCTTCCTCACTAAAATCAAAGGGAATGTAACTGCTTTTTATTTGCTTTTAGTGTTAAAGGAAACAGATGTTGAATTACCTTTTGTTTAAGTTAAATTTTGAAGCATACTTTGTCTGCCTCCATTAAAAAGTTAAATGGAATTTTTAATAAAATGCTGTGTAATTCATTCTCTCATTGCGACTGATTAGTATTTCTCTGACTACAGGAATAATGTTGAGTATCATGACTTTAGGTTATACAAAAAGATTTTAAAAGCATTCCAGACAACTAGAGGGAAAAATGGCTTTTTATCCAAGGACAGATTTTCCTAAGGAAGAAAAAGATGGAATCAGCTAGTGGGGCAGAACAGGTCAAAGGAAGCTCTAACATCACTCTCAGCAACGTGTGCACTGTATCATACAAGTGTAAGCATCTGTCTGACTCTAGGTTCTCCTTTCCACCCACATTATGCATGCATCTGGCCCTGTATTCCTCTACATCCAAAGGAAAGCACTTCAGTTATAATTAATGACAGCTCAGTAAGCTCTCTGCAGTGAATGACACTGTCTGCAATGGTCACTGGCTAAATCTGCAATACTGTTAGTGCTTCAGACTCATCATGTCTGGTATGTTGAGAGACCTGTTTATATTCTTGCCATTTTCTGCCCTGGCACTGCCTGCAGGCAGGGTTTTCATACATATTTACTGATGCTGACAAGGTCATGTCTGAAGTCTGTGTGCAATATTTTATGGCAATAAAAGCAGGTCCCGTTTATCTCTTAATCTCCTGTACATAATTGTGAAGTAGTAAGAATTATTCCAAAGAAACGTATTTTAAAGAAATAGATGTGTGTGAAAAATGAACTCCTTTATCTTTATTCACCCATAAAGATGCCATGTGAGACAATCTCTGCTTGACTTGTTTTCCTTCATCACAGCCAAGCCTTCTTTTAACATGTGGAGTGAATACTCTCTGGTGATTAGTCACTGGTTTCACAGTGTAATCCACCCAATAGACACTTTTGCAGTTTTCTCATATGGAACAGAAACTTGCTCAGTGAATGCTGTTTTCCAAGTTGATGAGACCACTTGTAGTATAAGCATTTTCTCTGGACCCACATTTCAGATACTTTCATCTATGTCTATTGTTTTCCACTGTGACTTCCTTATATGTTTCTTCTTCCACTGTGTATGAGCCTCGTTCCTTTGGTAGAAAATATTCAAGTATTTCAATTGAAGATGTTAGTTGCCACAGATGCCTGTGAGCTTAATTCTATAGTGGCACCAAACTTCACAGTGTATCTTGTCTCTGGTTCATTGCCTCATTTCCCGAGGCTTGATTAGCTTTCCTAATAGACTTCATGTTGAAAATTGTTTGACTTGACTTGCCTCAGGTTCTAATGGTGCTGTACATTTATGGGGAAGCCCTGGTTATGTAGAAAGACTCTTAAAGCTTTGTCCCTGGAAAGGTCAAATCTCTCTATTTTCATTATCTGAAGAATTCCACAAAATAACTTACTCAACAGAGAATCTTACGAAACTCACTGTTTTTCACAACAGGCACTGCAATCCATATTCCATCCTTGGCCTCTGTGGTTTCCTCACTCCCAGTTTACTGGAGAAACAAAATGAGTTTAGCTTTTATTCTTGTGCAAAAATGCACTAGAACTTCAATGTTACTTCTATAATCCCCTGGTGCTAAATATGTGCATGTGAGACCACTTGGACCAAAATGTAAGTGGAGGCACAGCAGGACATCTGAGTTTCAGTTTTGGCAGTTGTTTGTTCTTGCTCTTGCTTTTGTCTTGCCATCATTAAAAGAAAAAAAAAGAAGACTAGAAATTCTTGGTGCTTTGATTTTACTCAAGCCAAGGGTCTGCTTTCCAAAGGATGAGTAGAAGGTGGACACATGGAATGGCAATATTTGAATCATTAGTTAGTAAAAAAATGTTTGTGTTATGTTTTCTCTTGGTCTAGTTGATCCAGCAGATGATTATGTAGATGTCACCTGATGATGCTCCTATATCAACTGAACCTGTGAATTGTCTTTTTGTAGATCATTTACTCTGGAAATGGAATTTACATGCAAAATCTAGGCTGACCACAAACCTCACAGACAAAAATAAACAAGGCAGACATCTCTTACATTCTGAAAGGAACCCCTTTTTGAGTTTCCCATGACAGGGAGACAGAATAAAGAATAAATAGGAAAGCAAAATGCTGACACCAATGAGATGGCCTACCTGATGGTTCTGTTATGCTTCCTGTGATGTTGAAGCACACCAGGAAAAAGTCTGAGCAGTTGTTTTGTGACCTGGTGACTTCTGGGTGTTGAGAACATAACAATGTGAGTTTTCTGAAATCTCCCATGATGCTATTCTGGGGTGCAAGACTGTGTTACTGCTTTCCCCTTAGTTCCCCAGCCCAGGATACCCCATCTGATGTGCATACCAAGTCTCGTTCATTCCCCATGAGAGATTGTGTGGAAGAAAAGCTTTTCTATATATTTTCAACTTCCTGTGGCTGAAAGTGAGAAAGGTGATAATACAAAAATGCAAAAAGATAACACAACTCAATTAATCCTTTGCCACCTTGCACGAGCCATCACAGCTTTGAAGCATGCATAGAAAGCCCTACAAGCCATAAATGAATCAGCACAGTCTATGTGAACAATATGGAACATGTGCACACCTCCTCCAAGTCTTTTGACGTTGGATGTGGCTACAATGTGAGTTGGAGTGTTTGCCCTTTATTTGATGAGAAACAGTCACTCATTCTGGAACGGGAGATGTTTTATTTTTGTGGTTATGTGTACTTTAAAAAAAAGAGATGTTGTTGTGAGGTTTAGCCCTGGATTGATGATTCTCTATTTTGCTTGTTTTGTTGTCTCTGTCCTGGGCTGCTTTGAGACTCTTTCCAAGATGAAGCCTGGATATCTTCGGGGAATAGCTTGCTCCAGGGACCAATACTGAAAGACAATAGTAGATGGCAATGGATCAGGTCTGGGTCCTTCCATCATGGAAAGGTTGCAGTGCTGCTGCAGAGGGTTTAGAACCCTCAGTCAGCTTGCTGTATACTAATGGACATCATGGGAGCTGCAAAACACTCTCTGTGTTCTTTGATTGCTATGCAGGTGGTGACACTGATGCCTTCACAGTACTTCATGTGTTTTGAACAAAGAAACCTCATGTTAGAACAGGAGAAACTTGTGGCCAAGAGCTGGGTGATGTGATCCTGGCTGATTTCCTCTGCAAGGATCTACTTCTAAGTAATGTAGATGTGAGCAGGTGCACACTTCTTGACATCAGGATCACTCCCTGGCCCTCTTTTAATTGGCAGTATAGGATTCCTGGACCATAGTCATCTTAGGCAGAGAAAAAGGCAAGACCAATATATAGGAAAAACAGTAACCCAATGTGGTAATGTACATGAGGGTTGACAAGGACAAGTGAGCTTATCATAGTGGGCTGCAGTCAGTGACAGCCCTCAGCCCTATCCAATAAACATGACACCACTCAGAGTAACCTCAGCACAGTGAAGAAGGGAGCTAAGAGTTGCCAGTGAAACAGCTCATAGCTCTATTGTGGACTACAAGCCTGACTGAGCAGGCAGTGGATGCTAAAAATAAACGATTTGTTGACAATGAGCCCAAGGCCAAAAAGAAACGTGTTTGAGATCTATCCAAACACAATGGGTGGAAGAAACATAGTCGAGTGCACAAGAGGCCACATAGTAAGTGAACACATGTGTGGCTCACATTAGGAGAGCCACCAGTCAGCAGCCCTGCTTCTGGCATGACTAGTACCTCTTCTCTCTGAGAGGGGAAAAGGTGATATCAGAGTCACTCTTATCTTAAAAAGCTGAAGTTTGTAAGAAGAGGAAGGGAAATATGTTGCTGGGATTTGATACCAAGTGGATGAAAGGTTTAGCTTACTGAATGAAATTCAAGCTCATTTGATGACCAATAGTCTACAGATGCAGTTGCAACCAGCCTTAATCCCATTTCAATGCCCTTCAGATGCAGCTCTCTGCACTTGCAAGTCTGGCACCTGGAGGAAGGCCAATGTCACTCCAGTCTTCAAAACAGGCAAGAAGGATGACCCTGGAAACTACAGGCCAGTCAACCTCACCTCCATCCCTGGAAAGGTGATGAAACAGCTCATCTTGGATGTCATCTCAATACATATGAAGAAAATGACAGTTATCAGGGGGATTCAACACGGATTCACCAAGGGGAAATCCTGCTTGACCAACCTGATAGCCTTCTATGATGGCATAACCGGCTGACTAGATGAGGGAAGAGTATGGAATGTCATCTACCTTGACTTCAGTGAGGTTTTTGATACTGTCTCCCATTATATCCTCATGAAAAAGCTCAGGCAGTGTGGGTGAAATGAGTAGATGGTGAGGTGGATTGAGAACTGTTTGAATGACAAAGCCCAGAGGATGGAGGTTGGAGGCCTGTGGCCAGTGGAGTTCCACAGGGATCAGTTCTGGGGCCAATCTTGTTCAACATCTTCATCAACGACCTGGATGAGGGGACAGAGTGTACCCTCAGCAAGTATCTGATGACACCAAACTGGGAGGACTGGCTGATTCCCCAGAAGGCTGTGCTGCCATTCAGTGGGATCTCGACCGGCTTGAGAGTGGGCAGAGAGGAACCTCCTGAGGTTCAACAAGGACAAGTGCAGAGTCCTGCATCTGGGAAGGAGTAACCCCATGCCCAGACTGGGGATTGACCTACTGGAGAGCAGCTCTGCAGAGAGAGACCTGGGAGTGCTGGTTGATAATAAACTGATCATGAGCCAGCAATGTGGCGTCATGGCCAAGAAGGCCAATGGCATCCTGGGATGCATCAAGAAGAGTGTGGCCAGCAGGTTGAGGGAGGTTCTTCTCCCTCTCTACTCTGTCCTAGTGAGGCCTCATCTGGAGTCCTGTGTCCAGTTCTGGGCTCATCAGCACAAGAGGGACAGGGAAGTGCTGGAGAGAGTCCAGCGCAGGGCCACCAAGATGATCAGGGGACTGGAGCATCTTCCTTATGAGCAAAGGCTGTGGGAACTGGGGCTGTTTAGTCTGGAGGAGACTGAGGGGATATCTCATTAGTACTTACAAATATTTGAAAGGTGTATGTCAAGAGGATGGGGCAAGACTTTTTTCTGTACTGCTGTGATAGAATGAGGGGTAATGGACAAAAGCGGGAACACAAGAAGTTCCACTTGAACATGAGGAGAAACTTCTTTGCTGTTCAGGTGAGGGAGCCCTGGCACAGGCTGCTCAGGGAGGGTGTGAAGTCTCCTTCTCTGGAGGTTTTCAAAACCCGCCTGGACATGTTTCTGAGTGACCTGATCAAGATAGATCTTCTTGAGGAGGGGTTTGGACTAGATGACCTCTACAGGTCCTTTCCAACCCCTACCATTCTGCATTTCTGTGATTCTCTCATTCTGTGACCTGTGGGGAAAATCTCATCCATGATCACTCTCATTGCTTTGATCTTTGCTTTTTGTGTCATGTGTACCTCTAAACTTCTACCACAGTTCTGACATGGGTTCAGAAGAGGAATGTAACAGGACTTATTTCTGAGGAAACGAATTTTCATTCTTCCCTGGTCTGTTAGTCAATTAAATAAAAATATTGATTGTTTTGACTACAAGTATCTGCTTTACCCTTTACGACTGTAAAATCATATGAGCAATCAACACAGAAAATAAATATATTTTACAGATTTCTTAAAGTTCGTTTAAATTCCTTTAATAGTTCTGTATCTTTAATTCCCCCTTGATCTTCAGAGCACTTACCAGTGCATGTCAATAAAGCTGGTTTTAGTTTGCCCTTAAGCAAAATGTAACCTTTCTCTCACTGCTTTAGCAGCCATATGTACATGTCAGGATCTAGTAGTATCTAAGACCCAGTAACTCAGCAGAACTGTTACACAGATTAGTTAGTGAAAAGGAATGAAAGCAGATTGTTTTTGTCAAATGATTTATTGTCTATATGCAGTCTGGCTTGTCAGGCTCTGGTTGTTTTGCTGTCATGTCATTTTCTTACAACAGATGGTTATACTGAATGATATCATTAAATTATGATTAACTCTAATATTGCTTTAGTTGACTAGTATCTTCATATGCTATGCTATAAAAATATGTGCATAATTATCCTTTCCTTCCTTTCCCTTACACCTACTGTTTTAAAATGAATAATAACAGAAACAATTGAATGAATGTTGTTGCAAGGAATAGTGAGCTGTTGAAATTGGTACTGGTTCAGATAATAAATAATTCGACTTAATACTGAACAGATAAAATGTGAATAAAGTTTATGGTCTTTGTCTCCAGCATGCCCAAATTTGGAATTAAAATTCCACTAAGAAATTTTGTTAAACTGTAAGAATACTTGTGTCCTGGTCCAGCTTCTCAGCTCTCTATCTCTTCCCCATCTCCAATAACAAAGATGTCATTATGCCTTGCATAAATGGCTAACTAACTTACACTGTTTACTCTTGATTGCATGATATTTCCAAGTCCTACGAGCTTATGCTGATGCCTCCTGAGCACAATTTAATGTATTGAACATGACAGCAGAAGAACATGTTGCATGATTTGACTGCTATCTTTCTGTCAAGAGAACTGCGGGCTTATTCTTGCTTTGCATATACGCTGCAATCAACAAAATAACTTACCTTGGTGCAAATGATAATTATTGGTTCACTTTCTTAGAATAGCACTTTCTACTCCATGTTTTTCCACTGATTGCTTTCTATTCTGATACATAGACACAGGACTCTGTTTCTGCCACTGTGATCAACAGTTCCAGCTTTCATTAATATAATTATTGTGTCCACTTTGCTTACTCAGAAATGGTAAGACAAATTACACCTGAGCGTTCCCATTGACACTGATGGCAACCAATGGCTAAAATGGGTTCAAGTGCTGCTGTTAAAAATCCAGTTGCTGCTCTGTTGTGTCTTCTGAAATGTTATTTTAAGATCATATTAAGCTCTGGGCTATACTTCTGTATATTTTAGTGAACTCTACTGAAATTCATAGTGTTTATAGCTAACCTGAGCTCTAGTCATGTCATAGGCTGGTGAATTGACGTTTTGCACCCAAGTCTTCCCCCTGATTTAAGACTATTTAAAGGTAATTCAAGAGCAACTGTTCTAATCTACTTGATACTTCAATGGTACCACGGAATGAGTGGAGAAAAAGCCATAGTTTGCTTTAACGTCCTCTATCCTTCTACATGTACTAGAACGTGATCTCATGAAGTGAAAAACTGCATCAAAATCCAGGCATTGAGAGCAATACCCTGCCTTTGTTTTGAAAGTGACAGCATCAGGCCAAATAATTTGTGACATTATTACTGGTAGTAATGTGTATGAAGGCCCAGAGTTCCTTATCAGGGATCAAGATCTTAAGATGCTGATCAAACAGCAGACAAAACAGTCCCTTCAGCCAATGAATTTGCTGGTCCATCTACTCATTAGGGTGTACATGCTCTATACTATGAATAGTTTGACTGTGGTAGACAGAGATCGAGAGTGGATGTATTTGGTTTGGAATGCTAATACAGTGGAAAAGACAAAATTGTAACAGAACATCGTGTTCAATGTAAGAGTCAACAGAGAGAGTAGATGGATGTCTTTATGGCTGGACTGCTTTACAAGCACCCTGACTGAAAAAGCCTTTCACAAAATGAAAATATAGAAGCTTTGCAGATTTTACAGGGAGTTCCTTTCTGGATGATAAGCTGCCTGGGAGGAAGGCTGTGGTGCTTGAGCATAAATTGGATTAATGGGCAGTGAAGGCTGGTCTTTTTGGCACTGCAGAGACAGGAGTTGACAGCTTGAGAGCAGAAGAATTAAATTAAGTTTAAATTAAATAACTGTATAAAGCAGCAGCAGAGGAGTTTGCTCATTCACAGGTGCCAGTTAGATACACTCTCTCTCCCAGGTTTTCTGAGCTGCTATATAGCTCAGTATGACAGTACTTAGCATACTGTGATAAATAATTACTTAAGGAAGCAGTCTTGTTGCACCCACTGGATACCTGACCACAGGTATAACCTGCCTGTCCCCAGGAATGTTGGGCATGGCAGACAGAAAGGAATTATTTCTCTGTTCTCTGCCACTTTCTCCACTCCCAGATTATAGAGATTTTATGTTATCACAAACAGTTCTTTAACCAAATCAGTCACTTCTCTACTGATTTCCTCCTCATACCTCTCCACTTATGTTAACCCTTCCCAACAATCTGCCAAAAAATGACTGTAATGAAGAGCTCTGATGTTTTCCTGCTTCATGTGGTTTCACAGTAGTGCTCTGGGATGACTTGGCCTCAGGAGTTGCTGATGGTCTGTCAAAAAGATTTCTTCAAAGCACCTTTTCCAGACATCTCTGCTCCACAAGGTGCGAACCAAAAAATGTTAGAGCTTTGAGAAGGGCTTTGCAACTATTTTGAGACTTATGTCACAGCCTTCCAGCTCCACCATCTATCTGCCATCCATCCTACCCCTCTTGCTGCAGGAATTCAGCATCTGCCACATGGGCCAGTACCCTTCCACCACACACCACAGTGCAGACAGTGAACTGGGGCATTGATCGACAGTGCATGGTGACACAAGAAGGTTTGAAGAGCAAAACTGTGCCCTGTTTGCCAAGTACAAAACCAGTGACCATTTTTCTCTCTCTGCTGGTTCAAAGCACTTCCCCAGAGTGCTGACCGAAGCTCCTGCTCTGCTCTCATAAATAAGAGCTGTCTTACTCCTAGCCTTGCTCAGGCAGCCTCTTCAAAACTCCAGGCAGCCCTATATTTTAAGTAACCAGAAGTATGCCTGGAGTACGTGTAGGCATACTTAACACTAACTGTCATCAACAAGAGGGTAGCTGTGGAAGCACAGTTTGTACAAATTGCCATCTGGGAACACACTAAAGAGGTTAGCTTGAGCTGAACTGAGTTAGATTAAATCTAGGCTAGTATGTCTGCACATCTTGAATTCTTCTCTCTGACTTTCAAGTTAGCCACAGTTATTTGTACTACCAAAGTCAGAGCCGGCTTTGAGAGTTGGTTCCCTATACATTCTTCAGGGAGAATCAGTGTGATGGGCTATAGACTGATTATATGAGCAAATCAGTGTGTTTCAACAAACACTTAAATTTCACCTTACAAAAGACTCAATGCACAGTGTGTGGGTGGTTGCAGCTGGTGTTGAGATGGACTTCACTTGATCTGCCTCAAAGAGGGGTTAATGGCAGGAAAGAAAGGATTAGTCACACATAAACAGCCTGAATGTTAGAGCTAATTTGTCATGGCTCTTTTTCAGCCCTGAAACTGGAGTCATATAGCATGGAGGATTTATGAGACAGCCTCATATTTTAAAAAATTGCCCTAGAACACCTCTGTAGTTTTCCCACCCAAAAGCTGTTTCTGTTGCTCTGTGTTATTATTGGCAGAGTGGACTGGAGAATAAGAGAATAAGTTCATAAGAGAATGCCAGGTGGGTTAAATTGGCTTCCAGTGAGCAATTTGATTGCTGTTTTGCCTCCATGTTGTGCATCAGACTTTAAATGGTTAATATCATCCTTTCTGGAATAAAAATACTGGCAGCAAAAAACACATGCTCTATCTAATCAGCTTCAATGAAAGTGCTTTCTGCAGTGACCCTCTTTCCAAACACAATGGAATTGCTCAGAGACCTTGTTATTTTCAAATGAACTCCTGCTTGTTTATTATTATTTTTAATGCAAACAATCCAAGTTTCTAGGGATGTTGATGGCAGAATGAAATGTTTTCATAAATAAAAATGAAATTTGGTAAATGCTTCCATAAATACACAAATAAATCTGCTAATTAATATAAAAACATTATTCTCCTAAAAGGTTTGGAATAAAAGATGATCTTCACAAAACAAAAAAATCATTATTGCAGCTGTAACCCTTCATCTCGTTCTGGGCAAGACACTCCTCAATAGGAGGAAAAATTTAATCTCTGGCCCAGCTCATGAAAAGTCATGGGCATGTGCACATATCATTTTGGATAGCATTACATTTGTGCAAATTGCCATGGAACGAAAAATTTCTATGAGAAGGGCCCATCCTATCTGACTGGGTGTGGACATCTCTACGTGGTCTAGTCACTGTTCTGCCAGCCAGTGGGAAGAATACATAAATTTAGGGAAAGAATATCTAAATTTAGGGATTAAATTCATGTAAAATTAATTTTTTTTTACATAAATTATTCTGACATCCTTGGGAGCTACTTTAGGATGAGAAGAACTCAGTGAACAAGCGCTGGATGACTACCTTATGCCTAAAAAAAGGTAAAAGATGCTTGCATTCGATTAGATGAAACTCATCTCTTATGTCAGCCACTTGGTTGTTTTCTTCCACTTGCCTTGATCACCTGATCCTCTTCAAGAAGCGCAACAGAGCTCAACTCTTCTTTCTTTAAGTGCTGAAATTCCTCAGATTATCCAGTCTATACTGTAGGGCCTGTATCAGGAACAGTGTTGTCAGAAGGAGCAGGGAGATAATAATTCCCTTGTATCTGGCTTTGGTGAGGTGAGGCTGCACCTCGAATACTGTGTCCAGTTTTGGGCTCCTCTCTACAAGAAGGACATGGAGGTGCTGGAGAGGATCCAGAGGTGGGCTTCTAAGCTAGGAAAGGATTTGGAGCACGTCTCATATGAGGAACACCTGAGGGATCTGGGGCTGCTTAACTTGGAGAAAAGAAGGCTCGAGGGAGACTTTATTTCTCTCTACAACTACAGGAAAGGAAGTTGTAGCGAGATGGGGGTCAGTCTGTTCTCCCTAGTGACAAGCAATAGAACAAGAGGAAACAGCCTTAAGTTGAGCCAGGGGAGGTTCAGGTTGGATATGAGGAGGAATTTCTTTACTGAAGGGTTGTCAGGCATTGGGAACAGACTGCCCAGGAGGGTGATGGAGTCACCGTCCTTGGAGATGTTTAAGACACAGGTGGATGTTGCACTTAGGGAAATGGTCTAGTGGTTGATAGGGCTGGGACAAAGGCTGGACTCAATGATCTTAAAGGCCTCTTCCAGCTGAAACGATTCTATGATTCTAAGATGTTGACACTCGACCACAATTTCCACAAAACAATTCTCCAATTCATAAGGTCCTGAGAAGACACCCTACAACATAATGATCCCTTCTTGTCAGCAAAGCAGCCCTATAATTTTCATGGAATTGTTCTGTAAAATGATGCAAATAGCAAAAGAGCATTCATAAAGGTTAAAGAGTTTTACTAGTACCATAGTTGCAAATGAGACAAGGGATGGTCTCCAGAATGAGTTTCTGTATGTGAGTGAACCATCTTCAGTAGAAATAATCTTTCTCCATACCACACCACAATTTAATACACAGAAATATTCTTTAAGAAAATAATAAAAGGAATAGAAGAACGTTTGCCTGACCTTCTAAAAGTCATTGATCTTATGTTCATAATGACATTTTTCCCTAAGGGTATGAATATACCACAGAGACGTCTTTAAATTGTTTCAGGGACAGTCAGAGATGAAGAGTTATTTTCTACAACTGAAGTAGTTTAAAATACAGCTGACCAGGCAAAAGAAATCCCCTGTCTAAGGCTATCCCAAAACTTACATTTCAATGTGATCTGTGGCTAAGTGATATTGTCAGTGGATCATAAAACCTCTTTTTAATTAAATATGAGAATGCTGGTCTTTGATTACAGTATCTGCAGAGAGCCAACTAATGAGTGAACAGCTGCAAGTCAGGTGCTAGTTCAATAAAATCAGAAGCAGTTCCAAAAGAGACATTTTTAGAGTTGCTGCCAAAATAAGTGCTTCTACCAAGCAGCTTATCTATAATGTCTAGCATTCAGCTATATGCTCTGGGAAACGAGGAAGACTCTGAAAGCCATTTACTGATGGCATACCATCCACAATTTAAAAAATAGGTAGCCCTGGACTTGGAATTTTTTCTCTTTCCTCATTCTTGAAAATCAGATTTCTCATCTGATTTGTTTTTGAACTTTTACAGCTCTTTGAAGACAGTTTGTGAAGCTCTAAATCAGAAAGGACACCAGCAAATGTGTGAGAAATACGTGGAGCTATTGACCTGCTCTCCATACACATGATGAATCCTTCCCTTTGACAGACACGGCAGACTTCTGCATCAAACCTGCAATCATTCCCAACATGAAGCTCCTAAATACAAATACAAAGGCCTTGAACACAAACTATGATATGGAGATATGGAGATATCACACTCATATATTTTCAATGTTACAGTTGCAAAAAAGATTTACAGAAAGTGCAGTAAGTTTGGTTGAAAAGATTGATTGGGCACATGAGTGAAATTAGAAACCTTCTGTAGGAAGGTTCTGACCCAGATATCATTTTCAGAGGAGAAACTTTTCACCTCAAAGTAGGTGGTATTTCACTGTGATTATCTCGTGCTGGTGTCCCTCCAGTGAGGTCTAAAATAAATATTTTTTAAGTACAAATTAACTTCTGGTGAGATCACACCTGGATTATTGCGTGCGGTTCTGGAACCCAGTACAGGAAAGACATGGATCTGTTGGAGCAAGTTCAGAAGAGAGCCATGAAGGTGGTCAGAGGGATGGAGCACCTGACTTGTGAGGAAAGGCTGAGAGAGTTGGAGTTGTTCAGCCTGGAGAAGAGAAGGCTCTGGGAAGACCTCGTAGCAGTTTCCAGTACATAAAGGGACCCACAGGAAAAATGGAGAGGGACTTTTTACAGAGGCAAGTAATGATAGAACACGAAGTAATCATTTTAAACTGAAAGAAGGTAGATTCAGACTAGATATAAGGAATACATATTTTACAATGAGGATGATAAAACACTGGAACAAGGTCCTCAAGATGCCTGGAAACATTCAAGGTCAGACTGGATGAGGCTTAGAGCAACCTGACCTAATTGAAGTTATCCCTGCTCGTTAGAGGGGTTTGGACCAGATGAGCTTTAAAGGTCTCTTCAAACCCAAGCCATTCTATGATTTCAAGAGATACCAGGAGGCTCTCCCTTGAAAAAGGTGAGTATTTAGAAATAGTAAAACCAAATAAAGAGAAAAGTAATGGCAGGTAAAAAATAAGATAGCAATTGAGAGAGCTGCATAAAAGAACAAAATTCTATTTAAAGAAAAAAAGGAAACAAGCTAGAAAATTGATGTGCTTTCTTGCTGGTCATAATGTCAACAGGGCACTGGGAAGTGTTAAGTGATTCATTATATTGATCTTAACTGTGACTTGCTGTATTCAAGGTAGTCAGAGGTCAGTCAGAGTTATTTCAGGTAAACATACATGAAGTACTAGACCAAAAAGACATGTCAGGATTTCCAGTGTGACTTTTATTTACAAGGAAGACTTCCAGCACCAGTAAGATATAACAGTTGGCAAGAAAAAAGGTCACAGAGTGCACAGGTGGTTGGGATGAGGTCAGTAATGCTCCTATAATGACAAATCCTGCCCCAACAACCTGCTGCTACTCTACCATAGTTTCAGCAAGCAAGGAGACCCAGCAGATACATGGAATATGGTTTTCAAAAGACTTTTGACAAGAGACTGCAGCAAAAAGTTATTAATGTTATGAAGTTGTTCTGAATTTGGAAGGAAGTTCTGCCTATGCATTTAAAATTGGTTAATGGATAAGAAGAGCAAAGTAAGGTTTAGTGGTTTCCAGGCTGGATGATATTCAGCAGTAGGTCTTACTGTGGATCAGTGTGGAGACCAGGCTTATTTGATTTCTCATCAATGACCTAAAAGGGGAGTGGTGAAGTCTCAAAATGCAAGGACGGTATTGAAATCCTTCAGGTAGCCAAAAGCTACATCAAATGGCAAGGAATTACCTTAGGCCATCACAAAACTGGATGATCAAGAAGGTGGCAGATGAGCTTTCTTATAGATAAGCATAAAGTAATGTATCCAGATAAAGATAATCTAAACAAAACTTGCATAGTGCTGGACTCTAAATAATCATACAGTCAGAGGAAAATGTAAATGCAGAACTGCTACCCCTAAAATCCTGCAATGCTAGAACTAGAGAGCACTTGCTGAAACTAGGGTAAGATTGGTTTAGGGTGAAAAAGCCAAACAAATCCAACTTCTGGGGCTTGCTGCCATGGGAGGCTTTGGAGGAAAACAATACCAGAACATTAAAAAATGCAAAGCCATGGACAACAGATTAAAAACAAAGAATAAATGTAAGAGATGGAGAGGTGTCTTTAAAATGCCAGGAGAACCATTTCAAATGTTGAAGGAAAGCATGGAGAGAGACCAGGCTCTTGTTTTGTCCTCAAATAGTAGCTCTTCCTGACAGTGTCAGAGACTGATTTAGTACCAACCTATACGCATATGATTGGCAGTTCTTACATCCTTAGTTCCATAATCCAGTATTTACTTGCTCCAAGAAGAACAGTTCAAAAGATAGGCAGGTGGATAAGTGAAAAGAGATGCTAAGTGCTCTTTATGCAGCAGGGGGGAAACCTTGAACTCTAAAAATGTAAAATGCCAATGAGTACATTAAATATACTCATTTAATTACATAGTGTCTCTAAAATTTATCCACTAAGGCCCTACTTGAAGGACAGAAAATCTGTTATGTGATGTCTCTTCATGTTCTCTCTCTTTTATCTGGGTGTTAAGTGATGTAATTACTGACCACTTCAAAAGCTAAACTTTCTGAATAATTCATACAACACAGCAACACGAGGCAAGGTTAGGGGAGCCTGTGGATATCTCTACGTTGCAAAAAAAACAGGCATAGAATTCTGCTAAATAAAGAGACACCATTATATCTCCCAAAACACCAGTGGAAGATAAAACACACAACTGGAAAGAAAAAAACACCCATAAATAACTGATATTATCCAGAAATCACTACTCTCTCAAGAATTTGGCACCAAGGTCATTGGTAAAAAATAACAACAAGTGCAATTATTTTTAACTCACAAATTTTTTAATTCTTTGACATGGCTAAATCCTTGATAGAATAATGAATTAAAGCCAAACCAAATCTTTTCCTGTCAGTTTGATTGCACATCCTTAACAGCAGAGTGATCTCATTGCCACAGCTTTAAAAAGATATTAAAAATAGTACTCAAAACTTCAGCTTCTTTTTTTTTTTTCTTTGCCTTTTTTTTTCTCCTTCCCTTTCAAAATTTAAAACATTGCTAAATGCCAAGTGTATCAGCTGCTGCAGATCTGGTGCTTTTGCTATCAAAATGCAGGGCACTTAGCAACAATTGAATATTCTGGACACAGGACTGGGAGATGGGAAACTCATTCGACCCTTTGCTTCCATGTCAGATCATTCTGATCATAGAAGTCACTCAGAGCCTTGACCTTAGTTCTGCTGCAGCCACAGCAGAAGAATTGGCAAATACTTGGTCACAACTTTATGCTTAATATTAAGAAATTGTAATATTGATGACATCATTAAGGGTGTGATTCATTTAATTTTATATTACCACTTGAGCAGTACACCATTAATAGGTAGTGAACTGCTGAAGGAAAAATTATGAGAATTGAACTGTTTTCAAACTGCATCACACAGGCATTACTGGGTTGCTTTGATTCGAAATTGCTGTGTTCATGAGCTCAATGGTCTGATGATCCTACGAAGTCCTACAAATGCTCCTACAAAGGAGATATGTGGGGATTTTCTACCATATCTGTCATGGGCGGAAGAAGACTACAAGATTTATCCCCAGGATGCATGTGCTTATGACACTCAATACTGAGTACTGCAAACAGGAATGGAGCTATATGAGCTTGGTTATATTAAGTCCTCTGCATTAGTGAGGAAATCTCTAGATGACACTGTAAGGATATGAACTCGGAACCTATGCAAACTGGTTCCTGTTTCTCAATGATCTGTGCCTAAAGTTGAGAAAGAAAAAAATGCTCATCTGCTTCTGTTGTGGGACTTATCATGGGCAAAGCTACATGGCAAAATAAGTTATTTTATATCAAGATCTTCAGAGATGTTACAGGCTAAGCAAAGAAGATATCATTGCTGTTATTTCTTCTTCAAAAATTCTCCATGATTCTCAGAAGTGTTGTACATGGAGGACTGGGTAAAAAGACCTGGACTGATTTTTGTTTCATCCTGTGCCATTTTTCCTGGTAAAACAGGGCTTTGATTCTGGTGACCGAATGCTCGTATGATAACTATCAGTAATATCATCTAAGAATTCTGTACTTGATCAAAGTTTGATATTATAAAAGAAGAAGAGTAGAGAAACATCAGCCAGAATCATGATCTCAAAACAGTTTTGGAGCCTGGATCTTTCCTGACTTGAGGAATATCTGCTAAAAATGTTGTCTGTGAAGAGGCAGCTCATCAGGTCCTAGTTCAGATTCTGATCTTCCCTTACATCTCATTAAAGATATTGTTTAGGGCTTCTCCAGGGAGAAGACAATTACTTTTTTAAGCTAAAAAGTCCTGGAAGAAAGTCAAGCTGATGGGTCTCAGAGCCACATCATTAGAAAGCTTATTACAGAATTTAACACCGATGTTTGCCTAAAATCACTTTCCTTCTTGTCACTAGAGAGCAAAAGATTAATCCCATGACAGGCTTAGAGATGAAGAAAATGTTAACTATGCCAGTATTCCTGCAGGGTTGACAGATAAACTTTGGTCAGGTCTATCGTAAATACTCTGAAGTGAGGGTTGTTCATAGACTACTGTAAGATATCTGCAAAGATAAATGGAGAACCAAAGCACTGTTATTGAGAGTTTTGTCTTATTTTCATGCTCTGATAAAACATGGACCTCCAGCTACAAATCTTCATTGATTTTAATTAGGTTTTACAGGTAACAGTCAGCTAAGCAATTGCATCAGTATTACATACCTGAGGAGTATATTATATTTCAGTAGGAGCTCAGATTTATCAGTGTCTATGTGCAAAATATTAGCCTGGGGTAATAGAGCCAGACTGTAACGGGGAATATACAAGGAAAATAAAAGCTCTGTTCTGTCATGTCTTTAACCTGTCACTCACAGGAAAATGTCAGACTTCCCTCAGCTTCAAGTTGTTACTGTGAATCCTCTGCCACATCCTTGGCAGGCTCTTTCAGTCGTTTCAGAAACAAAATAAGTAATAAAACACCTGCTGCTGCAGGTCCTTTCTGGCAGAATTCAGATATCCAGTGGTGATTTGTAGATTCTTTCCCTAAGCTGACTCTCTTGATTCTTTTTTTAATATTTCCTTTCTCATCCCTACATTGAACATCAAGGATGTCAGGCTGTTTTTCTTTCCTGCTGCTCTCTTTCCTGCTTTATTTTAGCTGAAGCATACTTTCTCTTGCCACAAGCAGAGTGGGGCAGGACCATGGAACCAGGTCAATCCAAGCAGAGATGACTCTGTGCAGAGAGCATTTGGTAGGCAGAAGCTAAATTACATGTTTGTGTTTCTGCATTCCCTTCAATCATAACCTGTCTTCACTGCACAGTCCTTTGCTGCTTTACCTGTTCTTCAGGATGTTCTCCACCTTCATCAATTCTCTTTTAGTTTTCCCTGGTTTGGGAGCCCCAGAGATACCACATATTGAGTGCCAAGCTAGCAGCTACAGTACCCAAAGAAATCCACCTAGAGCTCAGGTGTGACCACCCTGTACAGCTGAAATGGTCTCCCAGTCAGACTTTCCAAAGCTGTCAGCACACCATCAGCTAACATTGCTTAACTTCTCTGCTATCTTCCCCTCCTCAAGAAAATGATAGCTCTTATATGCAGATAGAGCAGAACAGGTGCTGGTAACACAACCTGTAGAGCTACATGGGTGAGATTTCTTCTGAGGGAAGTCTTTCAAATTGTCATTTAGGGCTATTTGGTCCTTCTAGAGCACAGAGATATGTTTTGTAGCTTCACAGACTACATTTAGCAGTGACATCACCTTACTAGGATTACACTCACGGTGATATTTTTCTTCTTTAAAAATTTATTTCAAATGCTCTAGTTGCTAGATTCTTCAGTGATGTTATTCAGATGTTTCCTTACCTGTAATAGACATTTTTAATATGTTGATTTGTACTCACATGAGGCTTAAAGTAGGCACTCAGCACAAGAAGTTATCCACAAAAAGCTGTCTCCTAGAGGGGTAGAGGATGTGCAGCTGTTTTGGTCTAATGTGTCTTGGACCATGTGCCAGAAAGGCCATTCCCAGAGGTTACCTTGTTTCTCTGTACAAATGTTTGGAACTACTTGCCTGTTCCCCTTCTCATATCCCTCTCTAGCCAACATATACATCTTTAATAAATTCTGGGTTTGCCTGGCTATGGGAGCTCCTCTATAATATTTAGGTTTGTTTGTGGATGAAACTGAAAGGCACTGTCTATGCAAAGGCCTTGTAAATAAATATCTGGCTTAAATTATGTTAACTAATCTGGTTAAATTTACTAATGCTACTTTCCTAGCACTCTTGGGATGCTTGTCTAAACCTATGAAATGTTCAGGGCAAGCATATGCAAATTAAGAGCACCTTACCCCCAATGCTTTAGACTACAATGTATGCCAAACCTTAGGCATGCTTTGATAAAAGTGTTTTGTAGTTATTATTTAAATAGACTGTGATCAACCATTTTGCAACAGTGAGGTGAATGCCTATCCATCACTGAAAATAGACTATATCATGGCAATTAGCCACTGTTGTCTCAAGTGACAAGACAAGGGATAATGGAAAAATGCAGGAACACAAAATGTTCCACTTAAACACAAGAAAAAACTATTTCACTGGGGGGCTGAGGGAGCTCTGGCACAGGCTGCCCAGGGAGGTTGTGGAGGCTGCTCCTCTGGAGATCTTCAAAGCTGCCTGGATGTGTTCCTGAGTGACACATCCTGTTCCTGTGATCAAGATAAAACTGTATTAGCAAGAGGGCTGGACTGGGTGATCCCTGGAGGTCCTTTCCAACCCCTATCATTCTGTGATTCTGTGATTACTCAAATGAGAAAAAACCCCTGTTGCATGCACTGGCAAATGTGTTCCTGGTATGTAATACTTATACAGCATCTTTTGCTCAAATGCAAATCTAATGGACTAGATTCTGCACTGGAAAAGACTCTGGAGTAAAGCTGAACAGCTCTATCATTTAGGTTCTTATGCAGGGAAATAGTGTCACTCAAGTCTCAAAAAATTATTACCTATATTGACTGAAACAGCACTGTATAAGCTGAAATCATTGTATTACTCCATCAAGCCAGTGGAAAAAAAGTTCTTGAGATCAATTTGTAAGAAACAATGTTTCCAAAGTCGTTGAGCTCATAGTTTAAATGTGCCTCATTCTAAAATAAATGTCCTTTTTTATCAGTTAAATTGTATCCCAGGATCAATATAACCAGAGGCTGGATAACTTGGATAAGAGTTACGGAACCAATGCCTAAACTTAGTTGAATTGAATCTAATCCCTACTTTTGTGTAATGTTTTCTTCCCTGGATCCTCCATGCTTTCCTAGGAAAAATTATTGCTGACAAGATGTCAGGACCTATCCATCAGCTTCTTTTTATCTTCAGTTCTGTTTCAGGACATAGTATTCCTTGGCCCCACCCCCCGCCATGATCTCTGGTTTCAACATCACAAATGAACGAGGCTGAAATGTAGCTTGAATCCTTTTGCCTTGTTACTCCATCAGCTCATGATAACTGAGAGGTATTGTAACTGCATAGGAATAACAGGAATGAAGCCTGAAGGTTGCTAAGAGGTGAGGACAAGAAGACAGACCTCTCTTGATGGATTTACATTTGGTAATAAATAATTTCTACTACTTGGTGTGCTTGAAACCAGTATTGTCAAGACATCTTGAGGTCAGTGTGTTTTTAAATCTCACACCATGAAATCCGTCACAGTAATAGCTCAGAGGATAGCTTCCTATGAAACAGTATGGCTCAGTAGTACTGTATGCTTGCTTTTATGGTTAGCAAGTTCAGTGAATTGGATCAGCAAATCTTATCACATCCAACTTGTGTTCTTCAAATACTGATATTTTAAATAAAATAATCTTTATTCTTCACTCAGGAATTATTAAAAATAGTCATACCAAGGGACTGCTTTTATTGAATTTGGATCAAAATTTGGAGGAAATTAACACTTTTCTTGCACTTGACTGTCAGTAGGTTTGAGTAACATTCTTTACCTGTTAGAGACATTTGTCCATCCTCACTTTGTAGTATATAGGATTGTGTTAGTCCTTTAATGTATTTGAACTTCTTGCATTTCCTGATTGATTGTATTCCTGTCATGTAAAAAGACCCTCAAGCCTTTGTAACACTTTGTAACACCTTTCTTTTCCACAGCGGATTGTCTTTGATAATGTTTCTTTTTCCTATACTTCGTGTTTATTTTCCCAGTGACTCATACTTTAGACTGCACATAAAATATCTTCCCACATTGCATATACGGCCTATCAAAAGCTATCATTTGTGTCTCTGCTTGAACATGCAGTATACCTTTTGATGGCCTTTAATTTTAAAGGTCTATTTGAAGTTTTGTGACAGCTGAAATACTAACATATGTTTAATGCTGTTTTCTTGGATGGTTAAGCCTTGCTTCCATATCCTCATAGAGCTTTTCAACATCTAGAGCCAGAAGCTAGTCTCTGGAAAGGAAATAATAGACTCAATTATGTTGAACAGCAAACCTGCATCAGTTATTAATTATCATTGTCTAAATTCAAACATATTTTGGAAAGGTTTGAATGGCTTCCACTTTCTTTGTACAATTAAAATTCCCTCTATTTAATACAAAACCTACTCCCATTTTGGTTGGAGGTTCTCCCATACTGAGATTCGAGTAGATTTAGATTGTCTCACTCTTAAACACTTCCTTTAAAACTTTGCTATAAGGGATCCCTAGAAAAATGAAGTTGTCTTAATGGAAGGAAATATATCCTATCCTTCAATGACTGCATAAAGCAATGTTTGCTGAGCACACATGAAAGATTCTGTGCCAGCAAAGATTTCTGAAATTCATTATCAGGATTTTGGTACCTGGACCATATTTATGTTTATGCATTGTGGCAGAAAAGACCAAAACATTCCAAGAAGAATCTTATTCTCTGTTCTCTTTGGTTACAGCAGTGATAAAATCTTCTGTATCTTTAGCCAGAGGTGGGAGTTGCATCCTCTTTTGGTGGGTACCAGCCTGTCCAGACCCTGTCTGCTTTGCAGACTTTGTGTCTGTCATCCCCACTGACTTCCAGACCCATTGGCCATGGCAGCCTTGCAGCTGCAGATATACCAGGGACTGTGGCCTTTTCAAGTGCTGCACAGCCACACACCTAATACTGGCACTTCTATGTGAGCTAACCAAAGCTTCAGGGGTTGTTTCTAGTCACACTGCTTCACAGGACTGAACAGATTAATCCACAAGAAAAGTGATGGCAGAAGATGTCATTTAAGTTTGCATCTCTTTTGTCAATCCTTCACAAACTGAAAGAGATGTAATGATTCTTTACATGAACAGCCACGTGTGGTCTTGAATTAAACCACAGGCTAAGAAACAGATCTGAAAAATAATTTCATTTCAACAGATGGCTTCTGATGTGTAATTATCAATATATGTAATGTGCAATTTTTGTGCAAGGCCTGGTTATCTGGCTTGTCCTAGCTGTTTATGTGTATCATGCATTTCCCAGGTCCTGTAACTACTATGACTCAAAGGCAGAGAACAATAAAAATGTCTATTTAAGAGCATAGCCACTCCAGACACTAATGGGCCTATGAGAGCCTTTGGCAGGCACATCTATCCAGCACTGAGAGCACCAAAACCAAGCATGGGTGACAAGAATGAATTTAGCTGCCAGCTACATTTTACAAGGCCATTCATTCTTGCAAACACCTAAGACTTCTAACATGGTTTCCAGCTGTGCACAGTAATTAATTATAACAGAACACAAATAATAATCAGTTGCTCTTCACTCAAAGTAATTTTCACTTTCTAAAACCTTTGTACACTCTGTTTGTGTGGTTGCTGCAAATGATGTTTAGTATCCAACAGTGAGATTTAGATGAGCAACCAAACCAAACAAACAGGACATTTAATTGAAGGGATGGTAGATGCTAGTGTGTCGTGCATAGTAAGAATTTTGGGACACTCCCACATCCAGCCTACTAGTACAAATATTAAAGGGCCTCTGCACAGGCTGCTTTGCAAACAGGAAAAGGCAAAGGAGCCCAGCCAGGCAGAGTGCTCCATACTATTGCAGGGAGGAGTAAAAAGAACTATTTAAACCTCAGGTGCTTCTAGGAGAATTTCTCCGAGTCCTAGGGCATTAAGTGAGTATTTTCAGAGGTGCTCTCTGGTACTTCGTGCTGGCACAGCACAAGACTTTACTGTAAGGGAAGGAAAAGTCACTTTGTAGGGGCAGAGAATCAGCAGGAACATGAAGAGTTCACATCTGCCAGCCACAGCTGCTGGCTCTTGGTAATTGTTCGTGGTTTCCTTATAATGGCAGCAGGATCAAGAAACCCACAACTCACCATAGTGTTAAAGAGAGGAAAAAACTCACAAAAAATCTCAACTCCCTCCAAACCTGCAGGAGGTGTTTGAGCAAGTGAAGTGAACATGACCCGAAAAACAACTTAACGCCAAGAAAAGACAACTAAAGGCAAGATTAATGACTGCATCGAGAGGTCACACAGCTACAAGCCTCAGGCATTACGGTTCTGTGTAAATAATATGGATCTGTCTAAAGAATATTATGAAAGTACAATAAAGTAAAGAAAAAGAAAAGAAACAAGCACCAAATTGATCATCAAGCATTACATTCCGGATCTGTGCTCACTTCACCGTGGTTGAACAGCTCAGCATCTCACAGCAGGCTCATTGCCATGTTTCCTCCATAAGGGAGCTGCAGCAAATCTGATTTCCAAAATGTATTTTTGCTCTGTTTTGTTTTAACAACCAGAAGAAGATTATATGTTTCACTGAGCCAGCATGCAGACTTTCCTTTTCTGATGAGGTCCCTACTGCTTCAGCTCTTCCTTTCACACTGATATCTTATCCGAGTGTTTCTGGGAGCCCTGCTGTGAATCTACAAGACCTTCTCTTTGCGCTCTCTGCTGTGTAATTGTTGATAGTATAAGTTTAGAAAAACTGAACTCAAATGTCTCTCCCCTCAGTCAGTGGGGCATCTCCCTTGGATGCACACATGCTGTTACAGAAAGTGCAGTCCTTAAGGGATGCACCAAGCTTTGGAGCACAGTTGAATTAAAAAACATCAGTCTGCCTGTAAAGAAAGTGTGGGCAAAGTAAAATGGATCATTCTAAATGGCACAGAGATTAGGAGTTGATCCAGGAAGACAACAAGGTCGTATTTGTGAAACAGTCTAGAGAAAAAATATAGTATAACAACTATCAACCGAACTTTTGGGAAAGTTTGATTTAAAACTCTGGACTGCTGTTTTCTGTCTAAACAGGCCTTTACTGAGATTTTGTAAACATCACTAGTAACTCCTGCTATAGGCTGATGTCTTCACCAGAGGATTCCCCGGGCAACTGTACATGAAGTGCCATCAGGAGTTTACCTGGCTTCACTTCTTTACAGTACTTCACAATTTCAGATTAAATTTTGAATATCTTTGGGAATGACTGTATATATCCTTAGCACTGATTTTAAGCTCTGTAACATGCAATGAACCACCCTCATAGAAAGTGGCTTCTGGGGCTAGGTAACGCTTTGCAGTGGGCAGAGGGATGGAGACCACTGTTCCCAAACCATGGAGTATTTTGTTTCTCTCTGATGTACTTCCTGCTCTCTCAGTTTTGACTTCACAAGTGAATGTGATCCACAGAAGTTTTGCCTCCACCTTCCTCTTTTTTTAATGAAACTCATACACAGTTGCAGTGGCCTCATTTGCAGCTTTGTTAAGTAATTCTCACCTTCTGGCTCTGTATTTGACTCCTGTCTGAAACATGAAACTCATTTGCTTACTTGTTACAGAGTTTTATGAAATGAATGGTTATTCCAATCAACAGACTCACTTTGCTTCTGTATTTTTAAATATCAGAAAGGCTATATTATTAGTCACCACCTCTACTCTTACCACTTCATATCCTGTGTATTTTCCCCCTTGCTTTTTACTCATCTGACATAAAAAAATGGATATATCTGTTCCTTTAAAAAAAATAGTATTGCTGGTACTTTGCACATAATTATCCCTTTGTCTTTAATTCAGATATAAAACTCTCCTAAATTTATGATAGAGTATCAGAAGGATGTCAGAGCATAGCAATAGCAATGCAGCACACGTAGTGTGCACATGGGCATTGCCCTAATCATCCCTTTTCAGGGGTTCCTTTCTCCTGCTTCTCAACTGAGGATAAATTCTTTTATATATCTTCAGGGCAGGTGGTGTCTTCTGATGCTACGCAGCACATTAATCCTGGGTTTTAAGATCCTGATGCTGGAATATTGCTTTTCTTCTAATACAGACAAAAAACATCCTTCCCTGCAGAAAACAATGATATACTCCAAGTTTCTATGGAGTTTTGTTAACAGTAACCTCTGGATGGGAGCTTGCAGAGCTGATTCATTCCCAGTTGCCCTTCCACAGTAGATGAGATACAGATGAAGCAACCTGGAGCACTGTTCCTTATTTACAGCACATCCATTGCCCCTAGGGAACAGAACACGCCCTGCAGGTCTTCTAGCATTACCACCATGCAGACCCAAACCTAGCTGGGTGTTCCTACTGCACACATATGTTCCCTTTCTTTGAAGCTGGACTTGGTGCACTTCTGTGTGTTACGGTGCCAAACAAATTATTGTGATGACTGTTTAGTTCCTATGCTTGCTAGAAATGTCATCTTCCTGTGCACATTACTGTGGACACTAGTTGCAGTTTCAGTGCCCAAGGAAACATTTCTGCATGACGCAAGCCCGTACCAGTGAAAAGTGGATAGCTCAAGGGGTCTGTGCACATGAGATCACTGCAGGAGCCCTCTGCTCTGTGAATATTCCCTTTATTTTCTGAGCCTTCAGCCAGCCATCAAAGACTCAGTATAACAAACATGAAAAAAACCTTTTGCATATTTATTAATAGTGAAAAAATGGAGAAAATCATTCCATTGCCCTGAATTCTTGTTCTCTTTCTCACATATCATGCCACAACTCTTCAACCTTTGTCACACTATAGAAGACAATTTTGGAGACATTGATTTGGAGGTAGGGTAGCATAAGCTGAAAGCCAGTTCAACTTTAGGTACTTCACTTGATCTTAATGCTAGGTTACTCACTTCCAGATGTGATTGTCATGGTAGAGCTCTGTGTGTCCACATCATATCAGAAGGTGATGGGACATTTTTGGGTGTCTGGCACTGATCCAGGAGAAAGATCTCTTATTCGCATTTTGGGTGCCAGCCCACAGTATAAAACCTCAATAATGCTCTAAACACACATCCTTTTCATAGCTGTGGCAACAGACTCTTACAGATATACAAATTTCCTCTTAGCTATATAGAATTATGTGGTTCTGCTTTCTAGCACAAGTCATTCATTTATATAAAAATATAGACTAATTTATGCTGTAAATTCCAATACTGAGCCCAACTGGGATGATATTTTTTTTTTGCAGCAATGTCAGAGAAGAGTGCTTCCCTCTGTTCCAACATTAATTTAACCTGGCCAGCACCTGCAACTTTGGCATGGTTATGCTAAGGGAGCTTTTCATAAAACACAGCAATATGGAGAGAATGTATTTTGCTATGTGTTAGTATTAGCCTGAAACACACTTTTGTGAATCATGAAGGAAAAGAGAAGCACAGCTGGCTAAACATTGCCCTTTAAATGTCAGGACAGTCTATGTGCATGTGTGTGTATGTATATTTATCAAGATTTAAATTTTAATTCTCAGATGTTTTCTTCACAGTGTGGACTTCAGAAGAGGTTTTTCATAATATGTCCAACCCATGGTTAGTTGTCAGAAATTATTCCAGAACAAGCAGCTGGGCACTAAATCTATTTTGGGTTCTCTGAAGTATTTTACTGAGATTTGCCCTTTGCCTATCTCATATTTAAAATCAGCTAGATGTTTTATATTTGGAACTTTAGTCTCAAAAATACCTCCTTGGGATTCACCTCTGAGCTTTATGTCTTGATAAAAAGCTCCTTCCTGCTTGAGTACTTGATTTCCCCTACCAGTTTCAAATATATTATAACTTGATAAGTTTAGGTTAGAATGGATGACCATTTACCTTAGAGCTTTCATAAACTTCTAGTTGTAAAAGCTTCTGTCTTTCTATGCAACAGAGACTTTCTATAATGGTCTTTGGAGACATGATGCTCTCAGTGAGATTGTCGAGGTCTCTTGCACAATAGGATCTCCAAATCTGCTGTAGATAGTCTTCCTCTGCAATCACAATCACCAGGTCAAGGATTTTAGAGCCTTGCAGACTCTGCATTTCCCAACAGCTACCATTACTAGCTGGTTAGAGTGTCAGACTGGCAGCTGGCCTGTTTTCACAGTTTCCCATGGAGGAAAAAACTCCACTATCTTGTGCCAATTTTTTTTTTCTTTCCTTAAGGCTGAGCGATATGACTATTGGAGAAGTATCTCCTTACTCATTAACCTGATGCCTTAGCAGCTTGGAATCTTTTTGGGGACGTCTCAGAGATCAAGAGTAAATAGGCAGGTAGGTATTTTACAATGGAATTGTGTGTTTGCTTCCATGTATATGAAGAATTTTTTTTCTTCAGCTATACAGGAAAATCACAGAATCGTTTAGACTGAAAGGGACATCCTGAGGTCACCTAGTCCAACCCACCAGCTCAGGCAGTGTCAGCTAGAGCAGGTTGCCCAGGACTATGTACAGATGGGTTTTGAATATCAGGTTTCTTGAGCTGGAGACTCCATGTTAAGTACAGAATTAAAACTAAAATAAGCACGTTAGACCAGAATCTAGCTACTTCCTCTTCTGTCAGACCTTCTATACTGCAACACAAGAAAAAGAGAAGATTTCCTCTCTGGATTCATTTGGATTAAGTAATTCTCTTTGTTTTGAAACTTCCATAGTGCTGTTTATGAAAGTATCTATTTCAGTGGTGGAAGAAGTCATTTTCTGTTTGTAAATCTGTGTGGATGTTTAAACTTGTCAAGTTCTTCAGAATCCCTGCTTCTGCAGGGGGGTTGGACTAGATGATCTCTAAAGGTCCTTTCCAATCCCTAGCATTATATGATTCTATGATTCTATGAAAGCTGCTATATAAATGTAAAATACTCTGCTATTATTTATTGTTTCTTTAGACATGGTAAGTGCTCCTGGGTTGTTCTGTATGTTTTAGTTGTTGTGATGGTGTTACGTGACCGAGCATTGCATCTTGCCACAGCATAGAGATTTACTTCAGAAGAAGTTGGATTGATGCCCATCCTTCACTTTTCCACTCATACAGTGTGTTACATTAGGTGTATCTAACTCTTTTCTTTCCCATCCTTATTTTGTGAGATGTGTGGAACTACCATTCTCAGAGAAATTAATTTATCTTCTGTTTTCCCTCACTTTTGCTGTGTCACCCTGAAAAAACAGACTGGTAGTTCCAAATGTTAGACATCTGCTACATTTTGCTCGGACATTGATGCACTAATTTCTTGCAAAGAAAAGGAATAAAAGAAACAATAGACATTTTTTTTTCCTGAGAAAGAGTAAACACGTGAGACTTCTGGGTTTTGTCATCCTTGGACTACATTAAGCAGTCAGTCCCCATGCCTGCACACATGTGCTACAGAGGAAGCTTCACCCACACTGGATTGTATTCTCATCCCACCTGTAGACTATCACCATTGTCTTTATTTTCTGTGAAAGCGGACAGAGATCTTTAACTTATTAAACCTTTTCATTCATCTGAGTAAAGCAGTCAATGGGATAAATTAGCAACTTTTTTTTCCCCATAACCTTTCCTTCTATAGTAAGTCAGTTTTTGATGTTCTACATATTATTTTAAAAATATTTCCAAAACTACAGTTTATGTATCCAATAATAGTGTCTGCCTACCACCTCTTCCAGCAGAGGTGTCATGCCTGGAAGCCCACAGGATTAAATGGTTAGAGTACTCTACCAGGGCTTGCTCTGACAATGTAATTTTGCACCAGTACTTGTAGAAAGCAGTGAGGTACTTGGCTTTCTCACTCCAATCCAGTGAAGGAAAGGAGTAAAACCACCAAGACATTCTAAGATATGGTCATAAATGAGTTGCAACAATAGATTATAGTAATTTTCATTGGAAACTACAATTTTGATGCTTCCTAGAACTACAGACAAGAACTACCTTCTGATAGTTCAATGAGATTTTCACTTCTGCTTCTTCTAAAAATGCTACAAAGCTCCGTTTTTATTCCAAATCTTTCTCCTACAATTTTCAAAGAAATCATGTAAGGTAGAAAATTGTTTCTCTTCCAAGCAGTTTGAGACACTCTGACTTTGCAGTAATATAAATACCGGAACAGAAATAGTTTTACATTTGGTGGACTAGTGGTATTTACAGAACATTCCCCCCAGTAATATAAGAAGGAATTGACAGTGAATTGTTACTATTTCACAGTGTATAAAAAGGGGTTTTGGTAGAGTTTTTATTCTTTTTCAAACACTATTGTCGTGCCTGTTTAGACTTGAACTGTGAAGTTTGGGAAGAAAGTGATTCACAAGAGATGTTCTCTGTATGGGTATGAGATCTACTGACATAGACAAAAAAAGTCTATATTAGAAAGAAAGAAATCTTTCAAGGAAAGGATATTATATAAACATCTATTGTAAACTTTCAAAATAGAACACTTTTTCTAGATTCCTTTCAATAGAGAGCAGTTTGTGGAACTTGTCAGAAGTTTTCTGGAGAAGTTTATCTATCAGTAAATGCTGTTTTGATGAATTCAGAACACAACCTGATAATTTGTTGTTTTACAAGATTTGATTTCATAAATAATACAAAGGAATCATTCAGAAATTGCAGAACAATGACTTTTCTTTTTTTAAAGGAACACCAAATTTTTTAATCTTAAAATGTGATTTGGATTATATTACAATTACAATGCAGGAATAAAATGGCTTTATTTATTTAGATGTTATTCAGAAAGCTCAGATTTCCCATAAAACAGGAAATATCATTCATATATAGGTCAGGATCATCCTAACTGTTTTTGTCTTTAAGAGATGCTTTTAAGAAGGAGGAATACATTTATCTACCAAACATGACATTTAATTTGATAATATTAAATGCACCAATCTTATTTTAAAATTAAATGTAAAACTATCACATTTTAACACTGCATTTTGGATCATACAGCAGTGATAGCCATCTGTTGGGGAGGCCTTTAAAATATGTAATGAAAAGTCTTCCAATCAGATGAAGGGCAGTAGTGACAAATTATTCCAGTCTCAGTGTGAATTATAGTCTTCAGGAGAATTTAGCTCCCAAAATTCAGTTTTCAGTAACAGAGTCCTGAGCAACTACATGGATTAAATTTCCTGTATCTGTATTTCCCAGATAAAGAAAATGCTTTTATTTTCTCTTATGGAGTACATCTTAAAGACTTTACTCAACTGAGATGTTACTGTCCCCATAGTGAATTTTCATGGCATATCACACAGGTCTTACTATTATGGCAGAAGATTTTACATCTGTGATTTACATATATATCTATGATTATGGTTTTGCTGAAAAAAATCCACAACAATGAGGCCCAGTGTGGTTGGGTCAGTGGTAGCAAGTCCTGTATATGCCATCTTTGAGGATATTTGCATATCAGAAATGCCTGTGACAGCCTTATAGCTCATTATGAAATGCACACCAGTGGAATTGGTTTATGTGAACTGAAGGACAGAAGAAGTGGAGATGTGTGACCAGAACAAAGTGATTGTAGATCTGTGTAAGGGCAAAATTTGCTCCTTTTAGAGAAGACAATGGAAAAAAGAAAATGCTGAGTGCTATCCAGGAAGGGTCTTCCTTAGAAAGTGTTAATTGTGGTATCATGAGAGCAACAGTTAGGAATGGAGAACTCAAGAGCTCTTTGATGGACTTCTTGGAAGTCCTGGAAATCATTGAGCAAGAGAGTTAGTGAGGTTACATGTCAGCTGTTGTGTTCCCAATTGTTTCTACAAATAATGCTCAGAGCAGTACTCTGTGTCATACATTTTATAAAACATGTTTCCATGTCTCCTTTATATCTCTGGGAAAGAATACGAAAGTCATGATAGGCAATGCATTGTGACATTGAAAGAGTCCTTAACACTGGGCATTTACTAAAGCTATCCTTTTGAAGGATATTTTTCTTGTCATTCTCTTCACACATGCTGTCATAGGCTCTAAAACTTTGTACAGAGACATAGTTATTTCCAGGCATGAGCCACTTATGAATACGAGGAGGAATCCATTTATGTTTGGTTAAACTTCTCTAAAAAGGAGTGTAGTGCTCTGTAGTGCCAGATCAGTCTGTCACAGTCCAATCTGAGCTTGCATTCATGGGGAATCCTCCAACACTGGGTGTAAACAACATCTGCCACCTTGCTATGATTACCACACAAAAATTAGGCCTCTAGCTGCTTGAGAACACAGGTCTCCTGATTGCCAGCCAATGAACTAGTTAAGGCTTATTAATATGTTTACACTGATTGTTAACATCCTTCTGATTTGCCCTCTGTGCAAACTAGTAGCAACTGATCTCTTTGAGGGAAAGTTGCAGAAAAAGCACAATCTACCTACTCACGTGAAAAGCTTGAAATTGTGGTAATCTGTATTTGCTTTCATAAGGCATTATGTATACTAAATAATTTGGGGTTTTGTGGGTGAAAAGCATTCTGGCATTCTCCACCAACTTCATACTTTATGAAAACGTCTGAGAATGGGAAAATGTAGGAGAATTTCATAGCTTGTTCATCTCCATTAAAAAAATATCTCAGATGGAAATTCCATCCTTTGTTCCTCATCCTAAACCAACTTCTTCCTCTGCTTTTAAAATTTCATACTCCCTCTCATAGTGGAAACTAATTATGTTGAAAATACATAAGGAAATTATCTTTAAAAAAAAAAGGGACACAGTCATCTATATGGAATCACAGTTGAATAGATAATTACACATTCTTCTTATAAGGGCTTGGCTGCAGAAACATTGAAATGGAATTAGCACTTTAAATGCAGCTTTATTCTGACGTTTATACTACTGACTGTTAAGGAACTTCTGTAAAATACCATGATGGAAGATTGTTATGCATATTGCCTGAAAAACTAAATAGCTGATGATAAACATTTGTTAAAAATACACAGTCATTGCTGTCATTGTAACAGGACTTCCAGTTACTACTGAAAAGCTGAACTCAAGCTGAATAGCTTAGGAACTTGCAGTATGTTAAGAAAAGTGAAAACCCACAAATTGTTTAACAACAAAACTTGATGGCAAGGCTGGATACAAACACCAATGCAAGGCAGGAGTTTGTCTGCTCATCATTTATATGACAAGGCTTATCCCTGGGTTGTCTCTTAGCAGTGATAACACATTCTGAAATCTGTTCTATCTTCTGACTGCTGCACCTAGGACCTTTTCATAAGTGATCAAGAAGGCTCTGCTGTGTTTGCAGTGCTTTCTCGTGCATATCTGGACCAGACTATTCAGTCTACATGATAGTACCCAAAAGTGTCACTTTCTCTGTGTCTCAGTGAGATGATAATTTGACTGTCTTCCTGTTGTATTAAGATCTCAGCTGTCGTGGTTTGGCCCAGCTAGCACAACAGCACCACGACAGTTTCTCGCTCGATGCCCCCATTCACCCCCACCCTCGTTAAGATGGTGGAGGACCCAGCAAAATGGGAGTAAAAAGATAAGCAAGATTGTTGTGGATTGAGACAAGGGCAGGGAGGGCTCGCTGCCAATTATGGTTCTGGGCAAAACAGACTCCAGTACTCGACTTAGAGAGGAAAGTAGGAAAGTTTATTCTACAAGAAACAGAACAGAATAAAAGCAAAAAGGGAGTAGGATGATGAGAAAATTACAACCAGCACTTTAAGATCTCCCTCCCCCATCCCTCCTTTCTTCCCGGGCCCAGCTCACTGCTCCCGATATCTCTACCTCCTCCCCCCCCCGCAACAGCTCAGGGGGGTAGGGAGTGGGGGATGTGGTCAGTCTCTCACAGATGGGCTTTGCCGCTTCTGTCTTCTCAGATGAGGATGACTCCTGGCATTCTTCCCCTGCTCCAACACGGGGTTCCTCCCCCGGAACACAGTCCTTAACAAACTTCTCTGGTGTGGGTTGTTCCCAGCAGCTGCGGCTTCTGCCGATACAGGTTCCCTCACACGGGACACAGTCCTTGGTGAATATCTCTGACGTGGATTCTTCACCGCGGTTGCAGTTTCTGCAGTTGCAAGGTCCCTCTCTCGGGACAAGGCCTCTTCTGGGCCTAAGTTTAATGAGCTGCTTTGTCGTGGGTTCCTCCCCACAGTTGCAGCTGTGGATATTGGGTCCCTTCCTCGGGACAGGGCCTGCTCCGGCCATAGTGATAAAGGGCCCCTCCTTCGGGACAAGGCCTCCTCCGGCCAAAATCACTGTCCCTGGCTCGGGGCCTTTAATGAAGTGAATTGCTGCCCCTGGTCCGGGGTCAGCTTTAGCAAAATGAGTCTTTGCCCCTGATGCGGGCTCATTATCAAAATGAGTCTCTCCCGCTGATGTGGGGTCTTTAAAGAAATGAAAATAAATCTCAGCTTCACCAGTTCTCTCCATAGAATGCAGGGGAGTCTCTGCTACAGTACATCTCCTCCCTTTCATCACTGACCTTGGAGTCCGCATGGTTGTTTCTCTCACCGTTCCTACTCCTTGCACCACCACCAGCCAGAAGAAGAGAAGAAGGGGCAGAAGAAGGAAAAGAAGATGGAGGAAGACACCTCCCCTTCCGGCTTCTTCTTAAAAAGTGATCGTGGAGGCGTCTAATTGGCTCAGCCCCAGAAGTGGGTCTGGCTCAGAGCTGGGGAGAGTTGTGAGCAACTTCTTACAGGAGCCATCTTTGCAGCCCCTTCCCCCATACCAGAAAAGGCTGTCATGTCAAACCATGACATCAGCCTAGAGGACCATTAACTTTTTGAAATGGAATGCTGGTTGACTTTTATTTTTGTCATTCAAAATTACTCTTAGGATCTTCTTAGTCTCTTCACTGTCAGCTTCAATGAGATCATTTTTTTCTAGTTATGAAACTCCAAATTAGACTCAGTGCTCTCTGAGTCTGAAAACTCTAGTAGAGAAACATGCTTACAGCGTAACTGAAAAGCGGAGTTTATCAGCTAAACAGCCCTTTCAGTTGCTTCACTTGCTTCCATATGTGTGATAATACTGAAAAAAGTGCAATGTAATAATTGATTTTTATTGTTTGGTTTCCTGTCAGTTTCAAGTAAGGAAAAAAAAAGTAAAAGTCTTTCATTCATAGCACACTTATTCATGAAGCCTTGAAACTTTGTGCAACTGGTATATGATTTGGCTGTTCTCCTTTTGTCTAAAAAATCATCTTGACACCTTTTCCATTAAATCACAACTTAGCATTGATCTGACACAAAATTTGAGATGTTCACTCCCATTTAGAGTGCTCTAATTCCCAAACTGCAGGAGTACTTTCAGTCAGCATGGATTTGGGTCATCACACACAGTTCTTGTCTCAGGCAAAGAAGAGAAAAGACAGCAAAGTAGGACAGCAAAACTACTGACTGCTGCAGCTGAGGTCTCAATCAGGCAAAGAAACAAAGCTGATGAAGTCTCTTGGGGTTTTGATTATTCTTTTCTTGAAACTTGGCTATCAAGGTTCTGGTATCAGGAAAACCTGCTCCAGTCTTACTTTCCTTAGCACAAGTTCATGACCATATAAAATGACATGCAGATTAGTGTAATGATATGTTGTAGTTCAAGATCATCCCATTCCTAATAAGTGAGAAGGGACAGAAAATTTATGTTTGTTTTTTTTTAATAAAATAACTTTTAATAATTATGTTTCTAGCCTTATTTGGTGTCCAAGAAGCATCATAAAGACTAGATGAAAATGATTTCTTATACTTCCCTGTGCTCAGGTTTACTTTTTAGTGTTGCAAGATTGCAAGTAACTGGCGCTTTTCATTGGTAGCAGTGGACACAGATAATATGGGGTAGTCTCTGACTTTGGTAGGCCTAATTTCCTTCTCAAAATTCTCACAACTTAAACAGATTACAGAAAGGAAGCAGTGTTATTCTATTTCTCCATATAGCTGAGGCACATTGCCATTCTATAATATATCAAAGAAGCTTTGTTGTAGAGATAGGGATGTTAAAAGTCCCAGTCACAAGAATTTCGTCGGTAGATTAATTACACAGATGTATAAATACACAGAAAAATCCCTTCATTGGTTCATTAGTAGAATTAAGACTTTCTGAATTTCAAGAATTTTTATTCCAGTATCTACCAAAATGCAACTGTCTGTTTAAGAAGAAAATCTGGACCTCAGATACTCTGTGATTTTGAATTTCAGCCCTGATTTCCAAATCATACTTGTTTCTTTCTTTCTTCCAGATCCTCACTTACACTTTGTATTTGCCTCACAGCAATTCTGGGAATGGGAGGAGGGGGAAATGTCATAGAAGTTACTCATGCTAATATGCTTTCTGCCATATGTTTAAGAAAAATCTTCAATGCAATATTCTCTGTGGAGCACTCTTTTTGAATATTTTTCAGTGAATTTTAAGAATACATATATAGTGCTAAAGTCAGCCTAATCCTGCCAGTAGGTCTGGGCAAGTAGTTTCTTCCTACAGGAATACATTTAAAATCTTTAAAGTTATACTCTGTCTAGTGACATCTCTCCATGCTAAGACCTTGGAAATCTTTATTGTACATGCATGACTAGTGACCAGTGAAGAAAAGCAGGATGACAGATATTCAGTTTGTAAGACTATTAAACATCCTTCCTTGTTTTTCCATCTGGTAAACAGGGCAGAATTTCTAAGCAGTTTGCAATGGTTCAAGCAGGGTATAGATGGTCCAAGTCATAGCGCTTGTGACGTTTGTCAGTACCTATGCTGGATTAGTTTGGAAGATTTTCCAAAACTGGCAGTCTTTTTAAAAATGCTTTATAAATATATTTTTAATAAGACTCTTCCTTCATAGCAAATGCAGAATAAATCCTGAAGATCTGATGATTTTACCTGTACCCCGGGTACTATTAGTATTTGTGTCTCTTGATATACAATCAATCCCTGTCCCTTTAACGCCGAGTTTTAAACAGAAAAACCCATCCATAGTCCATTCCAGCCAAAGAAAGGGAGTAACAGAAACATTTTGAATGGGAAGGTGATAATCATAATTCCTTCAATAATAGTAAACATTTTATATATCTCATAGTTTCTAGGCAATTATTCATTGTTATTATTATTATTGTAATATTTAAGTCTTTCCTGGGTTTATGTGCATTTAGTCACATGCTCCTATCTGATGTCTTAAACATGGGGTTTATGGGTGTATGAGTTAATGAGATAATGAGTTAACTCATGGATAATGATAACTCATGGATAATCAGTTAATTTGTTTGACTGTTTCAGGTCCTATTCACTGCTGTAATTTCGCCCTTATACCACTTTCCTGATATATACTGAACCTTGGCCAGTAACTGGGATCTAAATATCAAGATAAATTTTGAAGGAGTGAGCCCTAATGTCTTTTTTCCTAATATTCAGTCCTTCCTTTCTAAAACTGAGTCTCTAACCCTAAGCTACATCCTATTACATGTCATTTTGCAACAGCCAATCTGATTTAAAATGATTACACATCATCCCAACTTACGCCTGTTCTCTTCTCCATTCTTCCTCGGATAGTCTATGTTGAAAGCAACAGTTCATACATATCAGCTCTCTCCAGACACTCCTCATTGTTGTCATTATCCTGTGCCCTATCTTCTTATCACTTCTTCTTCACTGGAAACTCTTGAAATCCTCTGAGTTTGTTAAAGAAGGATAATTAGATAAATGGTTATAAAATAAATGAATTATAATTTTTAGACACAGTCTAATGACAAGCCTTTAAGGGTATAGTGGATGCTGATGTTCTTAAGAATCACTTATGTTTAGATTTTTACCTCTTGGGTTCCATTGATATTTTTCAAAAAGAGAGATTTATCTTTAACGTTAGGTTACAGGTTCTGAAGGAAAAGCAGCAAAAAGTATTAAATAGCAGAGTACTCAGGGAAAGAAAATGAGCACCTTTCGTTTTGGAGGCTGATATTTCTTGGAGAGATCTAGAGAGAAAAGCTGAGGGTCTGAGGAATTAAATAAACAGCAAGAATTAAAGTTATGGATAGCAATACATAGAGGGGAATGATCTGGGTAGAGTATTCCTGAATGGTCAGTATTTAGAAGAGTCAAAAAGACAAAATGAGATCTGGGGGCAGATGGAGGCAATGGCCTATTTTCCTTTCATAGTCTTTGGTGGTCCTTGATGTTTCTGAACTTACAGATTTAAGTTAGGACAGGGAAGGGAAAAAATTATGATTATGTTTTGTGCAGAATGAAAAACTATTGCTGAGTTTGATTGTTGTGATGGGATTATGTAAGGCCCTGTGGAAACTTTCCAACCGGAGGGGACAGCAGCAGCTTTATGAAAAGAGTAGAAGAAAGGTCTGGGTTTATTATTGTATAAATAGTCTCTCACTGTAAAATGATTGATGGCATAGACTAATGGCCAAGCATTGCTATTGGAAAAAGTACTGACATTGATATTCCTTTGTGATGTTTAATTACTCCAAGATGACTGCAGCTTTTTCAATACCACAATTTAGAGGTCAATAAGGGTTAATGTTCTAAGAGGAAGGGTTAGGGTTGGATTAGAGGAAATGACTATAATCTTTTGTGGTAGTATTGGGTGTTACTCAGGAATTAAGCTAAATATAGATGTTAATGAGAACATGAGGTGGGATCACGCCTGTTTTTTTTGTGACAATTTCAGGGGTTAATGAAGTTTTTTGAATAAGAAAAGCAATAGGATAAGTGATATGATATGGTTACACTTTATAAGAAAAACAGTATTCATTCTATCTTTTTGAAATAATGGTTTACCTGGTTACTTCTACCTATGACTGAGGGGCACAGTAGGATTAGAATTAGCATTATGAGAAAGAGGGAGATAAATGCTGTACTTATGGTTGTATATTGCAGCTGGTGCCTTCATAAGAACCACTTCTATATAATTATATTTCTCTTTCAAGTTATGCTTGATGATTACAAAATAATTATAGCAAGGTTAGTGCTAATTTTTAAAAACAACAGAAGATCACTATTGTACTGACTTCAGACCTTCCAATAGATCATGGTTATTTTAATTCCTATGAATGACTAAGGAATATGGAAATGTAGAGCTAAGATTGAGGTTAGTGTTAGGGATCAGAAAATGAGGAAGAGATTCGTTTTTTGTGGTACTGTTTCTAGGCTACAAAAATAAAACAAGGATATAAGACAAGTGGTTTGCTAATGTGTCTTCAACTTGATGGTGTATCTGGAAATTAAGCAGTGACCGGGGTTAGAATTACTGCTCTGGTTAGTATAAATCAAATGAGCATGGAAATATTTAAAGTTTATATGGTGGACTGTACACAGAAAAGAAATCCATTCTACTTTTACATGAGGCTTAGTTTATTGTTATACCCTTGAGTTTCAGGGTCAGACAGTCAACTTTTAACAGTGTCACTTTTAACAATCAGCTTTACCAGGCATCTTTGAGATAAAGCTCTTAGAATTTTACTGTCTTGCCTCAAATATTACCCTGTTCTCAGAGGATTACTATATTCATTCAGACTGGAAATGTGTTTGGGTAGTTTAAGGATATAAAAACCATTACATGATTGTAATAATTATCCTCCCTCAAAGTATTTCACTATAGGAAATCTATAATGTTCACATTGTAAAAGAATCCAAGCATATCCAAGTATGAAAATACACAAGAGAGGCATCTAAGCTATCATACTCTTTGCTTGTTTTCAGTAAAACTTCCAAAGTTTCCCATCGACTGGAAAAAGGATATATTTTGTGAAATAGATGCAAGCATCCATTAAAAAAAAATCAAATCATAGAACAATTTTGGTTCAAGAGACCTCAGAAGATCACCTATTCCGACTCTGTACTCAAAGAAGAGTTAACTTTAAAAACACAGGGTGGACATAAAATGTAGTGAGCAGGTTCAGAACATACCAGAGGACTCATCAGGTACTATCAGATGTTTTCTCAGGACAAAAGAAGTCACTCCTTTCTCTTGGGTGGAGGTAATTAGACAGACAGCAGAAACAGGTAGCTAAACAAGTACAGGGCCCACGTTTCCAGATACAAATCATAGAATCATAGAATGGTTTGGATTGGAAGGGCCCTTATAGACCATTTAGTTCTAAGCCCCTGCCAAGGGCAGGGATGCTTTCTGCTACAGCAGGCTGCTCAGAGCAATATCCAACCTTTCCTTGAACACTTCCAGGGATGGGGTGTCCACAGCCTCTCTGTGTGGCAACCTCTTCCAGTGCCTCACCACCCTCACAGGGAAGTCCTAGTATCTAATCTAAATCTCCTTTCAGTTTTAAGCCATTACCCCTTGTACTATGTCTATGTGCCTTTGTAAAAAACCCCTCTTTAACTTTCCTTTAAGAGCCTTTAGGTACTGGAAGGTGCTGTAAGGTCTCCCTGGAGCCTTCTCTTCAGCCTTCTCTTCAGGAGCCCATCTCTCCAAGCCTGTCTTCACAGGGGAGATGCTCCAGCACTCTCATCATCTTTGTAGCCCTCCCTCTCTATTCACTCCAACAGCCCCTTGTCCTTCTTCTGCCGAGGACCCCAGAGCTCTTTGAAACATTGTGTATTTTTAATACCATAGTTATTAGAATTGACCCTATGTTAAAGCGTGCCCGTTCAGGACCAGGCAGCTAAGGAGCTGGTTATGATTGACAGCTGTGATCTTACTGATATTTTTAATAAAATACATGTGACTGTAACTCTTTTAGTATTCCTATGGCCTGAATTACTATAAAAAAATATATGGGTGTATTTTTAGCTGTATATTTTTCTTTAGATGAGAGTGTACTGATGGCATCAGAAAGATGGAATAAAACAATTCATTTAGTGTTATGATGTTATTCAGCATTTGCCTGAGTCTCTTGATATAGGAATAAAAATTTCATGTAAACATGAAGTCTCCAAAAGTTTAACACAGTGAAACACACCCACTTAAACATGGATATATTTAGTGTTATTTTAGAGATATTTTTTTCTTTTTGCTGCTACCATCCTAGATTGTATATAACTGTGGAGAATTGCAAGAATGTGTTGTGGTTCTCCCATGTAATGTTTACTTCTATATCCCTCTGGCAGACCAGGAATAAACATAATAGGTAACGCCCTTTTTTTTCTCTCTGAAAGAATGAGAAATAGCTTAACAGAAAAGAATTCTTTAATTTTCTACTTATCTACTGTATATCTGCTTTAAATACTTGCCAACTGGGAAATCACACACTTGAAAAGCAGTTTCTTGTGCATTATCTCTCATTATCAAAATGTTAATTTACTGTCCTAAACAAATAATTCCATTTTAATCTTCCATACTGTTAATACATCACATAGTTTAATACCAGGTAGAGGTCAAAATTAATATTGATTTATCAAAGAATTAATCACTAACCCAAGAAAATATTTTTTGACATTCACATATAAAGAAATAAATGCACATAGTGACATTTTTTAATAGAGCACTTAAGTCCAGTTGTAGACTAATATACTACTCTGTATAAACAGGAGTACTATTGACCTTTCTCTAATGACTGGCAAATGGTCATCATCAGTTTTGTGGTCTAATATTAACAAAGTTCTTCTGGATCTGCATTTGACATGGGTACATTTGGGGAATAAGAAAACTTAGGGGCTGTAAAGACTCAAATCAATATGAGTCTGTATTATGCAAGAATAAGATCTGTGAGCTTTCAGATATGTGACAATAAGATGCATTAATATAAAGTTTTAGCATGATATAGTCAATTACAAGTAATTGAAATCCTACTACAGAGAGTGAATTATACATCTAATAGAGTAACCTGAAGTTGTGACCATCTGAGATCTATTTAGTATTCAATTAAAGATCTCTGTCCCAGTTTGATGAAACATGATTCTTTACTGCTGGCACAATATTTGGTTTTTGCTGGAATTTTCTGTGAAGACTGAAGACACTGGTAGTAAAGCTATCCTCCCTGGGTTCATCCTAATGTGCATTGCTCTGAACAGTACAAAAACTTGGACTTCTGCTACCTGTCTTGATATCTGAAGAAAGCAATGCTACACTTCACTGGACTGAGATTTCAAACTAAGTTTAAATGAAGCCATCTTTAGATATTTTTTTCTAGATAATAATGGGTTTTGCCCAAATGCAGAAAAGTGATTTTTCTAGCTTTCAGAATCTCTTATCTTCTTTCATGTTTCTTATTGTTCCTAAGGTGTTACTTTTGAAGTTATCCAGTATTTTAAAATGGCATTGGTGTATATTTATATTAAAAACAAGATGTGTAGTAATGTTCTCACAAAAAAAAAAAAATCCTAGTAATCTCTGCAGGACACACAAATAAGCCAGAAGTTGCACAGGAATCAGTGTCTTCTCTATCAGTATCCAAAGGCTAGTGATGTCTAAAATGACTCTGGTCATGTCTGTGTAGATATCTGAACCATGCACTTAATGACTTGCATTCTCTCTTAGTTATTATATTTATTTCCTAGCCTAAGATGAATGCAATGAAGCTTTTGAGCTTTCCTGGTGGACCAGTTTTGTACTGACCCTCAATTTCCCATTGCATTGTACAGAATTCTTGAACCCCTTTATAGCTTTTCATGACCTTTCAGTTTCAGACTGTCCAAACTAACAAAAGAAATATATTACCAAGTAAATTTGTAAATATCTTCTTTTCTGCAGGAGCTGGATTTCAACTCTTTGTGAGCCCAGCTTACTCTGTAAAGAAATAGGATAGCTCATGAAGTTACTCTGATTCAGTATCTCTCTGTGAGCTTGAATAATTCTGCAGGTCACAAAACAACAGTTACTGTGGAAATCAAACAGAATATGGGTTTTTCAGAAGTTAGGCAAGGTTAGTGAATGTCTGTGCCATGCAGCAACACATTCATCTTGGCTCCAGCTTGCTCAGAAAAAGAACACTGCTTTGGAGCATGTTAATACAGCTGTGCTTCAGTGTATGCTAATAGTTTTTCCTCCTACACGTCTTCCCGTTCCCTTGGCACAGAGCAGTATCTGTAGGAGGGTAAAGAGCATAGGTGAAAAAAGTTAAATGAGCCAAAGCTAACGTGCTTCAGAGCTTCTGCTTCCCTTATGATTTGCTCAAGCAAATGAGAGCCATGGGAAGAAATGCAAGCAATGAAGAAGGAAATGATCTTAAGGAATCTGGAATCAGGGAGCTGTAAAGGGGATATACACCAGGTTGCAGAGGGGTAAAGTAGGCTGGAAAGAAAATAGAAAAGGATTAGTGAGTAGTGCATGGTGATGTAAATAATGGATTCCAACTTTGACTTCACTGGGCAGATTGGTGTATCTCCCTTGAAACTTTTCTCTTAGCTATCACTTTGTCTTGCTGGTCAAATTTAATACAACAGTACAGAATAGCACATCATGAAATCAGAGCACAGGTCTGGAAGCAGGGAGCTTAGCCTTTTAAGACAAAATAAATGGCTGTACAGAGATACTCAAGTCATAAAAAGCATTAAAGTCATTAATAGCTAGAAATTCCAATCAGGATAAAGGTCAGACAGCCCAGGAGAACTACGAGGATGTTGTGAGGTCACATAGGGAGAAAATTAGAAGGGCTCAACTTGAACTTAAGCTGGCCACTGCTGTAAAAGACAGTAAGAAAAGTTTCTATAAATATATTAGCAACAAAAGGAGGGCTAAAGGGAATCTTCCTCTTTTAAAGGATGCAAGGGGAAGCTTAGTGACCAAGGATGAGGAATAGGCTCAGGTACTCAATGCCTTCTTTGACTCAGTCTTCAACAGTAAAACCAGGTCTTCTCTGAGCACCCATCCACCCGAGTTGGAAGACAAGGGACAGAATGAAGTTCCTTTAGTCCAAAGGGAAATAGAGTGTGACCTGCTTCTCCACCTTGCTGCACACAAGTCCATGGGATTGGAAGGAATCTACCCAAGGGTGCTGACGTAGCTGGCTGAAGTACTTGTCAAACCAGTCTCCATCACCTACCAGCAGTCCTGGCTCACCAGGGAGGTCCCAGGTGGTGGCAGGTCACCAGTGGTGTTTGCTAGGGCTCAGTGCTGGGGCCTATTCTGTTTAACATCTTTATCAGTGATTTGGATGAGGGAATTGAGTGCACCCTTGGTAAATTTGCTGATGACACCAAGCTGAGTGAGTGTGTAGATCTGCTTGAGGACAGGAAGGCTCTTCAGAGGGACCTGCACAGGCTGCAGCAATTAGGTTGAGGCCAATCACATGAGGTTTAATGAGGCCAAGTGCTGGGTCCTGCACTTGGGCCACAACAACCCCAAGCAATGCTACAGGCTTGGGGAAGAGTGGCTGGAAAGCTGCCTGACAGAAGAGGACCTGGAGTTGTTAACTGACAGTGGCTGAACATGAGCCAGCTACGTGCTCAGGTGGCCAAGAAGGTCAATGGTATCCTGGCCTGTATCAGAAATAGTATGGCCAGCAGGGCCAAGGAAGTGATTATCCCCCTGAACTCAGTACTGTCGAGGCTGCACCTCGAACAATCTGGGAAGTTCTAGGCCTCTCACTACAAGAGGGACATTGAGATGTTGGAATGTGTCCAAAGTCTGACAACGAAGCTGGTGAAGCTGGTCTACAGAACAGATCTTATGAGGAGCTGCTGAGATGTTTAGCCTAGAGGAGGCTGAGAGGAGATATGATCACTCTCTACAACTACCTGAAGGAGATTTGTAGTGAGATGGGGATTGATCTCTTCTCTCCAGTGATGAATGATAAGACAGGAGGAAATGGATTCAAGTTGTGCCAAGTCAGATTTAGATTAAACATTAGGAAGACCTTTTTCACCAAGAGAACTATTAAGAATCAGAAAGGGTTGTCCAGGGATGTGGTGGGGTCACCATCCCTAGAGATATTCAAAATACACGTAGATGAGGTGCTGAAGGATATTGTTTAGTTGAGTAATGGACTTGGAAGGTGAGTGGTTGGACTTGATGGTCTTAAATGTCTGATTCTGTGATTCTATAATTAGATCAGAGCAAACTCCATGCAAACCAGGGCATGCTACTTCTGATACCTAGTGAGATAATCTCTACTCTGTACTTCTCCCACTTAGAGTCTAAGATTATCCCTATTTGGGGGATATAAAGCAGACATAGATATGGAGTCAAGAGTACCTCAGTGTAGATGTCAATATGCTGGAATCTACATATGCTGCCAGTACTTGAAATTACATTACAGGCAGAGGAAAGGTAGAGGGAAATGCATCTTTTTAAATCCAGTCATCTCCTTTGCAAGGTCATAAGGGTATTCTACTAAAATAGATCTTTCAGTGCTGTAGAGGTCTGGCAGTTATGACAGAAGATTTAAGGAAGAGCTGGAGGCCTGTATTTAAACAACTGGATCATGCGTTCCTCTCGTTGACTGATGACATCAACTGAGCTTACTTGTCAACAAGTATCTGCTTTAAAGGGAGTTCTTTGGTTTCTCCCGACTAGAATAATTTGGGGCTTGAGTTAGTTGGCAACACTTTGATTTCTAGTGCCATTTTTGGTGCCCTAAAGATATTTGGCCAGAAGATTAAGGCCATATTTCCATCCAGACATCTTTCTGGCCAGATAGCTTTCTTTCTGATTATCTGTCTGCATAACAATTGTCTAAGGGTTAGACCTGCTGAGGAAAGATAAGCATTATAGAGGGTCAAACCAGCAGAGTCATAAATATATTTGGCTCTTTCAGTAAAGATCATGAATAACTTTTAACAGAGATTCAGAATGTAACCAGATGAAAAAGATAACTCCTTTTTGTTTGATTATACTTCTGGGAGTATAAATCTGTAGAGGAGTTTGGTACTAAACCATAAAGTTCAAAGAGAGTCCCCTTTAATAATCTGACAAATAGGTTTATATTTTTCTTTCCCTTTTCTAATCAGAGACAAATTTCCAAGTATTCTGGTTCATAGCTTTCACATGTGATGAACTGCTTTAACAGGCCAAAGAGATACCTGAGTTGGTTCTGGTGCTATAAATATTTAGAGGTAAATCAACTGCAGATGTTAGCCCTTAAGGAAAAAGGATCATTGGCAGTAAGTCCATTCATTTACCCAAAACAAACTCAGTGGTGCAGATTCAACAGTCCCACCCTTTACTCTGCTTTGAAATATTTCCAAATTATTTTGTTTATCTTTTTCCTTCCCTGTGCATTTTGGTTTATATTGACATGGATATTAACACCTGTGAAAATGGGTTTTGTACTGGTAGTCATGTGGTGGCTTTTCCCTCCCCTTACTCATTTCAGAGTTTCTCTGGGTGGTCAGGAAGAGAAGAATTAAAGAAAAAAAGGGTATGTTACATTGATTTGATGGCATTTCAAGGCAAATTACCAGAGTACTAGGGAGAACAATGGTTTGGAATAGAAGTATATTGGGTTCATGTGGCAAGGTTTTGGTAACAAAGAGGCTTCTTTGAGAAGCTGCTAGAAGCTTCTGCTGTATCTAATAGAGTCAGTGCCAGCCCACTCCAAAGCTGAGGAATTGCAGGTGAGATCATCGGTGGTGGTGGTAGTGCCTCTGGGCTAACATATTTAAGAAAGGAGAAAATGTTAAAGGATGGGAAAAAATTGCAGCAGAAGAGAGAATATGGGAGAGCAACAGCTCTGTGGTCACTAAGGTGAGGGGAGGAGGGGCTCCAGGTGCTAGAGCAGATTCCCTTGCATACCCTGGTGCAGCTCAACGTGAGGCCCTGCCTCTAGAGCCATGGAGGCTATGAGGGAGCAGAGATCCACCTGCAGCCTGAGGAGGACCCTGTGCTGTAGCAGGGGGATGTGCCTGAAGGAAGCTGTCACCCTGTGGGAAGTCCTCTCTAGAACAGGCTCCTGACAGGACCAGTATACCTGAGTAGTTAGAGGAGCTCACACTGGAGCAGGTTGCTGTCAGGATTTGTGACCCCATGGGGGACCCACACTGGAGCAGTCTGTTCCTGAAGGACTGTACCCATGGAAGAGACCCATACTGGAGTAGTTTGTGCAGAACTGTAGCCCATGTGAAGGACTCATATTGGAGAAGTTTGTATAGAACTGTCTCCTGTGGAAGAGATCTCATGCTGGAGCAGAGGATGAGTGTGAGGAGTCCCCATCTGAGGAAATTGCCCAGTGACTTTTGTTTTATTTACTTTTTCTTTCTGCCTGCTTAATTTGAGTGATTTTCAGTTCCCTCTTTTGATTTTTTTAGAAAATTCACTGAAATTTTTGGTAGTCCTGAAGTTAAACTATTTTACCAAGTCTTATGGATTTTTTTTTAGCAGGCTGATTTTCAGAAAGTTTCATTGAACCTCAGTAGCTTAAAGATCACAAGTAATTGAGATGCTTTTAAATGTCTTGGTATATGTAATACTGTCTTCAGTAATACTGACTTGGACATGTTCCTATGCAACCTGATCTAGGTGAACCTGCTTCTGCAGGGGGATTGGACTAGATGATCTCTAAAGATCCCTTCCAACCCCTACCATTCTATGATTCTATGACTTCCAGTGAGTCTCAATGACACAATATTACGAAAGGGAAAAAACTGAAGTCAGTCTCATTATCAACTATCTATGTTACAGGCTCAATAAATATAGGCTTTTTAAAACAAATCTGGAGTGTTAATCAAAGCTCTATACACATGCCCATCTGTCATGATCTGTAAAAGTAAAACCCCTGCCGGTAATGTTATAGGGAGATGTGCAATTACTTGTCATAACTGGAAACATTAGCAAACACTACTGGATACAAAAAGCAAATAAAAGGACAAGCCAGACACCCACAAATTATTAATCTATGCAGATGACCTTCTGTTTACAATTAAAAATATAACGTTCAAAGCTCTAAGAATCACTCAACCTATTAAAATATGGAACAGATTCATGTTATAAAATCTGTCAGTCTATTTTTTGACATTACCCAAGAATTTGGAATTAGAATCAGAAAGATGAACACAATCTATACTCTAATCAAATTGGTCTATATGATATAATCAAAGGCGAAATTAGCCATCTCAAGCCTCGAAGCTGAGCTAGTACCATGAAAAGCACCAGTATTTGACAAGTCCATTTTATTTCATTATTTTTATTGCAGGGGAGGGAGGAGAGGGAAAGAGTGGTTAAGCACTGCCAGATGACGAAGCCATAATGTACAGAAAGTTATACAGATGGTAAAGTAAAAATTTTATATTAAGCCCTCCTGGAAAACCTACAGAAATAGATGAGTACCATAGCTGCAACCGTCAGCCAAGATGCAGCAAAGCCTAAAGCCATAAGAGACAGGGTTGGGATGTGAAAGTTATTAAACATTCCCGGTTTTGAGATCTGCAAGAAGCAGCTATGAAGTTCTATTAAGGAAGAGATGTATGCTTTATAAATCATCCTGTGATGGTGGAAAAAGGGAAAAAGACTTGAGGATACATAGCTGGCATGTTGCTATGGCGGTTTTAAAATACTGAATTCAATAGCATTGCACCTTAGAAGGACAATCGTATAGGTTGATCAACATATCAGCTCTGTAAATTCACTATGATCATGTAGAGGATGAAAGATGCCTGGATAGACCAACTCAGATCCAAGGCCAGCAGTTGAACTGATGTGATAAACAGTACCAATTCATGAGAGAAGAAAAAAACCCTAAATATGAAAGAAAAGGGATTTTGGACAATTAAGAAATTTCATGAATATCTTATCACATTCCATTAAGTGAATAGGCTTTCCAGAATCAGTTCACTTACACTTAGCGAAGCAAAACCTGAAGACTAATCAGTTTTAATTTGGACTTATTAATTTATTTGTTTATTTGCTTTTAAATTTAAAGTAGTTTGAGTTTTTTATCTTAATTAGAACACCAAGATTTCACTGGTTTGATTTTAAAACCACTCATTCAGACCACCTGAGATCCAAGCCTTTTGCTTTATGTTTGAAAAGATTGTGTCATAAGAAGTACAGAGAACAAAGAAATCCAAATAAAGATTGATTTTTTTTTTTAAATAACCATGTTAACATAGCAGTACACATTTTAAACTGTTTTTCACAATATATGGTAACTTTGTTTTCTTCCTTCAATTTATAGCAGCTCCATCTTGGTTTGCACCAAAGTAGCAGAGCATAATTTGACCCGGGGATTTCAACATTTCTTTTAAATCTAAATTTATAATGCAGTGCAAAAACTTAATGATGAATTGTTTTGTTGCTAAGGAGCCTGGACATGATGGGCTGTTGAAGTTTGATTTATTCTACTGATCCATGACCTCTTTCTCTGACAACTCATTTTTAATGATTATTTATTTATATTATAGAGGCACGTAGGGATTTCTGAGGTGACCAGGGCTTTATTGTACTATTAGGCACTGTCTAAATATGCATAAAGAAAAATTTCCTTATTCTGAAGAGTTCATTATTTATGTAGCTGTCACAGTTTTTTAGGGGGCAGAGCACAGAATCACAGAATCTTAAGGGTTGAAAGAGACCTCAAAAGATCATCTATTGTAACCCCCCTACCAGAGCTTTAGTTCCCCTGAATTGCATTTCCCAGAATTCTGCACACTCAGCTTGGTGTAGGAGGGATGCAGGCACAGGGTAGCTATCCATCACACAACTACCTGCACCACAAAGACACAACAAGTTAGAGAGGATAGGAAATCAAAGCTTTTATCTGATCATACTGTCTGAAAGATAGGAATGGAGGAGAGGAGACTCTTGTCTCTCTAATGTCCTCTACATAAGTTCTTGTGTCTACAGCAGAATTAGTCAAATTAGTTAAATCTAGTGAATTTAGTTGACATAGGGTTGACATAGTACACAACTTATTGGGAGAGAAAGAACAAAGACACATAGTGAGAGGGAGATGATGTTAGCTTGAGAACACCTTGTCATGGATTTTCAACCCAGGAGTGTGTTGTTGAAGTTCCTGTCTTGTGAAGTTTCCAGTCTGACAGCTACTTACTGTAGAGCTGCTAGTGAGTACAGGACACCAGGCATGGGCTAAAAAAATAAAACCAGCTGTGCAATATTTATTGTGAGAACAGAACAAGCACACAAGTATTGATTTCCCAAAATGGTACAAGACAAAAAGGTCATATTTTCAGTCCTCAAAACCTCAGTGCCTTGCTAAGGTTCTGTGAACCTATTTCACCTGAAGTATTTGTTTCCTTATTTGAACACTGTTGTCACACATCCCAAAGGTGCTGAGCTGCAAATGGCATATGAAAATTGATTGCTGTGTTTCTGCCTGGCTCACAGGGCTTTGCAGGCAGTGCTGTGGGTGAAAATGGTCAGCTGCTGCATGGGCCACAGCAGTTCATTGCAACACCAGCTGGAGCTACAGACATGGCAAAAAGGCAGCTCTCCACCCACCTCTGCTAAGCACAGATACAACCATTACTCAAGGGGAAGAAATCTGTCAGGTTAATTCTGTACAAAATTAGGTACAGAAAAATCTCATTCTCTTCAGCACTCTGCCTTTTTGCACAATGTGTCATGCTTTTAGACCAGCTCTTGAGGTATTAAATAACACTAGTTTGGCAGAGCAGAGGCCAGTGCATAAAGACCTGTGAAGACTTTTCTCTGTGTTCTCTTTTTTTGGCTCACCTTTCAAAGAAGATTTGCTGTTCACAACAGAACATGACAATCCAAAACCCCACAAGCACCTGGAAGTTTGAGTCTCAGCTATGAGGCTTAGACTTGCCTTTCCTGATGAGACATTAAAAAACTGACAAAGGACACATTATAGAGGGATTTTGCACATTTGGATCTACTGTGAGCTACTCTTGTCAGTGTGGGCATGTGCAAATATACCATGCCTAGGCTTGTGTCTTTCCCCTTTATTTCTGAGTACCTTAATGCAGGAATTGTACATACAGTTACCTCTTCCTCTCAAATGAAATCCACGTTTTCTCCATCTCTGTCACAGGCACAAATAGCACTTCCACACCTTCCATGTCATCCCTGAGAACTCTCTAAGTCTTATATTTGCATTCATTCCCACTCTTTTGATTATGAGAAACTCCCATGCCACCTATATGATTTTACTTTCCTTTACTATCATGAATACCCCAGATGATCCTCACTTTGGGATCCTTACCTGAGGGTAATAGGATTCATAGACTTAAATAGATGCATGCAAATATGTAGAATTTGAGGCAAGTCTGGATGTTACTGTTACACTGAGCCCTATACAGAGGAGAAGGAAGTACATGTTATGAGTAACTTCTAAAAATATGTGGGATTCTTAGGTCAATTTTGCTGTGAATCCCCATCCCATGCATCACACAGTCACTAAAACTCCATGGACTTTCCACAAGGTTGTAAACATATACATCATGACATATGAAGGGGAAGAGAGAATAGCTGCGACTGTTAAACATGAAGTTCTCTGGAGAGGACACTTTCAAGGTCATAAATCAGTGTGTGAGAATGTAAACAACACCTTACAGCTTCATCTTTGCAATTGCCCATGAGTAGGGGCATTAAAGATACAGGAGGAAATGGCCCTGTGTGCTCTTGATGTCTCTTAGATTTTTCATTTTTGGAGTCAGGCTTAATTTAACCAACTATTGAGGCATTGTCCTGCTCTCCTTGAAGATAATAGCAAAACTCTTCTAGCATGTTGGAGGAAGAACTCACCTATTATTTATGATAGCCAAGCGTGAAAATGCTGTAGTGCCACCACTCATAATCAGGAAAGGGTGTCCAGAAACATAGCTGTCAGTGTAATCTCAAAGTGCCTAAAAAATTTTTGTTTCAATCTAACATTTCATCTTTCCCCATAAGCTGCCTGAATGTCGAGCAGCAGTTTTGTGGATAGTGTATAATATCTGCACTGCGTAAACTTTGATGTCAGTATCCCATTTGGAAATCTTTGGCTTCTCTGTTAGTATAAAAGAGATTATTAAAAGGCTCTTGACTGAAGATTTCCTGACACATGATCTTAAAAGATTTCAATTCTTTGCCGGTTATGGCATGATGAATACAAGGATTAGATCATTAATCAGCACTTAGGCCTGTAAAACAATTCTGTTTGATCATGCAACAGTACTTGAAGTGCTGATGTGCCAGTATTGTTATTTCAACTTGATGAAGTAATAGAGAATATCTATTCCATGCTTTCATCTCTTGATGGTTCTCTTGATAAGGAAGTGAAGAACAGGAGACTACAAAAATATATATTGTAAACATGGATGTGTAAAGAATGTCAGAAAAGAAGAATGAAAGCCAAATGTTAAAAGCCTGCTGATATTTCTTTTGTCTTCTTGCTAACCTACTAAGTCAAAGCATAGACAGATAGAGCAGATTGATCAAAGCTATATCCAGTTGGATTGTAAGAATATCCAAGGATGGAGACTCCATAATTCTCTGAGTAATATGCTCCAGTATTTGACCACTTGACAGTAAAAAAGCTTTCTCTAACTTTTAAGAGGAAATTCCTGTGTTTGTACTAGTATTTGTGTCCGATGTATCTTGTTCTGATGGTGGCAAGACTGACTCTGTCTTCCATATTATCTACCATCAGGTATTTATACACATTAATGTGATTTCCTGACCCCTGTCTTCTCCAGGACGAAGAATTCCAGCTCTCTTAGCCTTTCCTGGTACATTATATACTCTCTTTGTCATCTTTGTGACCCTTTGCTGGACTCATTCCAACATGCCCATGTCACTCACACCGAGAAGCCCAGCACTGGGCCTTGACACAGCCTTGTGCCTGATAATAGAATCGTAGAATCACAGAATGATAGGGATTGGAAGGGACCTTTAGAAATCACCTAGTCTAATTCCCCTCCTAATGCAGGTCCATCTAGATCAGATTGCACAGGAATGCATCCACCGTACTCTATTCAAATTTCTTACTAACCTGTATTCTTATTTCTCCATTATACTGTTTTCTAGTTGCTGTAAATGAGGAAGTATGTGTATGTTTGCTAGTTTCAAGCCAGACTAGCCAGCAAGTGAGAGGAGAACACCACATGGAAAGATCCAGGCTTCACACTGGTGACCAATAAAGGGACCTGTCATGGTTTAGGCCCATCTGGGAACAAAGGACCATGAACAGCCACAAGTACCAAGGGCCTTTGGAACATCTGAAGGACAGGAAGGGCTCAATTGCCACTTATGGTCCCAGACAAAACAGACAAGGCTACTCAACTTGGGGAAGAAAACACAAATTAACTTAATCCACCACCAACCAAAAACATAAAACCGCAAAATATAGCAAATAGAAAACAACACAGAGTGGTATGACAATGAAGAGTACAACCAGCGCTTTAAGACCACCTTCTCCTCACCCCTACCCTCTAATGGGTCTCAGAGCCCTGATCCCGGTGTCTTTACCCCGTCCCTCCCTGGACAGCTCATGGGAGCAGGGAATGGGGGTTTCACTCAGTCTTTTCCTAATGGCTCGTGCCACTTGGCATATGAGCTCCCTGCTAGTCCTCAAGGCAGACGGGCTCCTCGCTGGGCCTCCCTGCTCCAGTGCAGGGTACCTCACAGGCCAGGCAGCCCTGAATGGGCTGCTCCATGGTGTGTTCATCTCAAAGGCTGCAGCTCCTCTCTGCCTCTTGTGCAGGTCTTCTCTGCGGTGCACAGGCTCTCCAGCACAGCCTGTGCCATGGCTGCCTCCTCACAGTCTCTTGCCCATCTGGGCCCACCCACATGGAGCTGCTGGTGGCTCTCAGCCCTGCCATTACTCTCCATGAGTTACAGGGGCACAGCCTGCACAGCTTCCTTCCTTCCTTCCTTCCTTCCTTCCTTCCTTCCTTCCTTCCTTCCTTTCTCCCTCCCTCCCTCCCTCCCTCCCTCCCAGGCTAGAGGTGGGTCCACCTCAGAGCTAGGGGATGTTTCAAGAACTGTTTACTGGGACCAGAACTGCAGCTCCCTCTCCCTGTTACCAAGCAAAAAGTGGCTCCACACAAACCCATGACAGGGCCAAAGGTCTACACCTCATGAAAGATGAATTGAAGATGAAACTTCACCATAAACTTTGGTTTTGAGGTCCCAAAAGAACCAGTCTTTTCCTTTCCCCTTTCTCTCCCTTTGCCTGGCTCTGTAGATGTCCACTTTTTAAGCTTTGTCAATACCTAAATTTACAATGCAAACCAGTAAGACTGAAATAATCAGAATTTGGTTAGACACATGATGTCTAACCAAAACGAGCATGAACTGTTATTTGAGGACTAGCTTTTCTAGGCCTTGGGAGCTGTTATGGTATTAACACAGCAAGAGGTGGATCATCTCAGCCAACTGTGTGACTAAGAACTACATGTTTTATCTTTCGGCTGACTGTTACACTCTTTCAGTAGTCCAATGGGGAGAGAAAACCAAATCCAGAAGGTGACTGGCTTCACCTATCTCATATGTCAGCTCAAAGAGGTGGATTCCCTCTGGAGGTAACTGCCTGTCTCCATTAGTGAACATGCTCCAATGAATAACTTTTTGACAACTACCATTCACCAAGATGGATCCTTTTGTCAAACTCTGTACACTCATTCTGTTGTTGAACCTGCCCATTTTACTATGTAGTCATCTGTGTTGGAAGCATACATAGCTGAACTGGTGTCGAAGTGCAAACATCTAGCCTAAAATGTGTAAACCTGAGATAAACAGGACTAATTTCCACCACATATCCTAGAGAAACAAACCAGTTTCTAGCTCTTTCTGGGTTACATCAGTGCTTGTCTTTGTTCCATACAGTAACATTTCTCAATTCAAACATTTGCAATACATTTAGAGTGGAAAAATACACAATGTGCTGTTCACTGAAGAGTAGTACAATTGAATTCTCTGTATCTTCAGACATGTTTACTGATGTATTTTTCCAGAAGTACCCCAGAAGAAGAAAGAGGTATGGTACTGTGAAAGGGATTACCACCTGATTCTTTTGGCAAATGGAGGACGGTATTTATGAGTCTTCATCAGCTGTAATGTTTTGCTAAGAGCAGCATTGTGGACATCAGGCAATCCAAATCTTGAGGAGGTTTGTAAGGCTGTTCATTAAAGATTGGAGAAATTCTGCCATCTCCCATGTAAAAGCAGAATGCATGAGGCTTCTGTAGGAGTACAGAGCAGCTGCAGCACGGGGGAGGTCCTCTGTGTTTTGTCACACCTTTATCTATCATCTAACACAACTGCATGAGCCAAACGTATCTGATAGATTGGTTTCCTCTTTAACCTCACTGACAGTGTTCACATTGGAAATTAAATTGCAAGCAAGTTCTGTGTGTTCACTCAGCTCACCAAGGGCAGTGTGGCCACATCAGTATAATGCAAAACTCAGGTTAATATATGCTGTTAAAAGAAAGGGATATATTACCTAGGGCTTGACTCTAGGCTGAAAGCGAGTTTTGGCATGGGAACTGGTTCTCCTCTCCTGTTGTGGTCTAGGGGACAGAGCAGGCTCATGCCAGCTTCTAAGAAATCATGTGGACACATCCCATGCTACGTCTGTTGAGCTGGTGCAGCCACCAATAGTGCAGCCATTCTTGAGGGATTTGGAGTTGAAAGGGAGCAGGCAGTGCTTGGCAGGCTGGAAGGTTGAGGTATCGGTTAATTAAATTCCTTGTAGGTTTTTCCTTCCTGATAATGCTAAATCCAGGGATAAATTGTCCTGGCAACAGCTTTGGCTACTGTTCTTCCCACCCTTGCTTTTACACTTGTGATTAAAGGTACTTGAGTATGTAAATCACCAGCTGAGGCTGGTGGATTTATTAAGTTATTTTACAGAATGTAGTACCCATTTTAATTGATAATACAACACACTTTCAGTTGTGTTTGAATAATAAAACAATGTACTCACTCTTCAGAGCTCACTCTTTAGCCAACAACATATATTATTCATTGTTTCAAAATGTAATAAAGATACATACTTAATATCTGCTTTCCAATTAAACTTTATGAGTGAGGGTTGAATATGGTTATATTTTTTGGCTGTGCTTTTTAATTTTCTTCTAATGCCTCCCTGGGAATTCAAGAGGCAGCTTGAAGCATAAATATGTTGAGTGTTAAAATAGTGTAGTATATTTCATGGTCAAAATGTTATTGCACAGATTTGTGGGGCTATCAAATGTGGTGACTGAAGGTAGGAATAGAACATACTTCACTTGATTTCTCCAATAAGCTTCAGTGTTTGCAATTTCAGATGAAGTCAATGGCACCAGAGAGAAGTGACCTGGTCTTTTTTATTTGAGGTGTGATGTCAATTGATTAGTTGAAACTGTGGCTCCTTGGTACTCCTGCAGATCCAATCTACTCTTATTATTATTGTTATTATTATCCATGTTGCATGTTTACTAAAGAATTCTCAGGCATAAGTGAGATATACAATCATAGGTTTATGTCCTTTGCTTTAGTTATCTCTGTTGATAGGTTGGGTTCTTTATAAAAATGATAATTTTTGTTAGAGCAACTTGTTCTGGGAGGAGAGCACAGAAACTGATTAAAATGGTTCACCACTGTAGGCCTGTGTATGTGTTTTTACTCTCTGCATTTTATTGTTCCCATGATTAAGCTCATGCAGACAAGACACTTTTGCACGTCTACGAGTCTGTGTGGTTGATACCTTGGAGACAGAGGTCATACTCTATATTGGAGGGGACAATCCCAATTCACCAACAGACTGGTGGAGCAGGGCAGTAGTAAAATTATAGAATCATAGAATGGTAGGGGTTGGAAGGGACCTTTAGAGATCCTCTAGTCCAATCCCCCTGCAGAAGCAGGTCCACCTAGATCAGGTTGCATAGGAATATGTCCAGGCAGGTCTTGAAGACCTCCAAGGAAGGAGATCTTCAATCAGTCATAGCAAATGTCTGATTGTTTAAGATGCTTGGGTTATTTAGAAAATTAAAGATAGCACCTATAGTTTCCTTTAGATGACACATACATTCCTCTAGATACAGTGACTTGAGATGGAACAGTGACAGAGTCCATAGTTGTGGGGTTTTTTCCTGCCTGAAGCCAGTAAGGACTTTCTCTATCTGGAACACAAGTCAGTGGCTATACTGAAAGACTGGAAAGACAAATGCACACGCAACATGTTATAATCACTACAAAGTTCCTGAATAAATAAATGCAAGACATATCACTTTTGCAATGGCAAAACTCAACTAAGGAAATTTCTCCTTGTTGATACAGACAGAAGTGTTAGTGTGTCAGTCAACTGCACAACATGACTCAATGAACATGACAGTGGTTGCGAAATAGAGATACCCAGATGTCCCAAAACTAAGCAATCTATGTAGCTGGGTGTGTTGTGAAGGTAAAATTCTTTGGTTTGTCTACAGCCAGTGCAGATCGAAAAGGGCTGCTTCTAAGGCTCATCCTCCTAAGGATTGTTATTTAGGTGCCTGAATCATTCCCTGGAGCAATTTATCATTTTCCTGTGACTACAGAGGAAGTCTAAGAAAATTTGAATGAAAACTCAGCCAATGAAATGATGTTGTCTACAACTCTCCTTTATAACCCCTTCAGTTTGCCCAGAAAAAGAGGAAAAAGAATAGGAAGAAGACAATTTGAAGTATACCTACTATTTTTTTACCTCTAATATGAAAACAGCAGAAAACATTTCTAAGGGTTGATTGAACAAGACAGCTATGACATGACATACCTGTCTGGCTGGCATCCAAGACTGCAATGCAATTGAATGTGTCTAAATGGAGATCTCCAGCAGGCTAAAGAGGAAAGATGCTCCTGTTAGGAATTCTGTGCCAAAAAGAATAGCAAAATGTGTTCAAGAAACAAGTAAATAGGGCTGTGTACTTTCCAGAATGATGGTAGGAACTGGGAAGCAGGAGTTAGATAGACTTCTGGTTGTGTGAGGCCACGGATCTGCTGGTATTGACATTGATGTATAGAAATATAACCAAGAGAGCTCAGGATGCTTTAGAGGAAGGGAAACCAAAGTAAGGAAGGAGCATTCTGGAAATGAGCAGTTTACTTGGTAAGAGTAATAGACACTATTTGATGTGGATCATGGATTGTCTTACCAAGGAGACAGGAAAATCCTCAATCCTCAATAGCAGAAGAGCAGTCACTTTTCTGGGAAAGATTAAATTAAAACCCAAATGGATTAAAATTAGAACTCACCTTAGAGTTCTCATGCTCTGTGCATAGAGAGAACAAGATTTCTCTCTATCAGTGGTTTGATATCCAAGCGGAAATAAGTGATGAAAGGTGTTCCTCCGGGACTGCTATTTGGGACTGATGATGTTTAATGTCTTTGTTGGCACCATGGACAGTGCACCCTCAGCAAGTTTGCCAGTCAAAACAAGTTGTCTGCTGTGGTTGACAAGCTGGAGGGAGGGATGGCATCCAGAGGGACTGTGACAGACTTGAGAGGTGGGCCTGTGAAAACCTCATGGAGTTCAAGGCCAAGTGCAGGGTGCTGCATGTGGTCAGGGCAATCCCAAGCACAAATACAGGCTGGGCAACGAGTGGATTGAGGGCAGCCCTGTGGAGAAGGACTTGAGGGTGTTGGTGGAAGCAAAATTTAATATCAGCTAGCAATGTGGATCCCAGAAGGCAAACTGTATCTTGGGATGCATCAAAATAAGTGTTGACAGCCAGTCAAGATATTCTCACCCTTTGTTCTTGTGAGACCTCACCTGCAGTACTGCATTCTGCTCTGGGACCTCCGATGAAAGAAGAACATGAACCTGTTAGACTGAGTCCAGAGGAGGCAATGAAGATGATCAGAGGGCTGGAACACATCTGCTGTGAGGACAGTCAGAGAGAGTTGGGATTGTTCAGCCTGGAGAAGAGAAGGCTCTGTAAAGATCTCATAGCATCTTCCAGTGTGTAAAGGGACCTACAGGAAAAATGGAGAGGGACTTTTTACAGGGGCATGTAGTGATAGGACAAGAGGTAAAGGATTAGATATTAATAAGAAATTATTCTCTGTGAGTGTGGTGAGGCATTAGAAGAGGTTGCTTTGCAAAGATATTGTGGATGCCCCATTCCTGGAAGTATTCAAGGCCAGGCTGGATGAAGCTTTGAGATACCTGGTCCAGTGGAAGTTGGATTGAAACTAGATGATCTTTAAAGCCCCTTCCAATCCAAATCAACCTGTGATTCTATGATAATATCAAAAGTTACTGAGAATAAAATTAATGAAAGCATCAAAACATAGAGAGAAGGTTTGATTAGCTTTATGCCAGTGGCTGGGAGGTGAAGTGAAAAATAGTGAGTATTTGAAACTGTTTTTTATAAGAATTCATTAACCATCTCAGCACTTATAAAGCCTAATACAAAGATCTGCGTGACTGAGAATTTTTTTAAAAACCAGAGTGGTTTTGGCAAGGGGATTATGTGAAGGAGATGTGTACTCTTCCAATGTTCATTTATGAGTTTCCAGACCAATCATAACTTTGCAGTGTCTACAACACATTGCCCAGCCAAGACAGAGTACAAGATCAGTAACCTCTCCTCTTACAGTAGGGAACAGGATGCGTGAATATGTAGGATGTGAGACTCCCTGAGATGCATTAAAGTTCTTATGCTGAAAGAAACTACATATTATTTAGTTTTCGTACCTAGGCTTGGGAAACAAAATCATTTTGAAAGATTAAGAGAAATAGATCGCAAACCTGAAAGACAGGATTGCTTAGGTACAAATGATTGTTATTTGATTACATTTGCAAGCAAAATAACAGAACCAAGATCAGACTGAAACAGTTACTTGCTGTTTTAAAACATTCTGTTTCACAGAAATGGGTATGATGACGAGGTAAATCAGCTGGGGAATAGACTATCAACAAACTGAAGAATTACAATTGAAAACAATTGAAGAACCTTTCACTGGATGTTTCAAAAGCAACATTTAGACAGTGGGAGCAGAGGGCTTTGCCAGCTATAAAGCGGACAAAACCAGTTAGAATCTTGAATGGGGAGTGGAGGGGAAGGGAAGTGAAAGGACTTTATAAAAGCAGCATAAAGTCGTGGGACACTGACGGAGGAGAAAGTTGATATATATGAATGCAAGGAGGTACCATGCATTTCAGTGCAGCTTTTCCCCTCACGGTATTTCTGTAGGTTTTACCACAATGGCAAAGCCCTAAGTAGTAATCAGTGACAGGTACAATTTAACAAGAGCCATAACAAAGTTTCCACTGTAGAAATCTCTGAGATTAAGATTTCACTTGCTTTCTAATACCCATGCTGCAGTTGAGAGAGGATTATTTCAATAAAGTGTTCTTTCAATAAAAGGTTCTTTCATGCAGTCAGTAAATTAAACATTGCAATGTTTTCTTTTGGTTTCATAATTTATGAATTCAGACTCAAAACCTTGCTGGGTAACTTCATAGGGTAACTAAATTTACCATGTAATGTTATTAATAAAATATATACTGCTCTTGAAAAAAAATTTCTCAAATGAAACCTCCTAAAATGTTGCTGTTTGCCTCATGTGTCACTGCCTTGGTGAAACAGCCATGATTTAATATGCCCACAGAGCATTCAATATGACACCCTTAATTCTCCTTCTTGACAATGAGCAAGTCACATGGCAAACAGTTGAATTACCAGCTTTTAGAAGCTGCTTTTCATTTACAGTTACTTTTACTTTGTATAGATTCTTGAGCAACTGGAAAGCTAGGTGACCAGCAGAAGATTTTAGAGGACATGGTCTAGAATAGGTCCATATGGAAAGTGACAATAAGAGGGGAAGAAAGATCTAACTGATGTGGGGCACGTGGAGAAGGAAAAAACAACAACCTTATTCATCTTGTGCATATCTGCAGAACTGTTCCTCCTTTTGTTTTGCTTTTTTTTTTTAAAAGGGTCAAAAACATTTAAGGATCCAATGCAGCAGTATGTTCTGGTACTGACTTCACAGTTCATTATGGAAAGAAACAAGGACCCACAAATGTGAAGTAGAAGAAGCAGTAGATTTTTTTTCACAGTGGTTGGTTCTGTTTTTTGGAATATGTACGTATATATTGCATTTGTGAACTTTGCCATCCAAACAACTCTGAGCTTGATTCAGAAGCCACTGTGGAAAACATTTGTACTGTAAGGTCTTTTGGAGTAGAAAAATTTGTTTTTGGAAACCAACAACATCTGCAGAGTCTGTGATACCACAGGAAAATTGAGTTGTTGGAGGCATTCATGACAGGATGAACATAAAAGTTATCTCTTCTTGTAAATACAGTTTTATTTCAGCTATATCCTTTGCGCTCTGAATCCTACACCTCCTTTTTCTTTCTCTTCACAGTAGATTTTCTTGGTAAGGTTTCTAGCTGAGGTTATTGGCTGAGAAGTTTACTGCAAAAGTTAGCATATAATAACTCGCTCAAACTTAACCAAAAACTGAGGGACATGTCTTCAGGTTGTCGGACAGAGAATAAAGCAGTCTACTGTCTTGGAATTGCATCTTCTCTGTTTCAGTTGCACTTGTGTTGCTTAAATAAATGATTACAAGTACAAAGAAAATTATCTGGGCTCTAAGGAAAATTCTCCTTTTTTGCAGCCTGGGCCAGTCTGGGCAACCAAAGCTACAAAGCACCTTTTCCACCCCCCAGACAGCTGTACTATCTGGAAGACCAGGAGAGGAAGCATTACAGGGCTCTTGCAAACACTTTCATATTTCTAGAGTGCAAGAATAGCACATCTTTCATGCTGTATCCATGGGATGCTGAGCTTCTGCAACTTCTTCTACTTTTCCTCTTCCTCCGATAGTTTAAATTCTTCAAGGATGTTACTTCATCCAGTGGTAACTGTCCAGTAAAGTGGCTACTCATGAACTCTCAATATCCCAATAAAGATATCTCAAATAAAACTTAGGACTGAAGACTGTAGTAGCTGGCATTATGCTGCTTGTCATAATTTCATGACTTTGTTTTCAGGAATGGTATTCTGTTGCCATTTTCTCTTTATATAGGTGGTCCTGGCCTTTTTCCTTTTGTTAACCTTCTTACACTTGAGCGTTAGGCCTTTAATGACTTTCTTCAAGAGACTTGAGTTCTTATTCCTTCATTAGTACTCCCAAATCTCAAATTGAATCTCTGATATAGTTTACAAGCACTGTCAATCCTTTTGGCTTTTTTTTCTCCAGCCACATCCCCATGGTTTTCACTCTTCTTTCCCTCTATGTAGTTATGGCCCCCCATGAACTCTTTCTCCGGATCTTATTGTTTCCACAAAGTCACTGTTTGGATGAAGTCTGTCTCATCTGGATAGGCCTTTTGTACCTCAAAATGACATTTTCACATGACACAAGGGAAAGCTTTCTTTTTTTTTTTTTTCTTTATAGTTGCTCTCCAGTCATTTAGCAAGATGCCTATTCTGTCCTCTCCCTCTGAATGAGTGGTATGCAGTACTTCAGAGGTGCCTGTTACAAAAGTCACCCTCACTCTTTGTCCCACAGCTTATATTAATTCCTTTAATTTCTTGTCTGACTGTAGCCTAGATCTAGTGACTGCGGGATCTTGAAGTCTGATAGGTATTTTTCATTCTCCTTTCTTACATTGTAACTTAGGAGGAATTACTGTTGTATTTGGTTTAATGAACCTTACTTTCTTTAACTCTGAAGACCTTTACTATGGTCCTGGCAGTCTCCTTGCATCAACCATCCGCAACAGACATGAGCAAAACATTTGGCAAATGATGTTCACTCAGTCAGAAAACTCAGTTCACTACTTACAATAGCTAGAACAACAGGATAATCAAAATGAAAGGCAACAGCTAAGACAAGGATACACAACTAATACAAAGAATTCCTTTTCATATAAAGCAAAATTATTTCATGGTATACACTACTAAAAAATATTATTGCAGTTATGTGATTAACCTATTTTAATACTGGGGTTTTTATGGACATTAGGAACATGGGGATTTTCAAATGGGAAAGAAAAAAAGAGGGCAAGGTCCTTAAGTCAATCTCACAGCCAGAGACACCTTCTGTGTCTAAGTTCACTTCTTCCCACTCCAGCAATAACCATGTTCTTATCTAGCCCAGCTGGAATGACTGGCCACTACTGACAACCCCTTGTGACTTGCGAAGGTGACAGTTTCTGTGGTCCTCAAGGCCAGGTCTAAAATTCATGAAGTGAAGGGCTCAGAACACTGGGGAAAGATGCTTGTGTGACTCTGGTCTCACTCTGTATCTCACTTGGCATTATCACTTTGATGTTCTTTCATGTAAAAAATATTAGCAAAGAAGATTTGAAAGGACCCATAGATGAAAACCCTCTCTCACTGTTTGGGAAAATACTATACATCCTCCTAAGCTGGAGGGAGGCTTCCTGATCTGGACTTTATAGCTGAATATTTATGTCTACTTTCTCATGGTAAGTTTATTTCCTTTCATGGACATGTAAGTGAATGATTTTTAACTAAGGAGTCTTTCTCATTCTGCAAAATCATTTCATTAAGGTCTCTACTGCAGCTTTAAGTGGCAAATCCCTTAATATTGTTAGCAGTTGGTCTTCTTTTGTTACCCAAAAGCTCTGTATTGTCTTTTCAGTACTCTCAGACAGATGCCTAATGCTTATTTAATCCAGGAAGAGAGTTTGGGAGTCAGTGCAGAAAACCAGGGTACAGTTGACAGTTATGGCCCCTGTATCAGCCACAGAGGGAATGAGACATATCTAACCGACTGATTGTTATACATAAAAAAATCTTCAGCCATCATAGATTATTTGTCTGCAATTCAACTCTCATTTTTCACTAGTAATTGTTAGTGTTATTTGACATTCCATCATCCAGTTTGCTGTGGTAATGGACTCAAGGCTGACAAACACAGTGATGAAATACCGCTTATCTCAGTTTTATTTCTTCTCTGAATAAAACCTTGGTGGACAAAAATGTCTTGTACAGAAAACTGCACTCACTACTGATGCACCTCATGATCATTCAGCATTGCAGCTCTTCAGAGCTGATTGTATGACCCAAGTTTTTTTTCCTATATTCCAGCAATATCAAATTTGCTGGTTGGCTTACTATTTAGTTGTATGCATCTCTCACTGTGCTGAAAGAGGGTTTCCTACTCTTCCGAGTGTAGGAAATTGTTAAGCACATTCACATCTGAAAACTTGTGAGTCTCAAAGGTTCCTCAGGTGTTTATCATTGTTTATTCATGCAAGTTTTTGGTACTGGGGCTGGAGACAGGATTGCCTCATACTTCAGGCCCTGTTAGTATTTGCACTTGTGTTAAGCCAGGAGCTCCTCCATATTACTGGATGAGGGCTGCAGAGTTGTCAAATTCAGCTATATAAAGTAATGGAGATCCTGACTTCTCTGATGCTTTATCTGGAGTGGGATAAGCTGTAATTCTGGCTGAATGCTTGAGTAACATAGTCCAGATACAGAAAGATTTCACAATATTGTATTTTCTGGGAAGATTTCCAAACTTATCAGTCAGAACCTTCCTCTAGAACAGCCTTCTCTTGTAAAAGAAAAGTCTGACAAGGTAGAATGTAATTTAATTTTGTTTTCTTGTAATTGAACTGCCTTAAATTATAAATTATAGGCTTTCATTTTCTATATAAATGGAATGTACCTAGATGGCTTCTGTTCTGTCATAATCCATCCACAGTGGCTGAGCACTGAGTAATGCTGCACATACAGTCTATACTGACATATTATGAGCTTTACTTTTGCACCAAACCACAGAATCACAGAATCTTAGGAGGTGGAAAGGACCTTCAAAGATCATCTAGTCCAACTTCCCTGCCAGAGCAGGACCACCTAGAGTGGATCACACAGGAACTTGTTCAAGTGGGTTTTGAATGTCTCTGGAGATATTTAGGCTACAAAACATGAATGCTTACAAAGTTTCTGTAAAAAGATACAATCTAGCAGGGGAAAAAAGGGACCCTTCCAGACATTTACACTTTGATTTTTTGTTTCTTAATTCTGTTTCTGTGGGATTTTTTTTAGAGGTTTTTGAATTTTTGTGGATTCCTGACCAAAGTTACATGCCCTGTTTTGTGACTCCTTTGCTATACGTAGATCTGTGAAGATGTGTGGATTGTGAGAACAGAACCACAGCTTTGTGTCAAGCAGAGAAACTGAGCTATGTTTTAATGAAAGAGATTCCATGAGATCCAGGAAAGGAGTGACTTATTCTACTTTGCCATCCTTCCACCTATACCTCTCAGAAGTATGTTTTAGTTTGTTCTCATGGGGACTGGAAAAAAACCCAAGGGTTATGATTAGCTCTATGAGGTTAACACAATTTCACACAAGGTAACTGGAAAGAATTTAAAATGAAAGGATTGTTTATCCTTAACAGCCAAAGAGATTAACATTTTCCTGTAACACCATGAATTCATGCATGATATGCCAGGGATAGAAGTGCAATAGAAACATCTTTGTTCAGAGGATGACTGCTTATTTTTCAGCGCCTGTGTTTCTTTCTAATTCATCTGAACTGTTGAAAGTTAAAAAATTCTCAATGCTCAGGCACAAAACCAACCATATCCAGTTCAAAGAGGTTTCTGGAGAGTTTTTTTTGAGGATTAGCATAGAGCTTGCTCCCAGTATTTACAGCTGCTTTAACTCAATTGTAGTCGACATAATGTGTAAATTTACACCAGTCTCTGCACTGGCAAAGCTTAAGATATTTAATCTGCCCATTTTTATCCAGACAGAAATATGCAGAGCATTTCTCTCCCCTTTTAATCAAATTATCATGTGGTTTCACCAACATACATAAGATTTGCTTTAATATCAAAATGACTGATATGACATATTTTTACAGGCTATTTTGTTCATTGTTACTTATAATCTCTGATTAATCATTATGTTACCATTTATCTTCATCCTCATTAAACATTTTCCAAAACTCTCAAGATCTCCTACAAGTATACTTGGATAGCTCTATTTGGGCATCATCTTCTGGCAAAAGCTCTGATGAGGCTGCTGGGAATATTGGCTAACTCAGGACTTCAAATTCAGATATTGCATTGCCAAAAGTGAGAAATGCTGAATGCTTTTAGACATTCATTGATGAAATATTTCCTTAGGATGGAAATGAAATCTCTGCAGGCTCCTATTTTCCTACCAATACAAAGTCTTCACTGTGATTAACAGGAAGTTTTGTGCTTGAGCCTTGCTCTTAGTTTGACAGCTCAGGAGGGAAGGAATTTGGATACACAGAAGTTTGCCCCAGTGTTTCTGATTAAACTTCACAGTAGCTCTTGCTCCAGGGTGGAGTAAGAGCTGAAGGACCAAGGACAGAGTTCATAGTGGAGACAAGTATCCTGCATCTGTACTGGAGGAGCTTCTTTCCTAGTTGATGCTGGCTACCATTTGTTATTGAAAATTTGTCACTTTTTGTGGGATGCCAGAAGTGAAGTGAGAGGGCTGCATGACGAGTGGTCAGAAAAGGAATGTAGGGACAGTGTCAGATCTAAGCACCCACAAAAATATGGCTGTGTGAAAAAAGTGGGAGTAAGACAAAAATCCATGGGAAGTATAAGATATAGGTACATTTAAGAGTGCAAAGAGGGCTTTAAAAAGCTAATAAGTTCCATAAGAGGAATATAAACATATTGATTATAGTAATGTTATAGTAGATAAATATTTCAGCCACAATAAATGCTCAAAAATACCTAGTCAAGTGGCATGGGCAAATGTTTGAGGAAGAAAAGAGTTTTACTTAGTTATTTGCACCCATATTCAGATGTCAAACACACTCACAGACCTTTTGTTCTCCCTGAACATAGAGCATTTGGGTTTGACAATCTATTATTGCTGTGTTCTGTAGGCTTATTGTCAACCACAGCTATTCTCACTCTGGCTTCAGAAGCACAGTGTCTATTGGAAGCAAAATACTGTTAGAGATTGAGGAGAGAGGCATTATAGCACCTGCTCAGGCCCAAAATATGCTGAAAATATGCCTTAAAGAATGCTAAGAAAAAGTTAATTCTCAATTAACTTTTCAAATCAACAACTGAAAGCTGACCATGTGCATAGTTGTAATTTTCCACTGAAAATCTATATTTGCTTTTCAGTTTTATCCACACAGGGAACAAACTTGAGGTTGTTTCAATCACTTGTTTTTATATTCATAGTATAAGATCCCCAAATCTTGAAAAAGATACAGTAGTTTGGAAAGAAAACTCTAGTCTATTTCTTCTAGATTTCTAGAATGTCTAGCACTTGGCATATAGCTTTAATTAAGAGCCACTAATCTCCATAAGCACCGCTTCACCTAAAATGGGAAGTTTAATTGATGGTTGGGAAGGACTTGAAAGGAACATCTAAGAGTCCGACTTGGGACACTTTACCTTCAGTTACAGCTGGTCTTTTACAGTTGCACATTGAAACTCTCCCGTCTGGTCTGTTGATCAGTTTGATCAAGACTTTAAATCTTGAGATCATATCTGATACCCTTAGAAATACGAACACAGTAGAAGAGGTATAACTGTACTTGGTTTTGGGTTAGAGTTCTTGGCTTTCTTAGGCTTTAACTGCAAGATGATTTGTGCTAATTCTGGCTACAGGTGGTCAAATCCTATTTTTTCTCCTTTCCTGTGAAATTCCAGGTGTTCAAAACTCATGAGGCAGGTTGCCATAGACCCTGAGATTCTTAAAATATTATTGTAGTGATTTTGTGTGCCCAGGTTTTGGTAGCAGGAGGCTACAAGGGTGGCTTTTTTTAAAAAAAAACAAATAAAGCTGCTAGAAGCTTCCCCTGTATTTGATGGGGCCAGAGTTAGTCAGCTCTGAGATGGACCTACCCGTGACCCAGGCCTGGCCTATTAGTGACAGAGGTAACGCCTCTGGGAATAATGTATTTGAGAAGGGGAAGAAGTTGCTGCGCAGTTGCTAAACAGCAGTACCAGAAGGGAGTGAGAATGTGAGAACAACATCCCCACAGACACTAAGGTCAGTGGAGAAGGAGGGGGAAGAGGTGCCCAGGCACCGGAAGAGAGATTCCCCTGTGACCTGTGGTGAAGACCATGGTGAGGCAGCTGTACCACTGAAGCCCATGGAGCCCATGGGGGAGCAGAGATCCACTCATAGCCCGTGGAGCACCTCACACTGGAGTGTTTCTGATCCTTTTGATCTCCATGCTATCTTGTTTCTAATCCCTTAGATTAAACTGGTTTCATTGCAATTTGCCAGGGTGCAGCTGTCAAAGCTAATTGCAAGCTCCAAAAAGAGAAGAAACAAAAATGTGAGTGTGCAAGAGATGAAGATTTTTTTAGATATATATCTCTCCAATTAAAAAATAAGAGACTGTAAGAGATGGAAGGAGAAGGAACACAGTTTTGACCTGTGATCACAGGTTTATCTTGTTTAATTTTGGTCAAAAAACTAGGTCTTTTTCACTGTGATGAAAGCAAAAGACTTGGAGGGAAACTGTTTTATTTTTTTTTTTCATTTCAATAAGATTTTAAGAAAAAAACAGAGAATAAAAAATTGCCACAGATCTGTGGGATGCAGACTTGCCAATCCCTTTCTGGCTTCATGTTTTTTCACTTACAAGGAAGGAGCCTGCCTAATGAAGTTGGAGCCAGTCCAAAAAAGTACTTCTTGTGCTTCTGTCTAAGACCTATAACATTTTGGCTGCTCATGCCTGGTAGAAATCAAGGGACAGCTATCACATTTTGCTATTACACAGGAATAATTTACCTTAGGAAAGATTAGACTGGATAGAAGTAATTTTTATCTGCACATGGCAACAAACCCCCTTGTCCCCACCCTGCCAATGCAATTTACAGAATGATAATAGGATTTTGCTTCTTTGGGGAGGAAGGGGAGTCAGCAATGCAGAAGTGTTTGAGAAATGAAGTGATCCTTACTTCTAATCATCAGAATTTACAGTCTCCAGACCTTAGCACAAAGCCTGCTAGAGAACGTGACGCTATCTGTGAAGAATATTAGAGGAAAGGTATGAACTCAAAATGTGCACTGAGGAATCTTAACACTGTGTGGCACTGGGTTTGGCTTTTGACATGTAGCAGAGATACCTTGAGCCTTCCCTAAATGCCACTGTTTAATGGTTGCTCTGGAATGGATGTTATAACTAACACTTGCTAGAGTATGAGTTATTGTGGCTGTTTCTGACCTTGTCTCCAACAGTACAGGGAAGAAGGAAAAAGTAGGTCAGCAAAAGACAGCTCAAATGTACGTAACATACTCAAAAGGATGACAGCACTCCTCTGAGAGCACCCTTTACACCGTTATTAGGACACCTGCTATGCTTTTTGTGGCCTCAGAATAATCTAGGTTGGAAGGAATCTGCAGGTTCTCTAGACTAATCTACTCAAACAGCACCAACTGGATCAAGTTGCTTGTTGAAAATCTGAGTCACTTCCAGTGCAGAGAATTGCAAGTACAGATGAAAGCCTGAGTTGATTGGTTGGTTTTCCAATATTAATGCAGATCATTGGAATTATTTTTGTTGGATTATGAGGTAGTGTTAGTAAGACACCTAAATGTTCAATGTTTAGGTACCGTGGGCATAGACTAGTTCTAAAAATATCCCATATAGGACTTTTATGAAGTCTTCTGTTTTGACCAAGCTGGCACATTGCAATAAAAGTGTAAAGGTAACCTTCATTTTCCTGGCAAGACAAAGAGACAGACACTTACTGACTGGTTTTCAAAATACCATGTTTTCTTAGACTCCATGATTTTTATCAGGTCAAATGCATAGCATGAAGCCTACATGCAGGTCCTCTGAGTTCTGCACAAGCAGAAAAATGAAAAATAAACCCATGGAGGACTGGAGTCTTCAATTTCAGCAACTTGCTTTCAGGTAGGCTTAAATTCCAGTTTCAGGGAAGGATGAGGAAGATTTTTCTTATATTATTGAATCAGTTTACCGAGCTTACACTTGAATTCAAAGAATTTATAAATTCAATACTTAAAGCTATCATCTTAATGCTTATTTTACCCTATGATGTTCACAGAACATGTAAATGTGATGTGACAGCAGGTGTAAAAGCCTGAGCATACATGCATGGTTGCAGGAGAGACAGGAAGCAACATGATGCAAGCAAAGGGAGAGACAAGCTGCAAGCTTTCAGTCCTTACAGCTGAATACTGTGTTTAAATCCATCCCCTGAACCCTATTTTATCCAGTACAGGACATCAAATTTTTTTACAACTGTAAGTAATTTTAATCCAAGCAATTTGTACAATCATTGATGTCTGCTTTACACCTGGCATTGACCTTTCCTCGTCTCACTGTGCTTTATCTGTCTGGTGTTAGCCACTGTGGAGTAAGATATCCATCTTTGTTTAACAGATACAGTTCATAAATATTGTCTGTCTTCATGGTCACTGTATGATGTCCACCTGGCCCTGACCGCTTGGGAGCATGAACATTTCTCTCCATAACTAGTTTCTCATTTACCACTCAGGTCTCCAGTAGCAGATGGGACCTGCCTGGAGGGAAGAGCTTGGTGGTCTGTATGGTTGATGACATTGTTCCCCATCTGAGAACCACCATGTTAACCTCCAGATCTGAATAATACTTGCAGACAAATACATTGTGCAAAGAATCATAGAATGGTAGGGGTTGGAAGGGACCTTTAGAGATCATCTAGTCCAACCCCCCTGCAGAAGCAGGTCCACCTAGATCAGGTTGCATAGGAACATGTCCAGGCAGGTCTTGAAGACCTCCAAGGAAGGAGACTCCACAACCCCTCTGGGCAGCCTGTGCCAGGGCTCCCTCACCCTCACAGTGAAATAGGTTTTTCTAATATTTAAGAGGAAATCTTTGTGTTCCAGCTTCATCCCATTACCCCTTGTCCTGTTGCTAGCTACAATAGATAAAAGGGATGCCTCAACCTCCTGACACCTACCATTTAGATGTCAGATGCTAATAAGATCTCCATAGATGTTAATAAGATCTTAATAAGAAGCTCTGAAACATCGGGGAATGTAATCTTCCATTTGTTTTTCAGAGTGCATAAAAGTCACAGATAGAATTGCTACTTACCAAAATGTACTTGACATATTTTTTCCTACAAATACATCGTTTAGTTTCCTTAGAAGAATCTAAAAGTATTTTCTGGGAAACACGCTGTCTTAAACACATCTATTTCATGTGCTTTGGCTTAGCATGTTCTGAGAGGAAGTTAATTATATTTCCTGAAAAGATTCTTACAATTGCATGCAGGCCTCAATTCATAAATTCAAAGTCAGTGAGGAAATGTAATAGAAACAGTAGTCTTTATATGGAATTGAACAATGTAGAGTGGATCTCTAAATTGTTTCATAAGAAGGGCTATATTTTTCATTCTAGTGTCATCCTTGCTTTCTGCATTATAGCTTAAATGCTCAAGATGAATCATTATATTCTGTGAATAAATGTATGATAATTCATGCCAGAAAATATCTATTGTCCCTATAAAGCAGAGTTAAGTCAAACAGGACTCTAAGACTCCTGTAATGTGACACTAATTTGCCCTTCATTTGCCCTCCTGGCTGAGGACCTTTTCGTTGATTTTATGAGCAAGCCTGTGCCATTTTGCCATGGTTATATGAATATATGTGGGAATTAGCTAAAACTGCACCACTCAAATGAAAAATGGAGAAGGCAGACCGTGAGATACCTGTAGGACATTCCTAGCGCTGTTCATGTGCTGGGCCCTAAGACCTACAGAGTAGAAAGCGTGACATAGCATTTGTACTGTGCTCCTTTTCTCAGGTGTTGGGGAAAATTGAAATTTTGGCTTGTGGCAAAATATTTCCAAAGCTGGAAGAAATTTGGAAATGCATGTGTGATTGCCACAGGCTCACTTATGCTCTCTGTGTATTCAATTTTTCTTTGCATCTCTCTCTGCGTTTTCTACAGAAACATCTACATATGTCAGAGATGTCTTAAAGGTTAAAGCAGTCTATACTGTGTTTATTCCACCTGCCAGTGCTACTGTGAGGTTTGCTACCTCTGGCCTCTAAGTTGTTCTCCCTCCAGATAACCCAGGAAGCAAAGCTACTTGTGTATCTGAGCAGCGGGATAGACAAAATGCTTTGACTAAAAATCTCTGAAACAACCATACAGAACACCATAGCTTCCTCTGTAGGCAGGAAACTACTGTAGCTTCATATAAACTGTAACTACTATTCACTTATTTTACTTCCTATTGTCACCCTGCAACCTTTTCAAGGATTGATATAGTTACTGGAAAGCAAACATAAGAGAAGTTATTTCTTGGTATTAGAGTAGAAATACCTATATGCAGTGTTACGAGTGTAACAGAGAACAACAACTGGAGGCATTGTGTAGGAACATTAAGAGCATAGTTCTCTTAGGAGCATTTTGAAAAACGTGTAACAAGTGTGAAAAGTGTGGTTCTTACTGTAGTAACACTGTTAGGCCAGATTCAATGCAGGGATAGTGTTAGTCTATCCTTCAGAATATCTCATAAGCATACCAGACCATTTTTATTCTTTTTGCCATCCAATACTCTTATGAACTCAATGACATAAGTATCCCATAATTTTCTGTGGAGCTTTAGTCTTCATTTGGGACTTTAGTCACCATTACAAAACATAATGAGTTTAATTACAGAGTGGAGTGTCTGTAGCATGTTCCTGTTTGCATCCACTTACAATGTCAAAGTCTGGGACTTCACCGGTCCATTAAATTTCAGATTCAAGTCTGTGGCAGCTTCTTCACTGACAGAGCTTATCAGTAGTTGCTTATTGTTGCTTAGGTTTTTCCTTCTGTCTTTTCTGAACTTCATCAGATTAAAATTTCATGCCAAGCTGTTTCCACACAAGAAATTGTTGTTGGCCCATTGGAGCAGTGACTCTTGCATGCGGGGGACAGAGAATAGCAGGGGTTCAGCTCTTGCTGGTGTGAATCTATAGTGTTTCTAATTATGTCATTCAATTACTCCACTTTACACTGAAGCAATCAAATGCAAAATGCATCCCGTGAACATCAAAAGAAATTGGTCTATAAATGATTCATCTTAAGCTAATGCAAGTAACTCAAGTAGTGAGTGTCCTTTGCTGTGCTCTGAGTGACAGAAACCCCAGTTGGTAAATTTTACATGTAATGTACTCACTGTGGGTGTGTGTAGGTCACTCATGTGATACATGTTAAACCAACAACTTACATATTGTTATATTTGATTAGGGGCCTACCTTTCTCCATTTACTTTACAGAGAATCAGCATCCTTAACTTTGATTACAGTGCAGTTAGACACCTTTGCTAGTCAATAGTCTTCAACAGGAAGTGAGAATTCCTCTCCTCATTGTGACTGAAGGACATTTGCACTCTATGATACATAATGTGAGATGATCAATGCTAGTACTGTCTTCTAGCAAGGATGTAGAATGGGAATGAAGAATCAAAGAGTCAGTCCAACTTCAGTTTGAGCTCAAAGTGCTTGGGAGCCTATGCAGGCCATGATGGGTTTGTGTGGAGGTGCTTGTGCTTGGTAACAGCAGGAGGGGACTACAGTGCTGGTCCCTGTAAGCAGTTTCTTAAACTACCACTGTCTCTGAGTTTTGGACCCACCTGGCCGGGCCAATCTGGTGCCTCTGCAATCACTGTTTGAGAAGGGAAATTTGTAGTGCATAGGAGGAGACGGAAGAGCAGGGCAAGATGGATGTGACCATATGGACCCTGCAGCCAGAGGAGGAGGAAGGGAAGAGAAGGAGTACTGGATCACAGACCCCCCTGCAGTGAGAATGCAGTTGTTCACCTGCAACTCACTGAGGGCAATGGCAAGACTAATAGCTGGCAGCAGCCCCAAGAGGACCCTGTGCCAGAGGGGATGAGTGCTGGAGACCTTGTGCCATAGGTGGAGAGTGCTTTGGACTCCAAACCAGTGGAATCAAAGAGGAGCTACAGCCCTTGGAATGAAGGCAAGTCAGAGTGGCCCGTGCAGGGCTGCCCAGCATGTGAGGGACCTCGTGTTGGAGCAGGGAAGGACTGGTGAGGAGTCTCCCTCCTCAGGAATGAGACAAGCAGCAGGAGCCATCAGGAAAGGACTGACTCAAACCCCCATTCCCCACCCCCCTACGCCACTCAAGGTAAGAAGAGGTAAAGACACCCAGATCAGGTGCCTGAGCCTGGGAAGAGGGGTCGAGTGGGGGGAAGGGGATCTCTGAAGAGCTGGTAGCATTATTTGTCATTCTCCCTACTCTGTATTGCTTTGGATTGAGTATTTCTGTTTGTCAGGTTTTTGTTGGTAAGTGGAAATAAGTTTCATCTTCTTCCTGAAGTTCAGTAGTCTTATCTGTTTTACCAGGGACCATAAGTGGCAATTGAGCCCTCCCTGTCCTTAGGGGTTCCAAAGACCATTGGTACTTATGGCTGATCACCATTCTTTGTTTCTAGATTGGGCTAAACCACAACACAAGCTGGACTTCTTCCCCACTAGCTCATCTTTCAGCACATGTGGATGACTTGCTCTTGTACCTTTAAGATTTCCTTCTTGAAGAATGCCCATCCTTCCTGGACTCTTTTGCCCTCTAGGGTTGCACTCTGAAAGTATAAAGTGTCAGTTCTGACACCTCTCCTTATTTCTCTAAGAATCAAAAACTCTGTCATTTAACAGTTACTATCCCCAAGACGGCCTCCAACCCTCATACAAGCTCTTCTCTGTTTGCAAGCTACAGGCCCAGCAAGGTACCTGTCCTAGTTGTGTCCCTCACCAACTGTGTCAGGAAATTATCTTCCACACACTCCAGGAACCTTCTGGACTGTTTGCTGCATTGTATTTCCAGCAGACAGCTGTAGAGTTGAAGTTCCCCACAAGAACAAGGGCCAATGATAGTGAGACTTTTCCCAGCTGCTTATAGAATAATTCACCTACGTCTTCATCCTGGTTGAGTGGTCTTATAACTGACTCTGAACACATCTGCCTTGTTACCTTACCCCTTGATTCTTACCCATAAGTACTTGACCCTGTTTTCACCATCATCAAGCTTTAGACAGTCAAAACACTCCCTTACAAGGCTACTCCCACCACCTCTCCTTCCTTGCCTATCCCTTCTGAAGAGCTCATAGCCATTCATTGCAGTCCTCAAGTTGTGTGAGTCTTATCACTGTGTTTCTGTGATTGCAACTCTATCAATCAATAGTTTTCCAGCTGCCCAATGGCTTCCAGCTCCTCCTGTTTGTTGCCCGTGCTGTGTGCATTGGTGTGGATGCACATCAGCTATTGATCCTGCCACTTTTTTTCTGGAGAGAAGCCCTAATTCCTATGTGACTGTTCTCAGGCACTTCCATGGTTTCTAGCACATCAATAACCACATATATTAATATGTAATTAAGAAATGAGAGGCTAATCTTGGTTTATTTAGGTTTTATTGAGCCCTGTATTTTCTACCTTTCCTGTCTGACCCTCAGGTCTAGAAAGTTTCTCTTAATGGGAAAAAAAAATAATTTCTCATGTAACCCCAGAGTGCTGAGAGCTGGACTGTGAGGGAAAATATTATCTGCTGGTACACTGGTGACATAATTAGAGAAGTCACCAACAGAGCTTCCAGCGGTGTATGATTCCTCATAGCCTTCCTCAGCTCTGGGCAAGAAAACTCAGCTGCCCTGAGCCTGAAACCATGTGCCAAGGGTTTACTTTGTCTGTATGCAGCAGAAGGGCTGGAGCCTGACAGTCAGACTTCCCCTCTATCTTGCTACTGCAATTAGGGAAAGCATCAGCTGTGGCATGGTACCCACCTAGAGAGAAGGTTGCTGCTGTACCCTTTCTACACTCATTTGCACGGCTGCTGAGGGCCAGTGACAGCATGGCTCACTGATCACAGACGTTAAACAGTGGCAGAAAGTTGTATGCTACAAAGAAAAATGTTTTAATTATAAATCTTCTTGTGGGTTGATCCCAATAAGCACCATACAGCTGCTCTCTCACTCCCCCCAAATACAACTCTCAGTGGGAAGAGGGAAGAGGAAAAGAAGAGGAAAAGCGAGAAAGCTTGTGGGTCAAGATTTTAAAAAGCACTTAATAAGTAGAGGACAAATGGAAGAAGAAAGCAAGCAAAACAAACAGATGATGTAAAGACATCATTTATCACCTCCCATGGGCAGCATAATGCCCAACAAGTTCCTGAGGAAGAGATGTGTTCCTAAGCCCTCTTGTCTGTTGTACTATTGAGCATGATATACATATGACATTTAATATCTCTTTATCTCTTTGTTTAGTTCAGGTCATCTGCCAAGTTGTGTATTCTCCAAATCTATTGCACATCCTTAATGTATTCACTGGGAGGTGGGGAGTAGAGCAAGAAACAGAAAAGGCCCTGATGCTATGCAAACACAGTTCAGTAACAGATAAAACATTGGTGTGTTATCAGCACTGTTTCGGACACAAATCTAGTCCACAGAACCATACAAGCTGCTATGAAGAAAAACAACTTCATCCCAGTGAGACCCAGTGCAAATGCAATCCCCTGTCTTTGACAAGAAAAGGTTAATCTGGGACTGTTGTTAGGAGATGTTATCAATGATTTCAGCAGAATTTAGTACCACTCATTATTCTTTTCCATTCCTATAGCTCCTCTGAGCTGCAGGAAAGGATCTGAATAAAAGAAAAGACAAAATAAACTCTCGCCCTCCTGGGACAAAGTGTTCCTGCTGGCTTTCTACTGTTTTACTTCAAAGGAAGAGTTTCAGGAGCTGCTACAGCATCGAGTATTATGAACCACAAGCATACCTAATGTTATTCAACATAAAGTGTGTGAGGAGAAAGTAATCCAGGAATGTCCCACTGTTGTGCTGGGACAGTCAGATGGGTGCTCAGTGCAGTACAGTCACAGGGAGGCTCAGAAGTCAATGTGTCACTCCTGGCTCAACTTGCTGGCATGATTAAACATGAGCTGGCACTGCTGTTTGGTGCTGTTGGGTCGTATTCTGATGTAAATCCAGAGCCTTTTGCCAGTGATGCTTGAGTTTGCAGTGGCACCTGTATTTTTTGAGACTTTCCAAAGTGAGCATTGCATTTGCAAAGTCTTATCTTGACCTTCTCTCAAGATAAGGCTGCCTGATTTGGGAGTAGGTATGTTCTGTGGTGGTTGTTTTGAACTTGTGTGGGGTCTTCAGTGAGCTATTTCTGCAGATCTTTGTTTGAGATGTTGTTTAAATGTTTTAAAGAACAGAGCTGAGGTAGAGGAGAAACATCAACATTTCCCAGAAACAGTGTTTTGGACTCTATAACTGTGTGTTTGTACATGTGTGTGCGTAGAAGATACATACTGTATAATATGGCTAATACTGCATAGTTAGTTGGGTGTAATGACTGGGAAATTTGTCCCCTGTGATACTACAGTCCTGAGAACTGCTCATGAACCCATTACAGTACTGAATGATGGTAGATTTTATATGTTTTGGCACTGATCAAGCTTATATTCTCCTCCCTTGCAGCTGCTCAGCCCTCTCAGCAGCCCTTGATCACCATCCTCTTCATATATGAATAGCTTTTTTGGTATTACAAGGCAGACAATGGACACCTTCTGAACACCTGCTTTAATCAGAATGAAGGCTGAAAGAGATCGTTGCAAAGCCATCTGTGAGTGCATCCTGTGTGAGAGGGGAATTTTCATACCAGTCACCTGGAAATATTTTAGTTTGCTTTTTATTACTGTTATATGGTGTTATGGGGGCTCTGCAATAAGCATTGGCTGTGGGGGCACTGCACAATTTAATGACCCATGATGAAGACATCACAGATATTTCTCTGCATTCCTACTTTAATTCTTTTTGATAACAATATTGGTAGTTAAAAATAGCAATTATACCACAGAAAAGCTTGGAGTTTAGAAAGTATCCACAAGAGAAACAAACCAGATGGAGAAAAGTGAATTCCTCATATCTGTCAGGGGGCTGCATTAATTGCATTTGTATTTGTGATCTCATCCATTCTTCACAGGCTAAGAAACCCACAGCTAAGGCTGCTTATCAAAAAAAGCCTCTTCAAGGATTTACATCTGTTAGAAAGGAGAGAGATGGTATTTAGTGTTTTTCCTAAGTGAAAAGGTTTTTCTTATATGTACAATAAGGGATTGCTATCTCTCTAAGGAGCATAGGTGTAGTGGGTTTGCATGGCAAGTTTCAGTAGCCTGAGGGCTTTACAGGGATGGTTTCTGTGAAAAACTGTTAGAAGCTTCCCCCATGTCCAACAGAACATGCCAGTCAGATCCAAGACAGATCAGAGGCTGGCCCAGACCAAGCCCATCAGCAGTGATGGTAATGCTTAATATTTGAGAATGGGAAAAAGTTACTGCACAGAGGCAAACATGGCAAAAGAGAGGAGTGACATTAGGTATCCCTGTGAGCAACAACTCCACAGATACAAGGTCAATGAAGGGGAGGAGATGCTCCAAGCGATGGAACACAGTTTCCCCTACAGCCCATGGTGCAGGCCATGGTGAGGCATTGCCCCTGCAGCCATGGAGGCCATGGGGGAGCAGAGACCCACCTGCCATCTGAGGACAACCCCATGTTGAAACCAGGGGATGCCCAAAGAAGGTTGTGACCCTGTGGGAATCCCAAGCTGGAGCAGGCTCCTGGTAGAACCTGTGAACCTGTGAAGAGAGAAGTCCACACTGGAGTAGGTTTGTTGTCAGGACTTGTGACCTCATGGAGGATCCAGGCTGAAGCAGCTTGTTCCTGAAGGACTGCACCCCATGGAAAGGACCTATGCTTCAAGTAGCTTGAGAACTGTAGTCCACAGGAAGGACTCACATTGGAGATGTTTGTGGAGGACTGTCTGCCATGGGAGGAACTCCACACTAGAGCAGGAGAAGAGTGTGAGAAGTCCTTCCACTATGGAGGAAGGAGCAGCAGAGACAGTGTGTGATTAACTGACCATAACTCCTATTTCCTGTCAATCTGTGCTTCTGGATTTGGGGAGGTAGAGACGTGGGAAGAAGGGATGGGTGGAGAGGAGTTTTCAGATTTAGTTTTTATTTCTCATTACATTTCTTTGCTTTGATTGGTAACAAATTAAATACATTTCCCCAGGTCAAATCTGTTTTGCTCATTATGGTAATTGCTGAGTGATCTACCTGTCCTTATCTTGACTAGTAAGCTTTTCATTATATTTTCTATTCCCTGTCCAGCTTAGGAGGAGGAGGAGTGATAGAGTGGCTTTGGTGGGCACCTGGTATCCAGCCAGGGTCAACCCACCACAATAGGCAGCATATATGGTACTTAAAAATGTTTCTTCCAGTAAACAGCTCAGGACTAATAAACTCTTCAAGGTCTGCAATGACACAACTTGTGTTATGATGCAGGTAGCATGTGAGATGCCAGAAGCAGATGTGTGAAATTTGCAAAGAATCAATGTTCAGTAGAGAAGGTAGAAAAAAAAAGTGATGAGAATAAATGGAAAGAAATTTATCTCAACAAACATTTGTCAAGAGCTTAATTTTTGTGGTGTGGACCAAAATTGCTGCTGACATTTTCCATAATGAAGTTTCTTTCGATTTGCTCAAAGTCACCATTTGCCCTTTGACTCATCTACTTTAATCCTAGACTGGGTGTATAAGACAGATCTCCACATCTGCAGGATCCTCACATCCTCCTGTAAAGGGCTTCTTCTAGGAAGAGTTGGGGTAGATGGATGTTTACAGGTCAGTGGCTATCCACTTAGCACAGTACAAAAATCCTGACTGGAAAAAAAATCAGCTTTATGTCCTGACACTTTCCTCAGTGTATTTTTTTTTCTTATATAAAATGTATTCGAAACTTTGTTCTGAATGCTTAAAACAGTGGTTATGTGTTTTTGCTGTTCTGACTGGATATATAGGCCAGCTGGATCTATAGGACAGCTTGGCATAGTCACAGAATCACAGAATGGTATGGGTTGGAATGGACCTTTAGAGATCATCTAGTCCAACGCTGCTGCTAAAAACATGTCCACCTAGATCAGGTCACACAGAAACATGTCCAGGTGAGTTTTGAAAACCTCCAGAGAAGGAGACTCCACATCTTCCGTGGGCAGCCTGTGCTAGTGCTCCCTCACTTGAACAGGAAAGAAGTTTTTCCTTATGTTTAAGTGGAACTTCTTGTTCCTCATAAGGAAAATGTTCCAGTCCCCTGATCATCTTGGTGGCCCTGCACTGGGCTCTCTCCAGAAGTTCTCTGTCCCTCTCGAGCTGGGGAACCCAGAACTGGACACAGATGAGGCCTCATCAGGGCAGAGTAGAGGGGAGAAGAACCTCCCTTGACCTGCTGACCACACTCCTCTTGATGCACCCAGAACTGGACACAGATGAGGCCTCATCAGGGCAGAGTAGAGGGGAGAAGAACCTCCCTTGACCTGCTGACCACACTCCTCTTGATGCATCCCAGGATGCCATTGGCCTTCTTGGCCATGAGGGCACATTGCTGGCTCATGGTCAGTTTATTATCAACCAGCACTCTCAGGTCTCTCTCTGCAGTAGGTCAATCCCCAGCCTGTACTGGTGTGTGGGGTTGTTCCTTCCCAGATGCAGGACTCTGCACTTGTCCTTGTTGAACCTCATGAGGTTCCTCTCTGCCCAACTCTCAAGCCGGTCGAGATCCCGCTGAATGGCAGCACAGCCTCTGGGGAATCAGCCAGTCCTCCCAGTTTGGTGTCATCAGCCAACTTGCTGAGGGTACACTCTGTCCCCTCATCCAGGTCGTTGATGAAGACCTTGAACAAGACTGGCCCCAGAATTGATCCCTGTAGAACTCCACTGGCCACAGGCCTCCAACTCGACTCTGTGCCATTGATCACCACCCTCTGGGCTCTGTCATTCATCCAGCTCTCCATCCACCTCACTGTCCACTCTTCAAGCCACACTGCCTGAGCTTTCTGATGAGGATGTTATGGGAGACAGTGCCAGAAGCCTTGCTGAAGTCAAGGTAGATGACATCCTCTGCTCTCTGTTCATCTAGCCAGCCAGTCATGCCCTTTGAAGGCTATCAGGTTGGTCAAGCTGGATTTCTGAGTAGTTCTGTTACAATCTGAGGAACTACCCAATTTCCACCAAATGAGGAGGACTTGAGGTTTAAAATGCCTGTTCAGAATAAAACAGTCCTGTACAGAAAGTAGATGTAGGTAACAGGGCAAGGATTCATAGAATCATAGAATGGTAGGATTGGAAGGGACCTTTAGAGATCATCCAGTCCAACTCCCCTGCAGAAGCAGCTCCACCAGGATCAGGTCACACAGGAACATGTCCAGGCGGGTCTTGAAGACCTCCAAGGAAGGAGATTCCACCACCCTCTGGGCAGCCTGTGCCAGGGCTCCCTCACCTGAACAGTGAAATAGTTTTTTCCCATGTTTAAGTGGAATTGTTTATGATTGCAGCTAGAGGTTTCAGAAGTGTATTTCTGAGCCTTAGAGCCACGTTATTACTAGGAAAATAATAATTTCTGTTACTTGTTAATATAATTATCCTCTATTTCAGAAGAATTAGCAAGACATAGTGCATTTAGAAACTGGTGCATTGGTATCTTGTAAAGCTGAAAAAGGAAAACACATTTGACACATTTAGTGGTCCAAATTGTACCTTATATTCATCTTTGGAAAAGATTCTGTTGCCCATCCTTCTCTACAGACAATCATTGACCCATCAGTGTGAATAATTTGTTTTGCTCTGGAAAATTTCAGTGACTGCTAGGACTGACTAAGAGGAATTTTTGTTTCAGCACTAATCTCTATTGATGTGATGTGTATTGAGCAATAAGAGGCTACTGAAATTGATTAATTGTCGAAGTGGAGATGAGATTTCAAAGTAATTTAAAATTCTGTTTATTGCACTCACATCTTTTATTAAATATCCCCTTGTGGTGCTATACTACAAGATGAATAGAACTTTTTTTTATCAGACTTCTCCATATCATACATTACTTTCTAAACATTTGGGATGCTTGAAAGTCCCTGATATAAGCAGCTCTATTTGCATGCCTTCACTGAGGAAGGAGAAAAGTGTAACCTTGTCTTTTAGAACATATTCATCTGTGGTTTCTCGTGTGACAGCAGACTTTTTTTTTTTTCCCTGCTTTGCAATATATAGGACAAGGAGAATCACCAGAGCAGGTCAGATCCAAGGTTGATGAAGGCCAATCTTCTGCAGCTGGCAGCAAACAGCACTAGCTGTTTAAAGGAGGAGACAAGAAGTTTCACAGCTAGGGGCAATTTGAAAATTAACCTTTGAGAAATTTTCTCCCAGCTTTGATGGGTGGAAAATACATTTAAGCTTGAAGGCAGGAAGGTTTGTAGATCCTTCATCCTATCTTCTTTTTTCTTCTTTATTTTGGGTTTGCTATTATAATTCTGATTATTCTTGATACTTTTATAGAATCTGAGAGGTTTTGATTCCTGTGAAACTCTTGGCTTTGATGATGTATTGTGTTAAAGGTAGGTGAAGTGAAATTGGTGTGAAATACGGTGTCCTTGTATTAGCAGAAAATATATCACCTTCCAGTCTTAGGGGTTCTGTTGTGTTTCTAATAGTTTGTGTTATCAGAGCTTGGTTAGTTGTAAGCTTTAGGACACAGTGGTTTGTTGTTTGCTTGTTGTTATCCCTTTTCCTTTTTTAACTCTTTTGTCCTTGGAGCGCACATTCTTATGTATACTACTTTTATACAGCACCCAATTCTGTATAGATGTCTGCTATTTATGAAAGAAAAATAAGCATCAATGCCTAGTTTAAGTTATTTCTAGGAGAACTGAGCACTGATCGTGTATTTTGGCCCTTAATCAGCTAAAGTAGAACAACAACCATGACAAAACTAACACCTCTGCCCATGAAATGTGTTACTATGTCACTTGCTAATAGTGTATGTCAAGGTACAAGGTCTTCTGAATCACCAAAGACTTGAGGTACCTGAAGGAATTGTAAGGTTGAGGTATTTCAGTGGCCATGTGTCTTTTTTCAGGCCTCCACTCTCAACATTAGCCAGGTTTTCTCATCTGTAATGATCATGAAAATGATGACATATTTGACTGAATGCAAGAATTTTATACTAACAGAGTCTTTCCACTGAGTCTCCAGAAGCTGCTCCTGTTTGTACTCTGCAAGGTGAGAATATGGCACACAGAAATGCTATGTTGGTTGGGGAACACGAGCTGCTTGCTTTTCCTTAGGGCTGATCTCTGATCTATCCAATGGTAAAGATTTTGAGGCTTTGCAGAACCATTAAACGTGACATAAATTTCTACTTTCACTTAAAGCCCTTCTGATGAATTTGACTTACTCTTTTAAAAAACTGAGTCTGTTTTTGTTATATTTTTGTTGATCACATACATTTGCTTCAGAGACTGCAGAGAAAAGTGTGGTTTTCTTTTACTTTTGTTTGACTCTTGATCAGAAGAAATGGAGTTGGAGAGAGCTACTAAGAGAGAAGAAAAAAAGCTGAGAACAGCAAAACACTTCACATTTATGCTAACTTGCTATTTCTCTTTGCAAAGAGATATATTTTGATTGTAGCATGGCAATTTCCTAGAAAGGCATTTTAGGAGGAAGCTAGAGTGAAAGGAGTGAGCTGTAGGTGATAAAGGCCAAAATACCAATCTGATGGATGCTTCAGTTCATATAATGTGGCTATTATAAACTCTATGCTCAAGTCTGTACATCTGAAAACATGTGTGACTGCCACTACAGTTTGGAAAGAAACTTGGGTCCTAAAGCAGCTTCTCTATATGCAGAGGCTCCTCATAACTACTTCTACAACATAACTTGTCACTGAGTTTAGTTTTGCTGCAGTCCTAATTGTTAGATGAATGTGGCATCATTACAAATGTGTAACAAATACAATGTCTGCCTCTCTGTGTGTGGGAGAGATATGGGTATATATCTAATAGCACCTGGAAATTTGTGTGTGAGTTTATAGAGTCCAATGAGGACAACTATGTTCTAGCTGATCTTTAAAGGCAGCTCTCAGGCTATGTTAAAATTCAAAGTAAATCAACGCTTACCTTTTCACTATATCTAATCCAATGCAAGTCAGAGCAGGGGCATGGTCCTGTACAAATGAAATAACTGCGATTGGTTTCGTTTGCTGTCAGCAGCTCAGTAGTGACTTATACCAGCTGAAAGCAAACTGGATGGCACTGCTCACAGAATCATGGCATTTATGGTTTCAAAAAGAGTTGTGGGTTGTTATTTTGGTTTTCTTTGTGTATTTGCCACAGCTGCCTGTTTTCAGGCTGCTATTGTTGTCAAACGAGTTATTTCAGTGCTGGTTTATCAAGTCTTCATAGATTTGTGCTAATCAGTACTGTCTTCTGAGCCCAGGCAAATAATTTGATTGAAAAAAAAACCCAAACAAAACCAAAACAAAAGTCAACACATTCCATTGTTATAATTTATCTGTATGATATTTATCATCAGCACACTGAAATGGTATCTCAGGAGATCTCAAATGCAGAACTTGTGTTAAGAAGAAAATATGAGCACTAACTTTTCTTGTTACTTACCCTGAATTATCTTCTTATTCTTCTCATCCTCTGCACATGCCTTTGGGCCTTTGTGCATATTGCTCTGGGTGGAGGTACCTGTGTTAGAAGCACTTTCTGTTCAGGCAGAGATTTTCAGAAGTCTTGGGCACTGCTCAGCATTTCCAGCAAAATAGGAATTAGGAATGGTAGCACAAGCAAGCCCAAGTGGGGCCAACACTGACAAGGAGAGGGGAAGTTGTGGAAATATTCTGCTAGGTAGCTAGCAATTTTCAACCTCTTGTATGATGACATAGGTCTGCCCTTGAATGCTTCTCACAATGGGTGCAATTTCAGATGAATCAGATGACAGGATTGGTATCACTGACTTTCATGGAAGTGTGCCTTGCTCGCAGTCCAATAGAACTTGCTAGGCCTGGAGGAACTAAAAAGAGGCAAATAGTGCTTTCAGGGAAGGGAAAGGATGCAGAGATATTAATTAGGAAAATTCCTACAACCCAGGCCTATTTAATGTCTCTTTTTCATCTGTTTTATGCTCTTAAGATCTTGCACGGTACTTTATCGGCTTCCTTGGCAGAGGCCTCTCATTTGTAGTTATCTGTCTCTGCTTCATTTTTATGTCATATCATTGGTTTATTGGGCTGAACAGTTGACTACAAGCCATCCAGGGAGATTGTCAGCACTAGAATATCACATTACTGAAGCGAATAGAAATTCAGCTCCTGTGTGATGCCATTTGCTGGACTAACAGAAACATCCTTGGATATTTCCCAGGAGATAATTTTTCACTTAGATACAGTCATGTCATCAAGAGGCAACCGTCTGTTGCTAAAATAATGCCCTCTGTATCATAGTAACTCACATAAAACATGAGTTAAGGGGGTGTGAAGCAGCTGGAAGGTGGCATAGCTCAATCTAGTTTATACCCCAGGTTTCAATCTACATTGGTTTAGGGAAAGAAATGTCAGTATAACCATAAAGGGAACATTATGGACAGGTTTGGGGGGCTTTGGGTTAATCACAGGCTAAAGGGATACCCAATAACAACCCCAAACTTCAGTCAACTCTCGTACCATTTCAAATTCTTCATGTGACCTGTGCTCCAAAAGGTCATTGCATCAAAACTACAAAGGTTTGTATTCAGTCTTGTCTTTTGACTAGACAGCTGAACAAAGAGCTATAAAGCTGAACTCTCTACGGTGAAGTCCTTGCTCGATGTGAATATTAGTTTTTGGTGCAAAATTTCTTAATTTCATGATTGGAGGAAAAACAGTCAATTCTTAAAAAGGGAGACCCACCTGCTAACCAGAAAGCATCATAATGCATTAAACTGATACACAAGATTGTTTGCAAAATGAGTTTGTATATTTATACAACCAGTCACATTTTTTTCCTTGAGAATAAACTGGTACTCTGCATGATACTAAATAACACCTCCTGAAGGGAACAGAAAGGGGTGTGGGGAATACTATAGCAACATCATTCCTTTGATTGGTGCAGTTTATTTTGTTGACAGATACATGAAGCAGCAAGCTGTAGAGTGGTGAAAGGGTAGTCAGATTAATTGATATTAGAGTATGTAACTAGGAATAATGGGGCAAGTTAAACAGAAAGACCCTCATAGTATGAATATCTTGCACTGCAAAATAGTCTTCTATAGGATAGTTATCTCATGTAATGAGTACTTTAAAATAATTTGTAAAAAGGTTGGAAAATACACTGTAGGAAACAATCCTGGACATAGAGTGCTAGGTACTGATCTTTACCTGTGGTAATCTACTTTCCTGGTTTTTTACTGATGTTCAAAACATGCAAGTGAAATAAATGAAGGTTTTGCCTTACTTTTGCTCAACTACACATTATGAGCTACACTAAAATGAGATTTGTTTTCTTAATAATATAAGTGAAGAACATTAACCTTTTTGTTAAAAATGAGAACGAGACACATTTACAAACAAAAAAACCTCAAGGAATTACCTGCTTGTGACTTTAAACTCCAGTAGGATGATCAAACATTGAAATCCAGTGCTATGACAAGAAGACCCCTCAGACACCTCCAGCAGTGATATATGTTTAATCAAGGAGGAATCTTTTTTTCTTGTACAATTGCAGGGAATTTCTAATTAATTTAGAGCAATATTTATTTAAATCTCGGCTAAGGGGAATGCTTTGTCATCCTTTTTATTGTCTCCCTACTTTCAAGTAGTCAGAGGCAATTGCTTTTTTTGGATGCTTTGGATTTCTTTTTTGCCTTAAATGTTGTACCTCTCTGGTGATGGGGAGTTGTCTATGCACGCAAACAGAATAAATTACCCTTTTATCCACTTGATAGAGTCTGTTATGCTGCTAGAATGGTCTACATGGTGGGAATATGCTTGATAATTGAGACACTTTGAGTTGTTAGTGATTTAAAGGAAAAAGGATTTTTGTGCTCCTGAAATAATTGGAATAGTTATTAACTTCAGTTAGGACAAGTTCAGACCATAAATCAGGAGAAAGAAACTTAATGTTTCTCCTTTCCCCATTGCTTTGTAGCAGACATTAAATTACTTTGGTGAAAGTTTCCTCTTTCCCATTGATTCTTATAGATCAAACCCAACGGGGGAAAAAAAAAAAAGGGGGAGTGAGATATGACCCAGGTAGAATTTTCCTTATTCATCAGGATAGCTTTTTTGATCCACTTAATCCCTGTCTTACAATTTCTACCCTGTGGCTGATCACTATACTGTCACACAATAAGGGACAAAGTAGCCCAAGACTGCAGTTGGAGCTCTGGCACAAAGGGTGAAAGCCATGGGACCCCTGAGGACAGTGAGTTCTGCTTAGCAGCAACTCACTCTCACTTTGCATTTCATGAGAAAGAGGGCCAGAAGAACTAGTAGATTCAGATTTGGTGAGTCAGTTACTGGTAATGACAATAAAGCATTTCCTTACTGATTTTGGTTTCAGGACCAGATAAGCAGTGCATTAGACAGTCAGGTGCTTTTTCTTACAGGTTAGACATCATTTTAGTCAAAATGAGGTGTTTGGGGTTCTTTTTTCCTGAAAACCAGAGGAGTTTTAGTGTGTGCATGTATGTACAGGTATACATGTTTTTATATATATATATATATAACTTTTATCTATCTGCATGCATGTCCAAGGCTCATGAAGCAGAAGACAGATGTCGCAGGGAGATCAAAGATGCTTAGACTACTCTTAAGCTTAAAAGCTTTAACGGTATTGCTTATTCCTGGATAAAGATGATTCAGATTTAATGTTTCTAACTATTCTTCTCTTCTTAAGCCTGTGTGAATGATGAAGACTAACATTTTTCAGATGATTGTAAAGAGTTTCTGCTCAAACATGGGCATGATTATTTATGAGAGAGAAGTGGGTAGTCAAGTAGGTACCACTCGAGCTGAACAAACTGGTTTTGTGCCAGACATTGCTCTATTGCCTCTTATCCATTAACTTGCAATATCTCTGGAGACAGAGTTAACTCCTCCTGTATATCAGATGCTTCCCAGCTGGGAAGCTCACTGGGGGCTTTCACTGCTGCTGGGCTGCCAACAGCATTAAGAAACCCTCAAATGGCACACACTGAAATGTTATTTCGAGCCATCAGTAGATTAATTCCTCTTACACTGTTAATCCTCTGAGGTTTTAGGGATGGTCAAGTGTTGCTGCCTTATTTGCCACCCATAAAAATGTACATGTGACAAAGTGCACCAGATATGTGAGAAACCTGGACAATGTTGGGCTTCTCTACTCTCTTCTTCCTTACATCTCTCAGATAACACTGACCACAACTCTTCCCTCTGTTTCCAAAGCAAAACCCTAGGGTTACTATTTCTACTCCCCTACACCACATCACTCCCACCTCTTTCTACATTTAACCTGCTAATCCTTATTTTGTTGAACTCACAGGTACAAGTTTGGCTAACTTGTACACAATACATTGGAACAGGCATACAGTAAACAAGGGAGCTCTGACATGTAGCCTTGGACAGGAGGCAAATTACTATTTATAAGTTTCCCAGTTATAGCCACGTATTTTCTATTCAGAACCAGTTTGCCAATGTCCAGATGGTACTGCTAAAACACGCATAGCTTGGAGGAAGTACAAACATTCAGTTGTGGACCTAATACTCATTAGCTGCATGCAATTTATCTCTTCATATGATTAGATTTGGTCACCGTTAGATCACAAGGAATTCTGAAGCATTTCAGATGTAAATATACTCACCATACTTGCTATACTTGTGATGGAGAATCTCCCTTGCACACTACAAATCAAATTAAAAAGTAACCTCTCATTTAAGATGTACATTGCTTCTCTTTCAAAGCAATGTGGGAAAACTGTTTACATGCTGTCAATAAAAGCTATTTGTAGGAAACCACACCATTTTCTTTTATTTTCATGTTTGGTTAAATATAAGCTTAATTGCTTTATCTATGATATTTATAAGTCTACATCCTCAAGGGAACATTAAATGACCAAGTAATAGCCTGAGTTTTATTCAGAAGTGTACCTGGACATACATTATATCAGATCATAAATGTGTTTTGATACTTCAAGAACAAAGGGGCTAATCCTGCTTCATTAAAAAAAATGTATAAACTCATAAGAACACCATTATAAGTGTGCAACAGATACTTGGAACAGGAGGTAGCTGATCTCTCCAGATAGAATATTATCATGCTGCAAATGAAGCTGAATATCCAGAGTCCTCAGTCAGTCTTTTCAATTTGAATGGACTATAATCAGGCCAAAGAGACTGTGAGGCTCACCATGGGGATCAGATTGCTGGACTATTTTGAACAGAAAACCCAGCTCTCGAGATTAAAGCAGACCAGAGATTTGGTCTGTACACAGAATCTCTCCTGTATCTTAATTTTGAGTGTTAGCATTTGTCTATTTCTTTGTTTTGATCACTCTGTTTAAGCATCCCGAGGGTGAATGTCATACCATGGTGAATTAGCAGCTTTCCAGGTCCTGATATACTCTGATACATGGGCAGAGCCTCAAAGGGAAGGGAAACTTTCTCTTACCAAACCCGGTATCTTCTCTCCAAATGGGTAATGGCAGCCAGAACACAAAGAGCAGCTAAATCACTCCTGTCTCCTGTCCTCCCAGGCAGCTTTGGCAGTCAGTTCCTGGGCAGGAGCTGTGCTGGGAGGCAGCTTCAGTGGGTGCTGGGAGCAGGCGTGCAGGGCTCAGGAGGACAGAGGGGTGGTGGGACTGCTGCCCTCGCTTTCTCATTCCTCGGCCATAAAAACTTGTGCCTGTTCACATTTGACAGTGGAGAGGAAACAAGGGGTGAATATTCTCTGATTCTTTCAATTTATACTGCATATAGGCCCTATTACCTTAATGCATGTGTTGTTTTATAAAATTGTGAGGTTCTTTCCTTAAACCCAGTTGTAGTTTTTGACTCCATTCCATCGGTAACAGCTGGTAAGGAAGTGATTTCTTGCTGTATTTCAATTAAATATTTTGATGGTTTAGATTAGCATTAGAAGTTCATTTTTTAATTAAATTATTTTGAGTTTGAGTTGTTAAAAAAGAAAACAAACCTTTTTACATGAAAGTGCATTTCCATCAGGGGAAGACACGAGAAAAACATGTCTGTGCTAAAAAGCAGCTTTACATCAGACCCCATGTATATTATGCCATGGTGATGTTAACACCCTGGAAGTTCACAAATCTATTTATTTTTTGTTTGAAACTGTTATCTTCCATAGCACAGCAAGTAAAGCAGCAGCCTTGAAAAGACTTTTACCCTGGAAAAACATGAGAAGATTTTCTGTCAGCCTCCCGTTGAGTGTGTACAGAGCAGCGGCTGTTACATCAGGTTTGAGAGATGGTGTTAGATATGTTTCTGAGACAAATGACCATGACACGATGCCAGGGATAGTGATGGATGACACTACATGGCCCAGGCTTGCCTTGTGGTGTCTCTTGCTGTCTCCTGCAAGGCCAGCTGCTGTGGGCTGTGAGGCAGAGCCTTTTGGGACTGCAAAGGCATATGATCTGTGTACAACAAGAGTTCAATAATATGATCTCTCCTCATTTTAACAAAATGAGAATACAAGAACTGTGGCTAAGCAGCTGAATCTGTTTTAGCAGGAGAGATAACATACAGGGTGTTGCATGATACAACCTTATGATTTGTTGTTTTTTCCAAGGCTATGCCTGCAATTACAATAGGGTTCTTCCAGAATCAGTGAGCTAACCTCCTCATATCTTCCATCAGGAGAGACAGAGAAACACTGGACTTGCAGGCTGTGTGTGGATTGTGAGCTGTTTCCTGGCCCCATGGAAAAACAGTTACTCTGTCTTGCTGCTCTGCAGGTATGACTGCTCATGCAGAACATGGTTGAAGCAGCCAGATAGACAGAGTAGGGCAGTGATTTGGTCTTAGAGTGGGAGGATGGATGTGATATGTCTTTGCCTGCTCCTCAGACTCAGTCACTGCTGCTGAGGAGGGGAAGTAGGGCCTGGAAGTATGGATTTCTGCCCCTTGCTGTCCAGAGGGCTCGATTGGTTCACAGAGTTTCTGGTGGTCTCTTGTACACGTGACGTAGGCTGTATGCTGTGAGATGACTTTCCTACCCAGGGCAAAGCAGCCTACAAACGCTAAAGGCTGTTCCTTACCATAATCCAACCCATCCAATTCCTGCTGATGGTTAGAGATGAATACCCAGTGGACCCACACAAGAGGGGTACCGTGTCCTGTGCTCCAGGAGGAGTCACAGGGCTCAGTATTACACCAATGAAAGTGTAATAATAAGAAACCTGGAGGATTTGTCCTGTCTAGCAATGGTTCTCTCCACTGAGACGGTAACATGAGAGATTGTGCTGGTGGGGCTTCCACGTAGGAGTTTCTGTCCTGCTAGACAAGCATAGCTATCACCATTGACAGGGGAAGGTGATACATTCATCTTTTAGCAAGGCCTAGAGTTAGGGTATGGGCCAATTCTCACTGCTTTTATTTGATGTTTTTTTGCCTTTTCTCATTTCATTTTGAGCAACGAAATAGCTCATGATTCCCAGAGGCAGTTCTCCCACCTTGAAAATATAATCTGAAACATTAAAGTAATCTTCTGTTTTAGCCCCTCTAGACCTCAGGCATAAACGGTTTTTATTTGGTGCCCAGCTAATTAGCTTTCTGAGAGATGTTAATAGTTGCTCTAATAATTACTACACTTTTCAACTGACCTTGAGGTAACTTAATGCAGATACTTGAAAGGTAAAAGTGATAATTTCTGGATTTTTTAAAGAACAAAATTACTAGGATATTTCTGTTCTTTATTTCAGGTGATAAGTATGAACCAAAGCACATGAAAGTTCAATAAATATTGACTGTAGAAGACAATTATGATGCTACAGCATGGCTGATAGAGAAGATCAGGAAACTAGGCTTCATTGCTTGGTGTAGATATTTTTAGGGGTTAAAGTGCTCTTTCAGTTCTTGAGAGCAAATAAACACAGCTTCATTTACATTTTATTCTCTTCTCCCCAAGCAGTGGTTAGTCAGTACTGGCCAGCAGTTTGGGACATGAAAAAATATGATACAAAATGAATTCTGTTACAATCACAGAAAGAGAGAAAAACACTTCACTCAAACTGCTATGGGGTTTTGCTGTTCATCACCACTTTTTGCCTTCAGAGCCACATACACTTTTAGTGGACATTCTCCAGCAGAAAGGAAGGGATGGTACAACCTTGGAACTACTCCCTTTTGCAGATAAGAGGATGAAGCAGAGTCATTGGATTGCTTCCCTAAACCTCATTGTGATCTGTTAGATGTGGAGGGCAGAGCTGGGCATCAATTAAAAACCATTTCTGAGTGGGTTCACGTCTCACTCCTCCCAGTAATCTCAAGCAAAATGTAGACGTAAAAGACTTCTCTCTGTTTTGAAGCCGAGGGACCTTGCTTCTGATCCCGGCACTCTGGGGTTATTGCAAAGATGTGATTTATGCAGTAATTAAATCTGCAGAATACAGTGAGATGCCTAAATGCCTTTTAAAATGCTGTTTAAATGATGAGTCCTTGAGGCCTGATGTACGGAGCCACTGACTCCTGTCAGTAGCCACTGAGGCCAAGGAGACAATCTGTGCTTAAGCCACCACATGGCCTTGAGCCAGAGTGCTCAGCACTGCCTGGGAGCAAGCCCAGAATGGCCTTCTCACAATGTACAGCTATCCATTTCACGCTAATTTGTAGGACTTTGAAGCAGGAAGATAGCGTGGGACAGTCAATCCTCTTGCTGAATAACACCCTGAAAATGATTGCTGTAGGTAGGTACAGTGGGACCAGCAGGCAAAATGCTCTTTTCTCAGGCCAGACAGCGTGCCAGCTCGCCGATTATTTGCTGTATTTGATCTGGCATATATCTAGCATGACTCATTCTCTGCAGCCCCAGGAAAAAAGTGCTCTCTACAAGCATTTTAGAGCCTCTGTTACTCAGTGTTAGGAAACAGAAGGAAATTCCTTCCAAATATGTTTCATCAAAATGGTGGGATAGATATTCTTAAGACTGTTAAGAAAAGGGATGAAGACTGGCATACTTGTATTGCCAAGAGAAGAAGAGTTTAGTTTGTGGGCAAAGGCTGAGAGATAGTGAAACCATGCTGTATTTTTTAAAAGTAATTTATTTTAATATATGCTAGGGAATAAATGATTTCAGGCTGGCTCATGAAAATCCTGTCTTGCCCCCCACCTTTTCCCTTCAAAATAGTAAGTGAAAATTTTGCTCTTGCCTTTAAAACCAGAAGTGAATGCTATGATGACTTTATTGCCTACATTCTGTAGCTGTCTACTTACCCACACAGCACCTTGGATTCTGCAACAGGAGTTGAGGTGTGGTGTGGAGATGGGCTCACTGCTCAGGTATCAGATAGGGTATGACTCATCACAAAAATGGATCCACCTACACTGAGGGAGCTGAGGTCCCAAATAACACTTGTATCTGGTCTTGATGGACCAGGGTTGAACAAAGTTCAGACCAAACACCTGAAAAACAGGCTGGCATAAGAAAAAAACAGAGGTAGTTATATTCTCATATAAAAAAACAGTCAAAACAAAAGCATTATTTAATCTGAAGTAGATAAATTGCCCTGCTTTAGATTTGCAGCAGAGTGTGGGAGAGTGAAATTATATAGCAACCTTTTTACATCTGTTTTGAGGTGGTGCTGAGTGTTCAGGTCTGTAAAAAGATATGTCAGCAAAGGGTATGTTCACCTGGCAGTATGAGGTTAGTAGTTGGACTTGATGATCTTAAAGGTCTTTTCCAACTGTAATGATTCTGTGATTCTGTGAAGCAACTTTGCTGGAAAATTACTTTTCTCCATATATATGGGGAGCAGAGGGGAGCTGATGAAGATATTTGGGCCAAACACTCCCTAAGTCCTTTTTCTATTTTCAGATGTCACTGATTCATCTATCAACCATCACAAGAATAGGACAACCTCAGGATGCTGTAGTGGGACAGGGTCTCTTCCATCAGCTTCACTCTTTTTCCCATGACATCACAGACAGATCCTGTGCCTTCTCGCTTCCATTCGCTCCTGCTCTTGCAGGGAGTTGCCCTTCCCAGCCTAGCACAGAGGACCAAGCAGTGGTTAGATGAAGGAGGCTCGATGGAAGATTTCGCAGAGTCAGAGTTTTAACAAGATGAGAGATTTAGCAAGATAGCAGCTTTAGCAAGTTTCCCCTCTGCTCACCTCATTCCCAGCTGGTTTCTTTTGTCTGTAGCCAAGGCCTTCCATAGGGCAACTTCTCCTGCTAGTCACTTCCCTACAGATAATCTGACATTTTCTTTCTCAAGCACTAGTAACATATAGAAAAAATGATAGATTAGACATCATATCTTTGCTTTTATTGAAGGTTTAGAAGCATGACATGAAAGTGAGACCAGGGCAGTTTTGGGGAACAAAGAGAGGAGTGCGAGCAGCCAAGGGGCTGCTGCTGCTGCAGAGACGTGGTGCCCACTGCTTCCCAGCACAGGTGGGCATGGCTTCCCCAGAGCCACCCTGCAGAGCTCATGGAGAATCTCATCACATGCACTCCTCATCGTGCTGAGCCGTGCAGCAGAAAGGGTTTTGGCTGAAGTCCACTACATACAAGCACACCAGAAATAATTTTAGTATTCTGCAGATTAAATCCGTGTCCCTTTCTTCCTTCTTTGTGCGTTGTGTTCGGATCAGTGCTCCTTTGTCTTGGCAGGAGATTGCTATTCCTAATTTGTATAATAAAATCTGTTGTCTCCTTGGAGCAGAAGTTTTTCTTTGAACTACATAGACACCGATTGTTATTGAAATGCATGACATTCATTTTGTGTGTTTGTTCTCAGGAAACTAAATGAGCAGATTTTTCATCTTGTTCCATGTGGTTTTGCCAAGTTAGCAGGCCATATTTTATCAGCACCAGACCTGTAAGCATACATTCTTTTGACAAATTTGAACAAAATTCCTCCTTCCCTCAGTGTAAATACAGGAAAAAAAACCCAAAAAAGAAGCAGGAACTGGGCATTTAGTCTTTACAATGCCTCGTTTTTCCTATACAGTAGGTTGCATCAAAGCAGTACTGAGAGAGGAGTAGTATGATCATACACATTTTTAGAGATGGAGAAGCTGAGGCATGGCTTAGAGGTAAAGCTGGAAGAGAGCTGAGATGCTGGGAATCCAAAAGCAGTGCTCTGTTTGCCATGTCATGCAGCCTCCTTCACAGTGCTTACATTAACAGGGCCAGACAACCTCATAAATGCTGCTGAGTTTATCCTTGTTATGTATCCAGAAAGTAGTTATGCTTTACTTATGCAGAAGTTATATTGAAGCAAATATATGTGTGTGTGCTTCAGAAGAAGAAGGGGGAAAGAGCAACACACACAGATAGAAGCTGGGAGAAGCATATTATACAATCTGACTCACTAGGGAAAAATAAAACTTGATTAATTTTAAATGTTTACATTCTTGCTCTGCTCAGTGAGGCCAAAATTGTTCCATTCTTAAAAAGTCTGATTTGAGGCCTTGGTCTTTAGTAAGATGTGTGGTTGCTCTTAATCAGGACTTCTAGAATCAGACCACTATCAGGCACTACTCAAGGCTGAACATGGACCTAGCAGCTCACAGCATGCAAAGTTTTGCGGAGCTGTGCAGTCATTTTTTGGTGCTGATGGTGCTTTTTGCTGAGGTTAGGCAGTCCTGCCATATCTCAAATCCCACTCAGGACAACTGTGCAATCCTGGTAGCCCTCCAAAATAACCCTCACTTTGTACTGTGGTCAACAGAGTAGATCTCTTTAGGAAGAACTACTTCACAGAGTTGAACTGCAAGAAACCTGGAAAGTAGAGCAAGGATGGGAAAACCTTTGCTGGTATTATGTAGCTAGTCCAAAACTTTGTACACCTTTAAAAGAGGTTGGAAGGCACAACTGAGATACCTGAATAACTTATGTGTAGTGAGAAGAAAGGCCTCCTCCTTAAAAGGCTTGCTGAAGTAAGGTGAGGGCACGTCAAACTATGGACTTATATTTGTAAGGAATGTGGTTACAGTGTGCTGAGAGAGAGGATGAGAGAGCAAGCAGCACTGTCTCCTGGCTTGTGAATTTGTTTCCCCTCCCCAGGCATCCTCTCCCCTCATGCAGAACCTGATTATGAAAGGTTCCTGTGGTTGCAGTGAATTGCAGCCTATAAATATATTAATTTTTGTTGTGTGCACTTTGTGCCTCATTGTAATGCTTCAAATGTTGTCTCAGCATGTTGTTCATTACCGAATCACTGAGAACTTATAGGAAGAAGTATGTGGGCTGTGAAGCATTTTGGTTTTGTAATGCTTGGCTTGAGTCTGTGCAGTATTTAACTTCCAGTCTACGTCTGAAGCATATAGGTTGTAATAATGTTTGACATGGTTGTCAAATTTGTTCGTCTAGATAGAACAAATCCTATTTTTCTTCTGCAAAAAACAATGGGGACATTTCTGTCAAATTTGAAGGCAAAGAGTTTTCATTATTTAGCAAAGGTCAAAATAGAATATCAATTAATCTAGTAAAGAGTCAAAACAATGTTATCATAATTTTGACATCTATGCTATCTTTCCTGTGACAAAAAAGTATTTTCAGATAATTTTACTCTATTCCTTTCACAGAATATGTCTATATTGTGCCCTCATGGCCAAGAAGACCAATGGCATCCTGGGGTATATTAGAAGGGCTATGGGTCAAGAGTTTCTTCTCCCCCTCTACTCTGCCTTCATGAGACCACATCTGGAATATTGTGTACAGTTCTGGGCCCCTCAGTTCAAGAAGGACAGGGAGCTGCTCAAGAGAGTTCAGTGCAGGGCTGCCAAGATGATGAAGCATCTCCCTTCTGATGAAAGGCCAAGGGAGCTGGGACTCTTTAGCTTGGAGGAGACTGAGAGGTAACCTCATTAGCATTCACAAATACATAAAGGACTGATGTCAGGAGGATGGAGTCAGGCCCTTCTCAATGATGTCCAATGATAGGACAAGGGGCAATGGGAATAAGCTGGAACATAAGAGGTTCTAAAGAAATCCAAGGAAGAATTTCATCACTGTGAGGGTGAGGGAGCACTGGAACAGGCTGCCCAGATGGGTTGTGGAGTCTTCTTCTCTAGAGACATTCAGAACCCACCTTGGATGAGTTCCTGTGGGACCTACTCTAGGTGGTCCTGCTCTGGCAGGAGGATTGGACTAGATGATCTTTCAAAGTCCCTCCCTATCCTTAAAATTCCATGATTCTGTGATTGTAATATTTCTTTTTTCTTGCTAATATGTCAAACTACTTTGAGGAAAAAAAAAAGGAAGAAGTAACGAACAATTTATGTATCAGAATTTGATTTTAATTTTAAGTATTGCTAAGATTGCTGAAATCTAGTTATGTAAGAGTATGGGTTACAATGTCTCCATAGTTATTCTTGGGAATGTAAATAAAAGAATGCTGTAAGTGAAGTTGGCAACAAAAGAAAAGGTGGGAGATGGAAAATTATTGTCAAAAGGCTGTCAGGAGCTGTCCTTCAAAATGTGTTTATAATAAAAAAATTACTTCTGTATTTTGAGATTTACAGTTTTTGGACTATCTTGGAATGAACAAATGCTGTCAAAATATATAAAACAGAAACAAATTTTTTCAATCAACTCTAGTGCTTGAATTCATACCCCAAAATGCCAAATAATAAGTGTCTATCTGATCTTTAAAAGCTTCGCTTATTCATGTGACTTCTTGTTATATTTTTTCATATTTTTATGATGTTCAGCTAACAGACATGTGAGGCTAACAGGTTCTCTGACTGAATTCAGCCTGTCTTCAGGGAGAGCTGCCCAGTGCAGCTTCAGCTGAGCCCATACAGGGACAAAAGGGACTTTGTCTTGGCTTTAACCTGGACTGAGTTCCCAATGTCAAATTGGGACTGGTTGCAAAACAGAGATGAATTTTCACTTAAAAATTGTCAAGACTAAATGTCACCATTTTTAACACAACACCCACCACCACACCCCCACCCCCTTGGCCTCAAAATTCACAGGGGTGATGTGAACAGAGAAACATTCAAGCTGAGTAAATGTATTTAGAGACTCCATACAAATTTAGTGTTTTGTTTTAAAGTACAGAAGGAGGGATTTATACAAGAACTCCAAAAGACCCCCAAACAGCTCCTGTTTTTGTGGATAAGAGCAAATACCAACAATCGGTTCCAGTACTTAATGCTGGCCTTGGACAGCTATGATTTATACAATTCTTCCTTTATAGCTCTTAAAGCTGTAGAGATTACTGTAGGAAAAAAAAGACTAATTTTTTTTTTTTCACAATTTAAAGCTCCAGCTCAATGCAAAAAAAGAATAGAGACACAAAAACTTTCAAGCAACCAAGCAGGGATAATCAGGACATCTTTCAGAAAAAAAACAAGCGGTACAGTAGAAAGTCTTTAGCACTGACCTGTGCCCAAGCTCAAGATGCCATCACTGCTTTCAGTGGGAAATGTTAGACTAAGGTGAAGAGCTTTTGAAAATCATGTCATAGAAATAGAGATGGCTTCTCACAAAGCCTGTCTCACCAAGCCTCTTCTCCCTGGTCGCTTGACACTGAGATGACAGAGATCTCAAGTTACCCATTATTATGATACTCTGCCAAAGCCACTCTAAGCTGCACAGACCTGAATGCACGACAAGAATGAGAAATATCAATGGGGATGGTCCAGATGTATTCTGATGTCTTAACTGTGAGGCTTAGCAAAAGGAACAGAAGAGTTGAAATGCCTGTATTCCATTTTCCACTTGGTCATGCACTCTAGTAGTGCTTGATAGGACATTTAGGGGGTTTTTGGCTAAGTTGTGAGAACTTTTCACACGAAGTCAGCAAAATGAAGTCCTTGCTGGACTGATTAGAATCTTCTGGGACACAGCCTGTAATTCCTAATTAGCATCAGAGGAATTGGTACATGAAAACTGAGGTCAAAGGTTATTTCCAAGAAGTTTTTGCAAATCAAGGAAAATGAATTTTTCATTGACAGATAAAATGAATGCCAGGCCCGGTAATAAAGGAGAGATTCTTGACAGAAATGTCAGATATCCAAATACAGCTGATATGACTACAGTTGTTTGAAAGAACTGCCCAGTGTAGGACTACACTGGGAAATCTTGATTAAAACATACAATCAGAATTTCTTTTATTTTCCAGTGATTCCCAAAATCAGATGAGTTCAGTTCACAAATGCAGCAGCACAGGACCAAAAGCACACCTGAAGTTATTTTCTTGATTTGAGGCTTTTAACATTAATCCATGAAAATCTCAATGTGCAGTGCCAGAGTTAATCTCAGTTCTGTCATATGAAGGACAAATTATGACTTCAGTGACACCTGTCCAGTTGTGTTTTCTTCCACAGATAAGGTCAGATGGATCTGGCAGGGCATAAGTGAGCAAATCAGTGGTAGATGGACAAGAATGAACAGTATCTCTCTTTTTGTCTCTTGAAGATGCTGTGGGTTTTAAAGGTTGAGAGCCTAGCAAAGCATCAAATTTTTGCTTTCATCTCTACAGCTTGTACAAGCAACTTTAAATGCAGCTCTAGAGGTGTCAAAAATATGATGCTTTAAAAGAAAAAAGGGGTTTTTTGAGAACAGTGACAGAAATTGAGATAATTTGTATTTATTTTATTTTTCTGTAAATAAGAAACAAGTATAACCACAAGAAGTTTGACTAGAATGGGAAAGGAGAAGTCTGATGTTGGAGTATCTTTTCTGTGCAGTTTCAAGGTGCATCTACGCTGAGGTGCCTGGGTACTAAGTATGAACTCCTTCAGGATTAACCTAGCTGAGTCACATGATTTAATTTACTCTTCTGACCTTTCTTTCCATCCTGACAGACTACAAATTGCTGATACCAGCTTTCCCCAATTCTTCCTCTAGGTCGTACAAAACCAACTTGGTTTCTGCCTTGCACTGTGGGTCTTGCCAACTAAGTCTCACATCCTCACTCTTCTTTTGAGGATCCATGAAGAGGTAACATTGCTGATCCAACCTCAAACTTGGGAAAAATATGAGAGGTTTCTCAAATCCTCTGACTGCTTTTGAAGATGAGGGAACTTTAAAATAATAGATAAGCAATTTCTTTATTCTCCATCTTTATTTTTCAAACATCTTTAGTTTATTCACGTTAGAGTATTCATCTTTGCTCTGCAACTATGAGGATTGAACATTTTGCCTTTTCCACTGTGAGCTAAGATTTCCTTTTTATTCACTTGCTCACAGAAAGCTGCAGTTTTAGAGTTAAAATTCCCCCTTCCCTGCCAGGATTTGGTCCTACTGCTTGTGGCTCATGGCAGCAATGTATCTAGCACTTCCTATTTAGTTTAATGAGGTTCAGATACAGCTTTCCAGAGCCTCGCACTGAAGGTGTTCTTTTCCTCTCTCATTTTTCTTTTTTTCAGCTTCCACATATGTGGTTTACTTCATTTTTTTCTTTTCAGGATGAAGCAGACATCTTGCTGTGTTTTCTCCATTATGAAATTTCTTTCCAGTGTCTCGGGTTGGGAAGATATTATAAGCCTGATCAATAACTGAGGTTGGTGTGTCCATTTGCTTTAGCTTTTCTCTCTCGCTCTCTGAAGAGCGATGACTTTTCTGGGTTTTTTTCTCTGGTAGACACTTTTTTTGAAAGATTTGTTCAAAGTAGAAAACACATCTCTTTCATGTTTGAATAAACCCCTGGCATTACAGAACTTCTGTATGAATCATAATGGAATTTAAAGTGGAATTTTGTTCATCTGTGCCTGGTTTGAGCCTTCTAGACTTCTCTGCTTTTCTTGGACAAGAAGTCATCATTCAGTTCACTCTGATACCAGCTTTTTTGGGAAGGGTTGTGAGGAAGCGATTCACAACCCAGACCACTGACATATTCACCAAATCTCTCTCCCTTGCATATTAATATTTCCACATATATCACAGCATATTTTTCGAAGACCCTTTTTACGCTGTCTTGCAACCTTATGCAATTACAGTGCAAATCTTTGGATTGTGAGTTTCCTTTCTCCTTTTTCCCCAGCCCTAGATCAAGGACACATTCAGTGACACGGGAGATGGAAAATTTAAAGCTGCATAAAGAACATATATTTTCATGCAGCTTGTAACTTAAGCTGGAACTCACAGCTTTATCATGACACAGAGGCCAGAAACACCTATATAGGTCACAGTAAGGATTGAAATTATACAGGGATAATAAAAATACAGTGATGTGCAATTGTAAAAGCTAACATTTTGGAACACACTTAACTTTTTTTTTTCCCTCCTGCTCTTGAGCCAGTGAAACACACTATTAAGGATTAGAGGAGACTAGAGGTTGGAGGTACATTAAAATTCATCGGGCAGGTCTGAGATGGCTTTTGCCTACCGAAACGTGGGCTACCACCTCAAAAAGCAGTATTGATGGAATAGAGTGAAGTGTTTTGTTTTCCTAATCCAATATGAAGAAAATAACTGCAGATATTTGTATGTTTGGGTAAATGCATGTTTATAGTCTTAGAAAGTGTATTTTATTTATTTTTTTATGAACTAGAGGAAGCTTGTCTTCAGAGCCTAAGCAGTAAAGATGGACAACATGTCACAAACAAGCAACGGAAGTAGGTTAGCTTAATGACACCACTGGCTGTTTAATTATTCAAAGAAATGAGCTTCTCCCCTTCACTGTTTGTAAAAATGAGCTTGCTACATTCAGATTTTAAGTAGCATATCCATAAATTTAAGTTTAATGCCACTGTATAGAGTCTCTCCCGGATAATTCAAAAGCCTATCTCCTTGAAGTCATTGAGACTGTCATTCTGACTAGACAAATTTTATGTTCTATGTGTAATAGCAGAGCTGGATGATGTGAGCTGTGCTGAGAGGGCTCTCAAGCCTTAAGAAGGACTGTGTGGATATCAGATTTTTGGTTTTGATTCTTTCCCTCTTTATATACTGATATCAAAGGTTTAAATGCAGCAATGTTATCTCTTTCTTTCTGCTCTGTTGAAACATATTAGTTTCATGTTAGAAACAGTGTCACTCCTACTTCAAAAGTCACACTGGATTTTACTGCCTGAACATTTTGCCCTGTTAAGGTGGAAGCCAAGGAAATTCCTTGGAAACTGAGCTGAGCACTGGTTATTTATCTTAAGTTTTATCTCTGTCTAATTTACTTAAGCATTAATTCCACCTGGATCACAGCACCACAGTGACTATTAGAGGTCTGAACTGCCTCATTCAGCTTAATCAAAATTTCTCTGTCACACACACAGAATTGTTTCCTTCCACTTCAGAGTGTGCAATGCTGCATCAGTGAAGGGATTCTCCTAGTTGTATTGGGACCCTTCGAGATGCAAGACACCAGGGATACTACTGGCCTTGGAAAAGCATTTGGAATATAAACATAGTATTTAGAACCTGGAGAGGGAAAACCATATTCAGACATAAATATTTGTTTCAGCGCCTGTTACAAATGTTCAGCACAGTGCATGGGGATTTACTTGCTCAGCTTCCATCAAATATATATTAATGGAAGACGTGTAGATAAATCCCTAAGCTTCTCCAGGAAAAGCTCTTCTGTGTTTGTTATTCCTCTTGAATTTCAATGCCCATGAAAGGTTAAGCAACCTCAGGTTTTATTTTACTTTTGTGAGAGTTTCAGTAAGTCATGATGACACCCTGGGAACATGACAGGTGTGATAAAGACCACGTTCTTTATTGCACTGATCATACAACTTTCATGTGGAGAGAGAACATTTTCTGTTTCTTGGACTTCAGTATGGACTGATGCAATATTTGCACCAGCAGCTATCTGCAGCTGAAAGAAGGAAACCGTGAGAAAGAGTTCTTAGGTTTTTCTTAAAGGTAAATTTTTCCAGCAGTGGTATGAATTCTCTTGTGAAATGCAAATTGATCAATAGAAAAAGATGAGGTAGACTGGATAATGTCATTAAGTTCTAGGACTTTAAAGGTTTGTGAGGTTAACAGACGTTTTGCCAGATACTGCCCCCCAAATTTCCCTTGAGCTCATCCCACAGTAATCGGTTCTTCTTTCTATGCATTTAATGAGTTTCCCATGAATACACAGAACATCCAAACCTTAGCAGTGTTATTTTCTTCTAACTAATCGTTTTTGAAGGTATGGAGTCAGTTTTCAAATTAAAAGGTTGTTCATAATAGCTAGTAGGTTAGGGGCAGATTTTACACTACCTTAGTATTGATTAAAGTCATGCTCTTCCTTTCCAACAGTTTCAGTGAAGAGAAGAATGTCTGTGGGCTGTCTGACTGTTTCACTCCTTTATTGCTTCAGTACTATGCCAGAGACAAAAAATATATTTCTGCTCATCATGTTCTTTATTCTCTTGCACTCTCAATCTTCAAACTCAATTTCCATTTCTTTGTAAAGATTTCTTCAGTTCAGTACTGCTTTCTGGAACTGCTTTCTAAAAATATATGATCCAAGCTGTGCATAAAGACAAGCCAGATAACGCAAATGAACTCTCTCACCTATTCATCTATGTACACTCTATGCAGGTTGAAGATGGATGTTAAAGACAAGCAATATTTTAGGCTCCTCTTAACATCTCTTCAGTTTAACCTACCAGGGACAGATCTCATCTGTTAAACCAAATCTGAATGGTATCACGTGACACTTTCACACTAATGTTGCGGCTCATTTTACCAGTATTCAAAAACCCTTTCCCTCCAAGAGCAGGAAATAACACGTCATAGAAACCACCTCTCAGAGGAACTCTCAGAGGAAACACATTCTTTGTTTGTCAAAAGTTGTATCACACAGCAAAAAGGGTAAAAACAATAAAGACTTACATAATGATGATTCTCTCATCCAAACTGTAGTTTTTTTCTCGGGCAGTGGACTATCTCCTTAAAAGCATGTAGTGCTCAGGATCAGACAGATTCTTGTAAATTGCCTGGTCCCTCTCTAAGTGCATTTGCTTGACTTGACTGAAAACATTGCAATCTATAAGTAACATCTAGACTGCTCCTGGGAGTAAATCCCTATTCTCAGTCCAGGCAGTGTGAATTGTTTCTTGCTGTATTGCTTCTTACATAGTAAATGGACCCAGATCTCTTCTATGCCCCTTGTGATTTTAAAATGGAGTTTTATTTTTTGGGGTGAGATTTTTTCATTTTGGTGTTCAAAGATGATGACAAATACCTGACTCTTCAAACATTAGTAAACTTTGCTTAAACATACATCCTACTATAAAGGCAAGCTTTTAAAGTACTAGTACTTCCTTCTCTTTTCACTGCTGCTGGATCTTCCTTTTTTTCCTACTTGGCATTTACCCAGAATGACCCAGGCTTTCTAGATTCCTATTTCATCTGCCTCTCTAATGCAGTGGGCACCTACAAAGAATCATCATAGTAATTGATATGTACTGGAAATGCTTGAGTTTGTAAACACCTTCATAAGGTACAGGACAAGGAAGGCTTCATCAGCTTGAGCCTGGATGCAGTTTAACCATGTTAACATGGTGCTATCCTGCTATCACTTTGATAACATAGAAAAGTATTTACATGGCCAAACTGTTGTGTGGAGCCACGCACAATGACTTACCCCTTAGGAACCCATTTTGCAGTTTTTAGGTAAAACTGACATTTGAGGACACAGTGTGTTCTCTGGAATCATTACCACTGGCAAAGATACACAAGAAAGGAAAATCTTAGTGTGAGTTCTCAGATTCCAAGTAGAGTTTGCATGGAGAGTTGTACAATATTTATAAAGTCAATGTGTTTGATCTGGAAATCATTGAGAAACTGCAAACATAGAATTGTCATGCCATATTTTTTTAAAGAAAAGCCATATTCCCTAGTGCAAAATATCCTAAAATATGTTTAAAATTCTTTTTATCAGTATCACTGTTTACAGAATGAGAATTGTAGGAATACAGCACTGACTGTTCAAATTACCAGAAAGCAAGAGCACACTGAAGCTTCCTATGCAATAAAAAAAACAGTGTTAAGATTTTTATTGGTTTCTTGCTAAGATATTGTCATGATTTGACATGGCAGCCATTTCTGGTAATGGAGAAGGGACTGTAAACATGGCTTTTGTAAGAAGTTGCTTGAAACTTTCCCCAGCTCTGAGTCAGACCCACTTCTGGGGCTGAGCCAATTAGACGCCTCCAAGGTCACTTTTTAAGAAGAAGCCAGAAGAGGAAGCTTCTTCCTGTTCCTTCCTTCTTCTGTCCCTTCTCCTTTTCTGACTGGTTGTGGTGCAAGGAGTGTGAAGAGAGAAACAACCACACAGACTCCAAGGTCAGTGAGGGAAGAGAGGAGGAGGTGTGCTGGAGCAGAGACCTGGGAGTCCTGGTTCACAATAAACTCAACACGAGCCAGCAATGTACCCTCGTGGCCAAGAAGGCCAATGGCATCCTGGGATGCATCAAGAAGATTGGGGCCAGCAGGTCAAGGGAGGTTCTGCTCCCCCTCTACTCTGCCTTGATGAGGCCTCATCTGGAGTCCTGTGTCCAGTTCTGGGCTCCTCAGCTCAAGAGGGACAGGGAACTTCTGGAGAGAGTCCAGCACAGGGCCACCAAGATGATCAGAGGACTGGATCATCTTCCGTATGAGGAAAGGCTGTGGAATCTGGGACTGACGTTCCTGGAGAAGAGCAGACTACAGAAGGATCTCATTAGTACTTACAAGTATTTGAAAGGTGAACATCAAGGGGATGGGGGTAACACTTTTTTTCTGTAGTGCCCAGTGATAGGACTAGGAGTAATGGAACACAAAAAGTTCCACTTAAGAAAGACTTCTTTACTGTTTAGATGAGGGAGCCCTGGCACGAACTGCCCATGGAGAGTGTGGAGTCTCCTTCTCTGGAGTTTGCCAAAAGCCACCTGGACACATTCTTGTGTGATCTAGGTGGACCTTCTTCTGCAGGGGAGTTGGACTGGATGATCTCTAAAGGTCCCTTCCAAGCTCTACATTCTGTGATTCTATGATTTTGACATTGAATGTGGCTACAGTGTGAATTGGAGTGTGTACCCTTTATTTGATATGAAACAATCACTCATTCTGGAACAGGAGATGTTCTATTTATGTGGTTTTCAAAACCCACCAGGACACTTTCCTGAGTGACTTGATCTGGGTAGATCTGCTTGAGCAGGGGGATTGGAGCAGGCAATCATTGGAGGCCTGTTCCAACCTCTACCATTCCGTGATTCTATAATTCTCCTTCTATCAAGAGTCATGTCTAGCTATGTTTAAAAAATAGACTCCAGTCTTTTTGTACTCTATAGGGGATCACAGAAAATTAAAGGTCTTAGAAAAAAAAATGTCAAGTATAAAAATCTTGTACATATCCCAAACATTAGCAAAGAGACACCAAATTCTTCCTGTCTGATCTATCAGGTCAGAAGCTTGCAGGAAATAGATATCCCAAAGAATATTAGAGAGTCTTTCCTATTTTTGCAGAGGAAGATAAGTGAGTTTCAGAAAGCTTGAATTTACTGACCTCATCCAATTTGAGCTAATTCATTAGCTTCATAAAAGCCTTTCGGCACTCTCTCAATAATTATTTTTTTCCACATACTTGAATTCTGAATTAGTATTCAGCTCTCTGAAGAAAAGAGAGTGTTATAAACATTCTTTCTAGCGGGTGGAGCTGAAAATCACTTTTCCTGATGGCTGAAATAGTTCTGCAGGGAATTTTCTGTGATTCCTTTTTGTATTCCTTTATAGGACCTTTCCATGCTTTTATTTTCCCAAGTGTTCAATCACAAGCAAGATTAATATAAAATCAGAACATGTGGTCACTGCTTTACCATAGCTATAGTTTTTGGTTTTTCTTTAAAAACTAGTGTGCTAAGAGTTTTGTACATGGGGCTTTTTTGGTTCCCTAAAGGAAAATTAGTGATACCCTGATGTTCCTTGGCTTGTTATTACTGATAAAATGTTATCTGTAGTGTCTAATATATGCATGTTTAGGCACTTCTAAACTTTCTTGACCAACCGAGAACAGGCTGCCCAGGGAGGGTGTGGAGTCTCCTTCCTTGGAGGTCAAGACCTGCCTGGACATGTTCCTGTACGACCTGATCTAGGTGAACTTGCTTCTGCAGGGGGGTTGGACTAGATGATCTATAAAAGTCCCTTCCAACCCCTACCATTCTATGATTCTATGAACCATTTGTAGAGAAAGACATTTTCTATTTCATTTTTGCTGAGTAATGACAGAAGTGGTGAAGTTCTGCATCTAAAGACCAATGTGCACCCCAATTGTTAGAAGGTGAATCATAGCTATCCTCTTGTTTGCTACAAAGCAATCATATATTATGGCTTTGGCATATAAACTGTTTGTTACTAGAATACCATTAAGGCTGCAAAACTCCAGGTAAGGCTTTTTAACTTTAGATATATGAAAATTTGGATGGATCTAAACTCTATTTCTTACAGAAGGTTTTTACTACCCGAGATGGTCTTGGTAACAGTGCATACTGCCTTATAAGAGATCTTGCTACCACCTTGTCTCATCTAGGTGTGTGAAACAGATGAAAACACTAGAGATGCCTTCCTTACCTCCACACTGGTAGGTCAGGAAAGCGTGCTATGGAGTAATTTGTTGTTGCAATAAGCTGTCATTATGTGAAAATGAAAAGCCTGACAGAAGGATCCTGTTTGCCTCATCTCCACATATCTGTTCTAGAATCACCCTGTTCTCCATTCTAAGGGCAATTTCTCATCTGAGTTTGGACCCCATTAGATGCTAATATTCTGTAATACATCTAAAACTCTGTTGAAGACAAAAATAAGAAGGTTTTGTCAAACTCATATTCTTACTTTTGACAAATTATGAGTATTTTCATCACTATTCTCAAATCTGATTTATTCCAGAAGTGTATATTTGTACTGGTTACAATATATACGAAGCAATTCTTAAATCCTCCTCACAGCTCCTTCACTTTAGAGCAGTATTGCTTCAAAGCAGACTAAAAACCTCAGGTTTTGGCCTATGAATCATCACCTTTCCTTTTGTCTTCAAAAAATTGTTTTAGTTTCTTGGATATGTATCAGTAAAAAACATATGTTTGTGACTACAACTGAGTTTTGATCTTGCTCTGCAATATTATTTGTGTGTGTGTGTATATGACTGCTAACTGAAATTAATATGATATTGAATGTTATGATGTGGTTTGAGTGGAGAGATTGGTATAACCAACATAGGTGGATTATCCTCTTGATATAACTCCTAAATTGAGCTGAATTGGAAGTGGTCTGTTGCTGCTGTCAAGTAGCTCCTAGTTCATAAGACCAATATAGACTGCCAGGTCTTTATCAGCCTTCTCTGGAGCTAACTGAAGGGAATCATGTCAAGATTGAGTACTGGAATGGTAAGAAAAAGTCACAAAAGCCACCACTCTAGGAATGGTGGCACCCAGTAATAGGAACACAATGATGAGTTTCCAACTGCAGTTACAAATACAGAGACTAAGAAATTGTTTGACAAGTTGAATGTGTGGGAGAAAGAGAGGAGAAAATAAGTAGAAAACTGGAGAAACTCACGGCCGTATATCTCTGAGGAAAAACAGTAAGATTTTTTAGGGAATGTAAAGCACTGGAAAAGTAGGTTTGGAAATTCAGAGCCAAAGAGTTGCATGTTGTCATTTGTTTCCACTTAGAGAAATTGAGCTTTGTTGACCCCTTGCAAAGAAACAAGGTTACATCAAAGACTATAACCCATTCCATACTGGACATTTATTTTTCTTTAAATGGGAATATTCCCACAAGTTCTCATTTACTTACTGACTGCTTTGGTCAAAGTGGTAACAATACTGAACCCTTAAGGAAAAGTACCAGAGTGACCTGGGGGAGACTGTTCTCCTTTCTTTTGATATTGCCTAGCAACGTGTGTGTGTGTGTATGTGTGTGTGTGTGCCAGCACGCTGGTAATTTACTGCAATGAGCACTATTACTACAATTGCTCAGTTGCAAGCTTTTGATAAACGAGGGTCGGGAACTTGTGGAGATGTTTTAAAAGAGCAATTCCTGCAGGTAACACTTTTCCATATTTCAAGCTTTTGTGGAATGTTTGAACTACCTGGCAATGAGCACAATGGATTTACAATGAGGCTTACCTTAAATCATTTCTTTTTACATAGATATCACTTTTAAGTAATCACATGCCTCTTATTTAATTGTGCAGCTGTTCTTTAAAATGAACACTATGCTATTTGATTTATTCCAGTGGCACTTAAACAATACAGATTAGGTTTTATTCCCAGTGTATTATATATGGCCTAAGCAGGGCAAAGAAAATAAAAGCTTTTTATTTTGTCTAATTATGAACCTCCTCTACTAAGATGAGAAAGTTTAAAAGGTCAACTTGAATGTGAATGTTATTGAGTATGTAGAGAGGATTTGAAAGAGAAGTGATAAAGAGAAAAATGATGAAGAACTAATCAATATAGTTAATGGAGCATTCAGTACACTCTTCAGGACCCATAAGGAGCTCAGCCCAGCTGACTAGACATAAGTGTCCAAGTAAGACTGACTCAAACAACCAAAACCATGTCAAATACCTCTGGACATCTATATTGGCCAACTAAGCTGAGCCTTAGATGAACTGCTGCATCTTGTATTGACAAGGACTTCAATTTTTTCCTCACTTACTAAGCATTTCTTACTATTTGAGAGATCCTGTCTTACTCTGCCTGGTCTCTATGACCTCAAAAGAGGACAGGTATCCCATAGGTCTCGTGCCATACAGAATCACAGAATGGCAGGGACTGGAATGGACTTCTAGAGATCATCTAGTCCAAACTCCAATTAAAGCAGGTTCACCTTGATCAGATCACACAGGAAGGTGTCCAGACAGGTTTGGAAAACCTCTGGAGAAGGAGACTCCACATCCTGGGCAGCCTGTACCAGGGCTCCCTCACCCTCACAGGAAAGAAGTTTCTCCTCACGTTCAAGTGGAACTTTCTGTGTTCCTCCTTGTGCACATTACTCCCATCCCTTTCAGTGGACACTACAGACAAAAGACTAGCCTCATTCTCTCAAAACCCACCCTTTAGGTATTTATAAGCATTGAGATGTTTCCCCCTCAGTTTTCTTCAGGCTAAATAGCCCCAAATGTCACAGCTTTTCCTTGTAAGGGGATATTCCAGAGAGAGCATCTCTGTAGAGAGATCATCTTTGGAGCCCTTCGCTGTCTCTTAAACTGAGGAGCCCAGAACTCAACACGATACTCCAGATGTGACCTTATCTCACTTTAAATATCTCAGCTCCTGCTCATTCAGTGGCAGATTAGGTGTCCCATGCCATGACTGGCAAATGCCTATCACTGAAATCCTCCATTCTAAGCATATTGTTTGCACAAGAAGAGTACGGATGAGGGGAAAGAAGGGCAGTTCAATGTACCTTGTGATATTCCTGAAAGAACTCAAAGCAGTGAATGGTATTGGATGATGGAGGCTGATGATCAAAATGGGATCCTATTTAATTGTACAGCTGTTCACCAAAAATAAAGCTATGCCCTCTGATCTACTGAGGTAGAACTGAAACAGTATTGGTCAGGTTTTATTCTCAGTGCATGGACACATTCTTACAATTGTATTATGCTTTTTTTGTTGTTCTCAGTTCTTTGAATCTTCAAAGTTTAAGTCTGTTTGTAGAGATATGATGAGGATTAATGTTGACACACGGTCTATGATGACTGCTACTACTAAAAATTGTGGGTATGACAATGAGAGGCCAGGCAACACCAGGTCTAGATTCTTACTCCAGCTGTACTGGAAGCTTGCACTAGCAGGTAAAACTGGGCAGGAAAAGGAGAAGTGCACAGAAAGCTTGCAGAGCTTCTACTAGATGCCTTTCTCACAACTGGGGTACAATTTTTTTTCTACATTGATGATTTAAAACCAGCCTGATAAAAAGAAGCCATGCTTTCAAAATTAAGACGTTAAATAATGGATGCATTACTGGAAGAGCAGTCATGTAGAGGGATAGCATACCATGTACTTGTTGCAGCCATTTAAAACAAAAGCAGTACAGCCCCAGACAAAATAGTAGAAAAAGTGACAGAAATCGTTGCTATTGATACTATATCAGCTTGAAGAGCAGAGAACACAAGAACAGAAGATATGGCAGTTTCAACCACACCAAGAAATCTGACTGAAACTAAGATGACTTTCTTGAGAGCTATTACTAATGTGGAGACACCATGCTTTGAAGCACATTTTTCCATTTGGGGTATTTATAGCTTGACCAAATATTGTTATCGACTTGAGGATGTGGTATTTTCCTTAGGAAAAGCATAACGAGAGAAGGTATCAAGTAAACCCCCCAGAGATTTGAGCTGCCTGGATGCTGATTAAGACTGACATTGTTGGAATGTGATTGTGTTGCTTTGCCTGACTGCCCACTGTGGTATGCCTTTAAAAATCAGGTTGTAGACCAACTAGTTCATTTTAATTATGCTTCTATTAATTTCAATTAGCCTATCAGATTCCAGAAAAGCTAAGACAGCTTTTTAGTCTCATTCTAAAAATAAGTACATAAATGAATTAGAATGCCGCATGGAGTGTTGATATTTGCTTAGGATGTTTTGGGAAGGAGACAAAGCATCAGGCTTCCTGGTCACAATCAAAAAGTTGAAGTGAGACTATAATAGAATGATGCTTTAATAGAAGGTCATTTTCTTGTCTCCCAGATATCATTTCTTTTTTGTTCATTTCTCTATTTCCATTGGAAATAAAATAATTGGAATGTTGTATGTGATTTAAGAACTTCCATCTCATTTTGAAAAGCTAGCTTTGGCGTACTAGAGTGAAAGTAGCAAAAATTTTCATGGAAACTTTGAGACCAGATGAAGCTGGTTTAGAAAAAGAAATTCAGTATCTCTACATTTTAAAGTTTTTATTCTAAGTCCCTACCTGGTATTTCAAAGATCTCCCTGCCTCTAGTGCTTTGAGTCTGCATACAGTGTCCTGCAAGTCTGATGTGGTGAGGCAGTCCATGCATTTCACCTGCACCACTCAGCTTCTGATTACATGACTCCTTCTGAGACAAACAGTTTGGGCTGTAAAGTGAGTACTACCCCAGAAGCCATCAGAGAAAGTCTGCCTGTCTCTGTGGGAAGATAGGTAGGTGTGACACTAAAGCAAGTTAACTTTGGAGTTTAAAAAAGTAGAATTCTGACTTCTTTAACTTATTCTACTGTTTACTGACATACTTTATCTTGCATTTTGCCTGTACCATTTATCACTGGAAACCCCATAGAGAATGATATTGTCAATATTCTGTGGATGGAGAAAATGACACCTAGGACTGTTGAATATCGAGCCTCTGTAGGTGAGGGATATCTGGTTTTCATTCTGCCCTATCTCCACAGACTCCCATGAAGTTAAGCCAGCAAAACTCTCTGTGAGCTCATTAATGACAATCAAAGCAATTGAGCTCACTTTGAAAGTTTTGGGTTATATCTAGGGACAAAATGTGGCAGTTTTCTCTACCCAGACTCTAAAATACAAATCACAGCTTGTACCAAAACGGAATCTGTGACATTACAAATGTACAAACCTTTCTCTTCCTCTATGACAAGAAAAAAACCCCCACAGCAGTTAGAAATGTTTTTTGCATACAAAACATCTGTTTATGCTGACACAGATTATTCTTCTCACTGATAAGTGGGTAAATAAATTAAAAAAATATAATTTTCTGCCTGGGAAGAGATTCAGTTGCAAAACAAAGTAAATGAATTCACTTACGTGGAGATATTTCTTAAGTGGTTTTGAAAACTAGACCCATAACTTGAAACAGAGCACAGAGATAGAAGAGAGTGTGTGAAAGACTGGTCTGTACCTGAACTTGACTCATCAGTAAGAAATTTTAACTGTTCCTTCAGATTGTTGTTTAAACTACTAAGAAGAAAGTCTTTTGCTCAACTACTGATTAATCTCAGTTATGATAATTTCATTTTCATAAGATTTCTCTCTTGGAATTCAAACCAGCAGGGGCTAAACCATTAAAAATCTAAGGTAGAAGTTGAAGTGCGAAAGAATCTCCAAGATGACAGCCAATAGAAAACAAGCTTTTGGGGTCTCACATAGTTCTTGAAGAAGATGATGTCACCAGCTCCAGGCTGCAGCAGACTTGTAGTCAGCATAGCCTGGCTGTGGGCAAATAAAGCTGTTAAAAAAAAATAGAACCATTTAAATTTACATGAGATTGCCAACAACCACTAGTGACAAAGGAAACCCAACATGTGGAACTGTTGACATCACACCCTTTTTCCAGAAAGTGTAAGTGAAAAGTAAAAGGGTCATGTGGCAGATAGAATTCCTCAAAGCCCCACAGCTCTGAGCTCTCCACTGGGCCAATGATACTGCTGTGTAATTTGTTGTATGTCAGTTCTTGAAATGGGTTGGTTTGCATTTTTCATTTGTCCACACCTGTTTGTTTTAAAACCTGTGCTAAACCTTGCCCACTTGCAGAACTACGCTGCTAGTAAGGCAGCTTTAATGGCTATGGCTGATATTTCACTAAATAGAATATGTGAGGTGCTAACAAGCAAAATTTCAGCAGGCTGAGAATATAAATATATTGCAGGATGATGATAATAACAATAAAGCATGAGATAGGTGCTCTAATCCACAGGGAA